>NW_006921637.1:5950566-5954261 GCF_000298275.1 Orycteropus afer afer | reverse complement strand
GACCTCTTGTATCACCCCCAACTGGGTCCCTGTGGCTGACTGTACCTCTGTCTGGTTTCCTGGCTTTTAATCCCCTTTCTCCTGCTCTTCTGCCCTGCTGTTTTGTGCATCCCTGAGTTGTCCCTGTGGCTGACTGCTCCTCTGCTGGGTTCCTGGCTTTTTATCCCTTTTCTCCTGTTCTTCCGGCCTGCTATTCTGGAAGGGCCTGAGTTGCCTCTCCTCACCTAATCCCTTCGGCTGACTGCTCTTCTCTCTGTCTTCCTGGCTTTTAATCCCCTTTCTCTTGCTCTTCGTGCTTGCTATTTCGGGCGTCCCTGAGTTATCTCTCCTCACCTGTAAGCCTGGGGCTGATTGCTCTTCTGTCCGGGTTCCTGGCTTTTTTTTTCAATTGAGAAGATCACAACAAATTATGGATAACATTGAGAAGAACTGGAATTCCAGAACACTTAATTGTACTCATGAGAAACCTGTACATAGACCAGGAGGCTGTCTTTTGAACAGAAGAAGGGGATACTGCATGATTTAAAATAAGGAAGACAGCAAGTCAGGGTTGTATCTTTTCACCATACTTATTCAATCTGTATGTTGAGCAAATAATCCAAGAAGCTGGACTATATGAAGAAGACCATGGTGTCAGGATTGGAGGAAGACATATTAAAAACCTATGAAATGCAGATGACACAACTTTGCTTGCTGAAAGTGAGGATGACTTAGAGTACTTACTGATGAAGATTAAAGACTACAGTGTACAGTATGGATTACACTTTAAGAAAACAAAAAGCTCACAACTAGAGCAATAAGCAGCATCTCAACAGATGGAGAAAAGATTGAAGTTGTCAAAGACTTCATATTACTTGGTTCTACAATCAACGCCAATGGAAGCAGAGTCAAGACATGAAAAGATGTATTGCATTGGGAAAATCTGCTACAAAAGACCTCTTTCAAGTGTCGAATAGCAAAGATACCTCCTTAAAGACTAGGATATGCCTAATCATCTCATGTGCATGTGAGAGCTGGACAATCAATAAGAAAGATCGAGGAAGAGTTGATGCTTTTGAGTTGTGATGTTGGTGAAATGCAGAAAATACTGGGGACTGCTAAAAGAACTAACAAATCTGTCCTGGAGAAAGTGTAGCCATAATGCTCCTTGGAAGTGAGAATGTCCAGACTTCATCTCATCTACTTTGGTTATGTTGTCGAAAGGGACCATTCTCTGGAGAAGGATTTCATACTTCTCAAAGTGGAGGGTCAGTAAAAGAGGGGAAAGCCCTCAAGATGGAATGACACGGTGACTGCAGCAATGGGCTCAGGTATAGTAGGGATCATGAGGTGGCACAGGTCTGGGAAGTGTTTTGTTCAACTGTACTTAGTGTGGCTATGAGTCAGAGATGACTCGAGGGCACATAACAACAGGACCTGTTTTCCAACAATCAGTGATTCTTCTTTGTTTCCAACTTTTGTATTCCAGTCACCAGTGATAATCAACATATCTTGATTGTGTGTTTGGTCATTTGCAGACTGCAGAGGTTGGCAAAAATCTTCAATTTCCTCATCTTTGCTGGTTAGTGTGTAAATTTGAATAATAGTAGTATTAACTGGTCTTCCTTGTAGGCATATGGATATTACCCTATCAGTGACAACATTGTACTTCAGGATAGATCTTGAAACATTCTTTGTGACAATGAATGCCACTCCATTCCTCTTCAATTTGTGATTCTCAGCATAGTAGAACATATGGTTGTCTAATTCAAAAAGGCTGAAACCAGTCCATTTCAGCTTGTTAATGCACTCCATTTCATTTTTGACAACTTCTAATTTTTCTACATTCATACTTCATACATTCCATGTTCTGATTATTAATGGATATTTGCAGCTGTTTCTTCCCATTTTGAGTCATTCCACATCAGCAAATGGAGGTCCCAAAAGCTTTACTCCATCCACATCATTAAGGTTGGCTCTACTCTGAGAAGACAGCTCCTCCCCAGTTGTATTTTGACTGCCTTCTGACCTGAAGGGCTCATCTTCTGGCACTATGTCGGACAATGTTTTAGGGTTTATAAAGTTTTCCAGTAATATATCAGACAGTGTTTCACTGCTATTCATAAGGTTTTCACTGGCCAATTCCTTGAGAAGTGAATGGTCCCTTTCTTCTTCAGAGTCTATCTTAGTCTGGAAGCTCTGTTGAAAACTGTCCACAATGGGTGACCATGCTGGTATTTGAAATACTGGTGGCATAGCCTCCAGCTTCACAGCAACATGCAAGACACCACAGTACAACAAACTGACAAATAAGTGGTGGCATTGTGATTTGAACTGATGTTTTGTAGTACTTCAAAGTTTTTAGATTTATTGAAGCTTGCTTTATGGCCTAATATATGGTTTATTCTGGACAAAGTTTCATAGACACTGGAAAAGAATATATATTGTACTTTTGTTGGGAGAAGTGCTCTGTAGATGTCTGTAAGGTTAAGTTTTGTTTTATTTTATACTTATTTATTTATTTACTTTATTGTGATTTGGGTGAAGATTTGCAGAGCAAATTCACTTTCCATATAGCGGTTCACATACACTTTGTCTCATGATATTGACCACAGTTTACCACAATGCAACAGCTCCCCTCCCACCTCCTGCCCACAGTTATCTGTTCCCAGTGTCCATCCCTCCATGGGCTCCTTCCCCCTAAGCTGTCTCCCTGTGCATAACAGCTCTTCTTTCTCCCATGACTGTTCTCTCCAAGGAGTGTATCTACTTGAGGTAAATGTTGAACTCATATGCCTGTCTTTTGTTTGGCTGGAAACCACAGGTATGGGTTCAATTTCAGGCCCGAAGAGCAGCTAGGGGCCATAGTCTCAGTGGTTCCACCAGGCTCTATCAGACCAGCAAACCTGGTCCCCGCCTTTTTTTCCTCCAAACGATTTTGAGTTTTGTTCCACATTGTTCTCCCTCTCTATCAAAGATCTCCTACATAGATCCTCTTCCAAGTGGATGACAGTAGTAGCTGGGCACCATCTAGTTCTTCTGGTCTCATAGTCATATAGGCTGCAGATCAGATGGTGTACCAGTTGCTAGGACTAATTGTTTCCATGAATTTTGGTTTTATTCATTCTTCTTTGCTCTGGACGAGGAGAGACCCATCATTGCATCTAGATGGCAGCTTGCTAGCTTTTAAGATCCCAGTCGTTACTCACCAAGTAGGAGGTGGAACAATGTTTTGTATAGTATGTTATGGCAACTGAGCTTGATGTCCCCTGTGACTATGGTCCCAAGCCCGCAGGTTCAAATACTTGGTCTCTCTGGGTAACTGGCTGTGACCAAGCACTGACCAAAACCTTGTCCCTTGTCAGCTCTACTATACACCTGGGAATTCTGATCATTCACATAAACTTATAGGACATTTCTGCCAACCCTATATATGTTCTTAGATACACTCCCATTTCATAGATATACCTAATTGTACAGCCTGTCCACCCATCTATCCACACATATACCCATGTTTGCCTTCATTGACAATGCAGAACTCTATGTGCAAAAGGGTTCATATTTGTTGTCTGTACTTCCCATGTACCTCTCTATGTCTTTCTCATCCTCAATGCTGTCATATTGGTCACACAGATTTGGTACATTGCCCATCTCTTCACCCAAATCAATACTTATCTCTATCTATCTAACAGCATTCCCTTCCCTCTCCTCCCACC
>NW_006921637.1:5948644-5949326 GCF_000298275.1 Orycteropus afer afer | reverse complement strand
GTTTTGAGATCTGGCAGTGTGAGACCTCCTACTTTGTTTTTCTTCTTCAATAGTGCTTTGCTTATCCGAGGTCTCTTTCCTTTCCATATAAAGTTGTTGATGGGAATCTGGATTGGGATTGCATTGAATGTATAGATGGCTTTGGGTAGAACTAACAGTTTCAAAATATTCAATCTTCCTATCCAAGAGCATGGGAAGTTCTTTCATTTATGTAGATCTCTTATGGTTTCTTGAAGTAGTTTTTTATAGTTTTCTTTGTACAGGTCTTTTGTGTCGCTGGTAAGATTTACTCCCAAGTATTTTATTTTTTTTGGTAGCTATTGTAAATGGTATTGATCTCCTTATTTCTTTTTCAGCAATCTCTTTGCTGGTGTAGAGGAATCCAACTGATTTTGGATGTTGATTTTATATCTTGCCATGATCCTAAATCTCTCAATTAGTTCCAGTAGATTTTTGACTGAGTTTCCCTTGGGTTGTGTAGGTATAGGATCATATCATCAGCAAATAAGGATAGTTTGACTTCTTCCTTGCCAATTTGGATGCCTTTCTTGCCTTATGGCTTGGACTTCCACTACAATGTTGAATACAAGTGGTGATAGCGGGCATCCTTGTCTGATTCCTGTTCTCAAGAGGAATGGTTTCAGTCTCTCTCCATTGAGAATAATGTTGGCTGTTGGTTTTG
>NW_006921637.1:5945258-5946928 GCF_000298275.1 Orycteropus afer afer | reverse complement strand
GTTATGATCTGAGAAGATGCTTTGCAGTATTTCAATGTTTTTAAATTTATTAAGGCTTTCTTTATGGCCTAACATATGGTCTATCATGGAAAAAGTTCCATGTGCACTGGAGAAGAATGTATATTATCTTCCTGTTGGGTGAAGTGTTCTGTAGATATTTATAAGGCACAGTTGGTAGAGTGTATTTTTAGCTCTTCTGCGTCTTTATTGAGTTTCTTTCCAGTTTTTCTATCCTTCAAAGAAAGTGGTGTATTAAAATCTCCCACTATGACTGTGGAGTTATCTATTTTGCTTTTCAAGTCTTTTAAAGTCTGATTTATGTATTTTGGGGCTCTTTAATTTATTGGGTCCATTGATATTTATTATGGTTATATCTTCATGATCAATTGATCCTTTAATCATTATATAATGTCCTTCCTTTTCTTGTATAGTGGTTTTTGTCTTAAAGTCAATTTGATCAGAAATTAATATTGTAACTCTTGCTCTCTTATAGTTGCCATTTGCTTGATATACCTTTTTCCAACCTTTGATTTTTAGTCTATTTTTGTCTTTGTCTCTAAGGTGTGTCTCTTGTAGGCAGTATATTAATGGGTTTTGTTTTCTTATCCAATCTGTAACTCTCCGTCTCTTGAGTGGTGCATTTAATCCATTAACATTCAGGGTAATTATTTACAAGTATGATTTGGTTGCTGTCATTTTGGTATGTGTTTTTTCATGGTGTCCCTGGTTTCTTTGCTCCATATTATTTTCTGTGCTGAGCTCATTATATTTAAGAATCCTGTTATCATTTCCCTTGTTGCTGTTGTTTTAGTATTTGCTGGGTATTTGTGCTTGTCCTCTTCTTTATTGTAATATCAAGTTTATCATTTTTTTTGAGGTTACCCTATGATTTGTACTTTTCTCCCTGAGTTTAGAACAGTCTATTCTGCCTTGCAACTCTCTTAACTTCCTCACTATTTAGAAGTTCTGTAACTGCACAGTCTTCTCCCTCTTTTTGTTTGTAGTTGTCCTCGCTTGTCAATTGATGTCTTTAGTTCCCTGTTTACAATCTTGAAATCTCATTTTATTTTGGCTAGATCCACAGCTGTTGTTTCTGGGGTATGTCATCTTGTGTATTAATGGTCTGTTTTTTTTTTGCTATTTTGGGTTTTCTGATCAAAGTACTCCCTTTATCGTCTCTTGTAAGGTTGGTCTGGTTTTAACAAATTCCCTTAGCTTCCGCTTATCTGGAAATCTCCTAATTTCACCATCATATCTGAGTGATAATTTTGCCGGGTATATAATTCTTGATTGAAAATTTTTCTCTTTCAGGGTTTTATATATACCATCCTATTGTCTTTTTGCTTGCATGGTCTCTGCTGAGAAATCAGAGCTTATTCTTACTGGCTGACCTTTGTATGTACCTTTTTGTTTTTCCCATGCTCCTCTCAGGATTCTATCTTTGTCCTTGGTTTTGGTGAGTTTGATGATGACATGTCTTGGTTATTTTCTTTTGGGGTCTATCCTGTTTGGGGTTCATTGGACTTCCTGAATGGATATGTTCTCTTCTTTCATCATATCAGGAAAGTTCTCCTCCAGCAAATCTTGGATGATTTTCTCAGTGGTTTTATTTTTCTCTTCCTGTTCTGGAATTCCAATGACATGTAGTTATTTCTTTTGATGGTATCCCA
>NW_006921637.1:5931916-5944898 GCF_000298275.1 Orycteropus afer afer | reverse complement strand
AATGCTGCTTCTTCCTCAGGGATGTGTTCTGGGTCTGTAACCTGTTCCCTGATTTCTACCACTTTATCTTGCTTCATTGTGTGGACTGTGATAGTCTGTTGTCTCTGAGGCATCCTGTTATTGTATTAAGATCTCTGTTAATTGTTTGTGAAGAGCAGCCAAGGGTGATTCAAGCTCTTCTTGGTGGTTTTTTTTTTTTTTTTATCATTGTCCCACTGGTGGAGAAAGAGGAGCTGGCTCTTGCTCAGTAAGTGATGTTGCCGGAGGTGCGGGTGTACTTTTATCTTATGGGGACTTTTGTTGTCTCCCGCTCAGTTAGTAAAAAATTACAATTGAATTACTATAAAAAAAACTAAAAGCACATGGGAAAAAAATGCACCCTGAAATCACACAGGAACAGTAACCCTAAAAAAAGAAAGAGTGGAGGAAAGAAAAAGAAAACAGGTAAATATGCACTATCTGGGGATAGGTCACTAAAAGAAAAAAGGTAGAGAAGGAGAGTGATGAAGAAAGAAAACAAACTAGCCAACATGAAAGAGAAAAGAAAAAAAAAAAGCAAAAGTAAAACAAAACAAAAAATCTCAACAAGTAAATGGGTTAATCACAAGAGAAGAAAAAGAAAAAAAAGAAGGTGTAAACTAAGACCTTTTCAGTCATGTAGTTCCAGTCCATAGAGTTCTTGGGGTTACTGGAAAGCAGAACCTCTTCTTAAGCCCTTGGAACCTGGTAGAGCATTATCTCTTTAGGTTTTCTCTAGCTGCTGGTTATATGTTGATTTGTTTTGTCTTGGTTTTATGGTTTAATATTTTGAAAACGTGAAGCTGGTGTGTTTTATCTTATTATTCATTCAAGTGTGTTGGGTATCTCTGCTGTTTTGTGATGGTGGGATCACTGTGTGTGGTGTGGATATGTGTTTCTGTTTTTCGTAGAGAGGGTTTAGAGTTTGAAGCGTGAGGTTTTATGGTAATTGGCTGAATATGGTTTCTTCTATTGAATGATTGACGTTATTGGCAGAGAAGGTGGGAGCAGAAGAAGGAAAGTTGGTGTTGCTAGGGTCGGTTTCTAGGGCTTTGAGCTGGGTATTACTGATGACTTATATATTTGCAAGACCATGGCTCAATCTCAGGAAAGATTCCTATTATTAGAGGGTCACAAATTTCTGCCAATTTCATGCACACTCAAAGCCCCCACCTCCGTGGCCCCACAGTGCCAAAGCACGGCTCCAGGACAAAATTTGTGGGATCACACTCAGCTGTGGTTTTTCTGCTCTCCATGCCCCATCTGCTCATGGTGGTGATGCAATCCTTCCCGACCGGTAATTGTTAGCTCTGGAATTTGTCTGTGATACTGCCCACCTGTGGCACCAAAGATGTGCTAAATTTTAGATGTAGTGGAGTCAGTGGAGTACCTGTCAGTGACCAGTGGTCCCAATAACTGTGGCAAAGAAAAGCACGGTGTCTCCCAGTCTGACCCAAGCCTGCTCTGTAATCTGTTGGGAGGGGAGGGAGGTAGCCTTTCTGGCCCACCAGTGAGGTTACCACCTGAGTCTCATCAGTCATGCCCATGTCCAGCTGCACTGACACCACCCAAATTACCAACAAAATCAGCCACTGGAGGAAGGTCTCTGCTGCTGCCTGCTGGAATATTGTATTGGTCACTGGTAAGCTGCTATAAGTGACCTCATTCTTGGCTCAGGGATCTCAGGCAGTCGCCTCCGCCTGGCAGACAGTGACTTCCCCAGAAAGGTTTCCAATGGACTCTCTCGGGTGCCCATTCATCTTCTGGCAGTAGCTCTTTCCTAAAAAATCTCCCTGTGCCTTTCCTCCAAGTCTGTTCTTCTGTGTTTGGTGCACTCTGATTCAGTGAGCTGTTCAGAGCACCAAAGATACCAATTCAAACTTTTGTTCCTAGTTCTTAAAATCCTTAGATGCCAGAGGGGAAAATAATCATGCTGCTCACTGGTGAGACTCCATTTTGAATATAAGGTTAAGTTTGTTGATTATATTGTATAGTTCTTCTGCATCTTTGTTGAGTTTCTTTCCAGTTGTTCTATCTTTTATTGAAAGTGGTGTATTAAAGTCTCCTACTATTACTATGGAGTCGTTTATTTGTCTTTTCACTTCTGTTAAAGTCAGATTTATGTATTTTGGGGCTTTTTCATTGACTGTGTAAATGCTTATTATGCTTATGTCTTCTTGATTCTTTAATCATTATATAATGTCCTTCCTTGTCTCTTATGGTGTTTTTTTTTTTTTTCTTAAAGCCAATGTTATCAGAAGTTAATATTGCCACTTTTGTTCTTTTTTGATAGCCATTTGCTTGACACATCCTTTTCCAACCTTTGATTTATAGTCTATTTTGTCTTTGTGTCTAAGGTGAGTCTCTTGAAGACAGCACATTGATGGGTGGTGTTTCTTATCCAGTCTGCAACTCTCCATCTCTTGAGTAGTACATTTCATCCATTTACATTCAGTGTAATTGTAAACAAGTATGAATTTATTGCTGTCATTTTGTTGTATATTTTTTTCATAGTTTCTTTGTCCCATATAATTTTCTGGTAGCACAGTGCCTAAGGCAACTGACTGCTAACCAGAAAGTTTGTGGTTCAAACCCACCAGCCACTCTGTGGAAGCAAGACTGGTAAATCTACTTCCATAAAAATTTACTGCCTCAGAAACTCAATGGGGGTTGCTATGATTCAGAATCAATTCAATGGGAGTGGGTTTGGTTTGAGGTATATAATTTTCTGCCTGAACTTTTTAAAATTTTGTTATTATTTCCTTCATTGCTATTGTTTTAGTATTTGATTAATATTTGTGCCTCTCCTCTTTTTTATTTTTATGTGAAGGTTTATCATTTTTCTTTGAGGTGACTCTGTGATTTGTAGTTCTATTTCCAAGTTTAGAACAATCTGTTCTATTTCACAATTGTCCATACTATTAATTCCCTCCTTTTGTTTTTCAGTTGTCCTCATTTACCTATTGATAGCTCTGGTTCCCTATTTACAGTATTCTAAGCTAATTTTGCTTTGGATACTTCTATAACAGGGTTGATTTCTGGATTATTAATCATTGGTTCTTGTCCATTGTTTTTGGTTCTCTACCTCAAGGACTCCCTTTAGCACCTCTTGTAAGATTAGTCTGGTTTTAACAAATTCCCTTAATTTCTGTTTATCTGGAAATGTTCTAATTTGACCCTCATATTTGAGGGTCAGTTTTGCTGGAACTATTATTCTTGTTTGGCAATCGTTTTCTTTCAGGGTTTTATATATGCCATCACAATGCCTTTTCGCCTGCATGGTTTCTACTGAGAAATCAGAGTTTAGTCTTATTGGTTGACTTCATAAGTAACTTGTAATTTTTCCTTGTATTGCTTTTAGAGCTCTTTCTTTATCATACGATTTGGTGACTTTGATGATGATATGTCTTGGTGATTTTCTTTTGGGGTCTATCCTATTTGGGATTCATTGAACTTCTTTGATGCTTATATTCTCGTCTTCCATCATATTAGGGCAATTCTCTTTGAACAAATCTCTGACTATTTTCTCTGTGGTTTTATCTATGTCTTCCTGTTCTGGAATACCGATTACAAGTCGGTTATTCCTATGAATGGTATCCCATATGAATCTTAGGCTTTCTTCTTTTTGTTTTGATCTTTTTTCTGATCCCTTAACAAAGTAGCATTGAAGTACTTATTTTCATTCCCATTAATTCTGTCTCCCAATGATTCAATTCTACTCCTTTGCCCTTTCAATGTGTTATCTATTTCTGAAATATTAGTATTAATCTTCTGGATTTCTATTTGTTGTTTTTGTAACATTTCTATATTTTTGTTTATTTTTTTCAATTTGTTCTTGTATTGTTTTCCTAAGCTGTTCTAGAGGTTTTTTTTTTTCTTCTGTATTTTCTTTAATTTTGTCAGTGGTTTCTTTGGTCTTGTCAGTGCTTTCCTTAACCTGTCTCTCAATCTATTGAACATGTTGTTGTTGTTGATAAGTGCTGTTGAGTTGTCTCTTACTCACAGTGAACTTATGCACAGCAGAATGAAACACCACCCACTCCCGCACCAGCTCTGTGATCCCTGCTATACTTGAGCCCATTGCTGCTGCCACTGTGTCAATCCATCTCATTGAGGGCCTTCCGCTCTTTACCAAGCATGACATCCTTCTCCAGGGAATGGTCCCTTCTGAAAACATAACCAAAGTAGGTGAGACAAAGTCTGGCAATTCTTGCTTTCAAGGAGAATTCCAACTGCACTTCCTCCAGGACAGATTTGTTAGTACTTTTAGCAGTCCATGGTACTTTTAGCATTCTTTGCCAGCACCAGAACTCAAAAGCATTGATTCTTCTTTGATCTTCTTTATTCATTTTCCAGCTCTCACATGCATATGAGGTGGCTGAAAATATAATTGCTTGTGTCAAGGCACACCTTAGTACTCAAGGAGACATCTTTGCTCAGCAGCACTTGAAAGAGGTCCTTTGTAGCCGACTTGCCAAGTGCTATATGTTGACTGATGTCCTGACTGCTGCTTCCATTGGTGTAGATTGTAGATACAAGCAATGTGTAGTCTTTGACAACTTCAATCTTTTCTCCATTTATCATGGATGTTGCTTATAGGTCCAGTTGTGAGAATTTTTGTTTTCTTTATATTGAGATGTAATCCATACTGCAGACTGTTTTCTTCAATCTTCATCAGTAAGTGCTTCAAGCCATCCTCACTTTCAGCAAGCAAAGTTGTGTTGTCAGTGTATCACAGGTTGTTAATGCTTCTTCCTCCAATCATGACACCACATTCTTCTTCATATAATCCAGTTTCTCAGATTATTTCCTCAGCATACAGATTGAATAAGTTTGGTGAAAGGATACAACTCTGATGCACTCTCTTCTTGATTTTAAACCACGCAGTGTCTCCTTGTTTTGTTTGAATCACAGCTTTCTGATCTATGTACAGTACCTCATGAGTACAATTAAGTGTTCTAGAATTCCATTCTTCTCAAGGTTATCCACAATTTGTTGTGATCCATAATAAAATGCTTTTGCATAGTCAATAAAACACACATAAACATATTTCTGGTATTCTTTGCTTCAAGCCAAGATCCATCTAAGATCAGCAATGATATCCCTTGTTCCATGTCCTCTTCTATATCCAGCCTGCCCCTCTGGAAGTTCTCTGTCAATGTACTGCTGCAACCATTTTTGAATTATCTTCAGTAAGATTTTACTTGCATAGGATATTAATAATATTGTTTGATAATTTCCACAATCTGTGGGATCACCTGTCTTTGGATAGGGTACAAATATGGATCTCTTCCAGTCAGTTGGCCAGGTTCAGTTGGCTATCTTCCAAATCTCTTGGCATAACCAAGTGAGTGTCTCCAGTGGGGTATCCTTTTGTTGAAACATCTCAGTGGGTACTCCATCAATTCCTGGAGGCTTGTTCTTCGCCAATTCCTTCAGTGCACCTTTGACTCATTCCTTTTTACCATTGGTTCTTGATCATATCCCACCTCCTGAAATGGATGAAGATTGACCAGTTCTTTTCAGTACAGTGACTCTTTGTATTCCTTCCATCTTCTTTTGATGTTTTCTGCATCATTCAATATTTTGCACATAGAATCTTTCAATATTGCAACTCAAGGCTTAATTTTTTTCCTCAGTTCTTTCAGCTTGAGAAATGCCAAGCATGTTCTTCCCTTTTGGTTTTCTAACTCCAGGTCTTTGCACATTTCATTATAGTAATTGGCTTTGTCTGCTTGAACTGCTCTTTGAAATCTTCTGTTCAGCTCTTTTATCTTGTCGAATCTTTCATTTGCTTTAGCTACTCTCCATTCAAGGGCAAGTTTCAGAGACTCTTCTGACATCCATTTTGGAATTCTCTTCTTTTTAATGACCTCTTACTTTCTTCATGGATGATGTTCTTGATGTCATCTACAATTCTTCTGGTTTTTGGTCATTGGTGTTCAATGCATCAAATCTATTCTTTAGATGATCTCTAAATTCAGGAGGGATATATTCAACACCATATTTTGGTTCTTATGGACTTGTTTAATTGTCTTCAACTTCAAGTTGAACTAGCATATGAGCAGTTGATGGTCTGTTCCACAATCAGCTCCTTGATTTGGTGGAAGATATTGAGCTTTTCCATCGCCTCTTTCCACAGATGTAGTCAATCTGATTATTGTGTATTCCATCTGGTGAAATCCACGTGTATAGCTGCCATTTGTGTTGTTGAAAAAATGTTTTTGCAATGAATAATTTGTTGTCTTGCAAATTTCTATCATGCAATATCCAGCATTATTTCTATCTTCAAGGCCAAATTTTCCAACTACTGCTGATTCTTCTTTGTTTCTAATTTTTGCATTCCAGTCATCAGTGATAATTAACACATCTTGATTGCATGTATGGTCAATTTCAGACTGTAGAAGTTGATAAAAATCTTCAATTTCCTCATCTAGGGCTTTGGTAGTTGGTGCAGAAATTTGAATAATAGTTTTCATTCCTTGTACACATATGGATATTATCCTATCACTGGCAGCATTGTACTTCAGGACAGATCTTGCAACATCTTTTGTGATGATGAATGCCATGCCATTCCTCTTCAAACTGTCATTCCCGGCATAGTAGATCATACGGTTGTCTGATTCAAAATGGCCAAAATCAGTCCATTTCAGCTCACTAATGCCTAGGATATCAATCTTTACGAGTTCCATTTCATTTTTGACAACTTCCAATTTTCCTAGATTCATGCTTCATACATTCCATGTTCCTATTATTAATGGATATTTGCACCTGTTTCTCCTCAATTTGAGTCATGCCACGTCAGCAAATGGAGGTCTCAAAAGCTTTATTTTATCGATATCAGTAAGGTTGGTCCTACTCTGATGATGCATCTCTTTCCTAGTCATATTTTGAAAGCCTTCTGACCTATGGAGCTCATCCTCCTGCACTCTATTGGATAATGTTTCTGGGCTATTCATAAAGTTATGCAGTAATGTATCAGACAGTGTTTCTCTGCAATTCATAAGGTTTTCCCTGGCCAACTCTTTGAGAAGTGGATGGCCTCTTCCTTCTTCCTAGCCTGTCTCAGTCTGTAAGCTGTATTGAAACCTGTGCACCATGTGCAACCCTGCCAGCACTAAAAACACGGGTGGCACAGCCTCAAGCCTCACAGCAGCATATAAGTCACAACAGTATGACAAACTGACAGACAAATTTGTCTCTCTTATGGGTCCAAAACCTCTCCACCCTCTCCTTACCTGGATCCCTGGCTGCTGCTCTGCTCTGTCATATCTTGTGGCTTTGCTTTCCCTGACTTTCTTGCCTGCTGGGGGTGGGGCCTGGGTTCCTCCCCTTACCTGGATCCCTGGCTTCTGCTTTGCTCTGTCATCCCCTTATTGAATGTACTTAAATATAATTCTTTTGAATTCCTTATCAGGGAGTTCCAGTGCTGCTTGTACCTCAGGGATGTTTTCTGGCTCTGTATCCTGGTCCCTTGTATGTACTACTTTATCTTGCTTCTTTGATTAGAGTGTGATGGTCAATTGTCTCTGAGACATTGTGATGTTGTATTTATGTTAAATTTGTGTTGTGTGTTGGTGTGATTCAACCAGTATTTTTTTCCTTTATTTTGTTTTGATATATTTATGTGAGCAGGGTATTGTGCTCCTCTATTCACTAGTAGCTAGCACTTAGGCCCTCACCACCTGTATCCTGGTGGATGTGATAGAGAATGAGAGTGTGTGCACAGATCTCTATTAGCTGTTCAGAAAGAGTAGTTGAGGGTGAGTTGAGCTTGTTTGGCCACCATCTGTTGTTGGTTAGTTGGTGCAAAAGCAAATGGTGGCCCTAATTTAGTGCATGGGGCTGCAGGAGATGCAAGTATGGTTGGGTTTTGTGGGAATGGTTGCTATCTCCTACTCAGACAAAATAAAAATTTTAAAAAAATTAAAAATACACACCAAAAAAATAAAAACTCAAACCACATATGAAAAGAAGAACCATCACACACACACACAAAAGGGAGAGGCAATAAATGACAAGAAAATATCAAGAATATGTTGGAAAAAATAGTTGAGAAAAAGAGAAAAAAAATCTGGGGGCGGGGAATGGGAGAAAAGAACAAGAGTGAAAGTATAGTAAAGGAAAAATGGGTAAACTGTAAAAGGAAAAACAAAGAATGGGAAGAATGAAAAGAAGAAAAAACAAAAACAAAAGGGGACCAGAAAATGGAAGAGAGAGAGAGAGAGGAAAAAAAGAGAAAAGAGGTAGGTAAAGGGAAAAGAAAATATATATAAATAAAAAGGAAGAAAGGAGGAAAGTAAAAAAATAAATCATTTTAAAACAAAACTGTGAGGGGCAGGTCAGGGCACCCAGGCTTTGTCATGGCACAGACTGCAATGGAATTCTTGCTTGTCAAGAAGGCAGATGGAGTTGGGGTATGGCCACACCTCTGTTCACCAAGAGGATGTGAGATATAAGACTAACAAGGGGAATATCACACCTTTCTAGTTGTCAGCCTCTAGTGCAGTGGCCCATATTCTCCTCAACAAGTGGAGCTATTCTTAGGTCCTTGTCCAGGTCAGAACATGTGCATATATTCAAAATGGCCAGATCACTTGTAAATGTTCAAAATGGCTGCACTCTTGGGACAGCCAGCAGTTGGCAGCTCCATTTGTCTCCTTACTTACTGTTTTCATTCAGGTTATTCTACTAATTCGGTATTTAATCCACTTCTTTATCCTTCCCTTCAAAGCTCAGGGCTCCAGGATTGTCTCTTGTATTGGTTTCAATTGGTTTTTCATTGTTTTGTTGAAGAAGGTCTGTGTAGTTTGTCTGCATATTCTGCCATGTTGCTGGAAGTTCCTCCAAGGATATCCACTCTTAACACTTTTATTTATCAGTGTGCTAGAGGTTCTAGGCAGGACAATTAGCAAGAAAATGAAATAAAGGTATTCATATTAGAAATGCAGAAGTATAACTATTTCTATATTTGCAGCTGACATGAATTTATATTTGGGAAATCCCAAGGAATCCACTAAAAAAACCGTTAGAACCAATAAATGAGTTTAGCAAGGTATAGGATACAATACCATTTTACAAAAAATAATAAGATTAATAATTGACAAGATTAATAAGATTGAATTATAGGGTCTATAAATAAACCCATGTGCCTATGATCAAATTATTTTCAACAAGAGTGGCAAAACCATTCAATAGAGAAAGAATGTATCAGTAAAAGGTGCTGAGAAAACTAGATTGCCACATGTAAAAGAATGAAGGTGGACCCTTACCTTAACCCTTTATAAAAAATTAGCTCAAAATTGATAAAAGACCTAAATGTAAGACCAAGACAATCATACTCTTAAAAGAACACATAGGATTAAGGCTTTCTGACTTGAGATTTGGCAATATTTCTTAGCTATGACACCAAAAGCTCAAACAACAAAAGAAAAAATAATAGATAAACTGTACTTTATTAAAATTGTGTTTGTGAGTAAACACAATTAAGAAAGTGAAAAGACAACCCTCAGAATGGGAAAAAATATTTATAAATGGTAGATCTGATAAAGATTTAATGAATACATAAAGAACTCCTACAACTCAACAATGAAAAGTCAAACAACATAATGGGTAAAGGACCTGAAGAAATATTTTTTTTTTCCCAAGAAGTCATATAAATGGTCAATAAGTAAATAAAAAGATATGCAACATCATTAGTCATTAGGGAAATGCAAATCAAAACCACAGTGAGATATCACTTCACTAGGATGGCTATGAACAGAAAATAACAGATGCAGGCAAGGTTATTGAGAAATTGGAACCTTCACACATTGCTAGTGGGATTTTAAATGGTGCAGTCCTTGTGGAAAACAATTTGGCACTTTTTCAAAATGTTAAATATAGAACTATCTTATAAACCAACACTGCACACTGGAACAAGTCTTCATACAAAAACTTGTGAAAGAATGTTCATTTGAACACTATTCACTATAGCCAAATGTGGAAACACCACAAATGTCCATCAACAGATGAATGGATAAAGACAACATTTTATTCAGCTATGAAAAGGAATGAATACATGCTCCAACATGGATAACCTTGAGAAAATTATGTTAAATGAAAGATGTTAGTCATAGACTACCACATAGTATATAATTCAATTTATATGAAATGTCTAGAACAGGCAAATTTGTAGACATAGAAAGTAGATTAACAGTTACCTGAGTCTGAGGAGGGATGGGGAACTAGGAGCAAACAGCTAAAACATTCAGAGTTTCTCTTTGTGGTGAGATGAAAATGTAAAATTGACTGTGGTGATGGTTGTACATATCCATGAATATACTAAAACATTAAATTGCAAGCTATAAATGGATTTACCGTATGATATATGAATTATATCTCATAAAGCTATAAAAAAAATTAGTATTACTAAATATTGACAAAAATGTGAAGCAAGAGATCTCATACGTTAGTAGTTGTTAGCTGCTGTTGCTTCTGAAGTGACCCAATGCATAATGGGATTGGACCACTGTGATACATAAGATTATCACTGATTGACTTTTGGAAATAGATTGCCATGTTTTCATTGTCCACCTTAATCTGGAAGCTCTGCTGAAACCTGTTTGACATCATAGCAACACTCAAGCCTCCATGACAAATAGACTGTGGCTACACATGAGGTACACTAGCCAGGAATCTCTCTCATAGAAGGAATAAATTCTACCACTGAAGCAGAACTGCCCTCTATATTGCCAGTAGGAGTGTAAAAAACTTTAGAGAACTATTTGGTAAGATTTTTTTTAAAACCATGTATAAAGTTAAAAATACATCTACCCCTATGATCCAGAAATCTGATTTCTAGCTAATATTGCAAATAAGTTAAAATATATATCTAAAACAACTTGTACAAGAATGTTCATAGCAAGCTTACTCATAATAGTTCAAAATCGGAAACAACCCAAATGTTCATCAACCAAAAAAATGGCTGAACACATTATAATGTATTCATACACAGCAATCAGAAAACACACTGATTACAAAAGTATGGATGAATCTAAAAAAAAAAAATACATTGAGTGAAAGAAATCACACGTAAAGGATTGCATATCATATGATTTGTTTATATAACAAGCAGGTACAACAATCTCTGCTGATATAGTTGAGAAGCAGCTGTCACTGTGGATTGGGGAATGGAAAAGGTACAAGGAAACTTTCTGAGGTGATAGAAACATTATCTTATCTTATGCAGTGCTTACATAAAATCAATTGCCATTGAGTTAACTCTGATTCATGTCAGATTAGAACTGTGATCCACAAGATTTTCAATTTCTGATTTTTCAAAAATAGATTGTAAGTCATAGTTGATGTTGTTGTTGTTATGTGCCGTTCAGTTGTCTCCAACTCATAGCAGCCCCTCCTTGGGTTCTGAGGCAGTATCACTATGGAAGTAGATTGCACAACCTTCCTTCCGAGGAGTGGCTAGTAGATTTGAACTGCCAGCCTTCTGGTTAGCAGCCAAGTGCCTTAGGCACTATGCTAACAACAATCATTTAAGAGTGGATGCATAGATAGACACTCAAGCAGTACAGGGGTAAGAAGGTGAATGGGACTATGCCCACAAATATATATAGGTTTGACAGAGGATATTTTAACTATGTATTTATAAGTGGTGCATATAAATCTGTGAATGTATTAGAGCATACAGAGAAAATATTATGAAAAACCTTAGTTATAATTAAACATCTTGAGAGAATGAGGTGTTGCACACAGAGGCTCAGGCACATAGTCTTGGGGAACATCAACGTCAATTGGCACAGCATAGTCCACAAAGACAGTATTATACATTCTACTTTGATGAGTAGCAACTGAGGTCTTAAAAGCTTATCAGGGGCTATCTGAATGCAACTATTGGTCTTTCTTCATTTGGAGTGAAGTAGAATGAAGAAATCAAAGACATAGGAAATAATTACTCAAAAGGATTAATGGAGTACATGAACTCCTACCTCCATGACCTTAAGACCTAGAAGAACCAGATGGTGCTGACCACTCTGAAAGGGATCACAATTAGAAGTCCGGGATAGAGTTGGGGAAAACATGGAACAAAACTCAAAATCATAAAAACAAACAAACAAAAAACAATGAAAGAGTCCCCAAATACATAAATCAGACTTTAAAAGAGTTGAAAAGGCAAATAGATGACTCCACAGTCATAGTGGGAGACTTTAATACACAACTTACAATGAAAGATAGAACAATTGGAAAGAAACTCAAGAAAGATGCAGAAGAGCTGAACAATAAAATCCACCAACTTGACTTACAGACATCTAAAGAGCACTTCACCCAACAAAAGCACAATGCACATTCTTTTCCAGTGCACATGGAACATTTTCCATGACAGACCATATGTTAGGTCATAAAGCAAGACTTAATAAATTTAAAAACATTGAAATACTGCAAAGCATCTTTTCAGATGATAATACTATAAAATTAGAAATCAACAATAGGAAGATCAATGGAAAAAGAGCAAACACATGTAAACTGAACAACAACCTCCTTAAGGAAGACTGGGTAAGAGAAGAAATAAAAATTGAAATTCAAACATTCCTTGAACCAAATGAAAATGAAAACACAACATACCAAAATCTATAGGACACAACAAAAGCAGTGACCAGAGGCCAATTTATAGCAGTAAATGCACACATCAAAAAAGAAGAAAGAACCAAAATCAATACTTTAATCAACATCTCCAACAATTAGAAAAAGAACAGCATGAAGAGCCTACAGTCACCAGAAAAAAAGGAAATAATCAAGATTCAAGCAGAAATCAATAGAAAAAATCAACAAGACCAAAAGTTGGTTTTTTGAAAAGATTAATAAAACTGACAAACCACTGGCAAATTGAACAAAGGAAAAGAGGGAGAGAATACAAATAACATGAATAAGAAACGAAATAGGTGACATCACAACAGAACCAACTGAAATA
>NW_006921637.1:5929229-5929854 GCF_000298275.1 Orycteropus afer afer | reverse complement strand
AATATATGGCATAAATAGACTATCCAGCATAATCCAAAATGCACAAACAGCACAAGAAAAACAAGATGACTGGGACCTTCTAAAAATTAAATTTTTATGTGCTTCCAAAGATCTCTCCAAAAGAGAACCTTCAGATTGGGAAAAAAATATTGAGCAATGACATATCTGACAAGGGACTTATCTCTTGAAAACTCCAACACCTCAAACACCTCACTAGCAAAAAGGCATAAAATGCAATTAAAAATGGGCAGAAGACATGAATAGACACTTCACCAAGGAGGATATTCAGGCGGCCAACAAACATATGAAGAAATGTTCATGATCATTAGCCATCAGAGGGATGCAAATCAAAACAACAAAGAGATACTATCTTGCCCCAGCAGTAGTAGCAAACTTCAACAAGACAGAAAATAACAAATGCTGGCGAGGATGTGGAGAGATTGGGACCCTTCTACACTGCTGGTGGGACTGTAAAATGGCACAACCACTGTGGAAAGCAGTATGGCAATTCCTTCAAAAGTTGGAATTAGAAATACCGTTTGACCCAGCTATTCCATTACTAGATATATATCCTAAAGAAGTGAGAGCCATGACAAGAACAGACATATGCACACCCATGTTCATC
>NW_006921637.1:5924407-5928284 GCF_000298275.1 Orycteropus afer afer | reverse complement strand
TGCCTGACTAGCACTGTCAACCACTCAAAGTGGGATCTATGTAGGAGATCCTGGATAGAGAGGGAGAACAACAATGTGGAACAAAACTCAAAATCATTTTGGCAGGGGGAGGGCCAGGTTTGCTGGTCTGATAAGAGCTTGGTGGAACTTTGAGACTATGGCCCCTAGCTGCCCTTCAGATCTGGAATTGAACCCACACATGTGGCTTCCAGCCAAACAAAAGACAAGCATATGAGTTGAATATTTACCTGATGTAGATACACTCCTTGGAGAGAACAATCATTGGAGAAAGGATGGCTGTTTATGCACAGGGAGATAGTGCAGTGGGCAGGAGTGCATGGAGGGATGGACACAGAGAAGAAGTAACTATTGGGAGGAAGTGAGGGGGAGCTGCTGCATTGGGGTAAATTGTAGTCAATGTCATGAGACAAAGTGTATGTGAACTGCTGTATGGAAACTGAATTTGCTCTGTAATTTTCACCCAAATCGCAATTTAAAAAAAAATTTTTTCATTAAAAAAAATCAGGTTGACTGATGGTCTGATGGAACTCCCAAGACTGTGGGCCTTACACACCCTTCTACTTGGAACTGAACTTAACCCCCATAGACAACTGGCAGTCAAATGATAGACAGACCTATAAGGTGAACAGTAATATCAGGAGGACATGCACACATTACAACAACCAAGCATATGAGACCAATAGGACAGCATTTGCTCAAGGATAGAGCTAGGAAAGTGGAAGGGAATGGGAAGGAAGAATGAAGGGAAGGAGTAGGTGGAGGAAGGAAGTGGGAAGAATGTTATTGTATGGGGATTTCAATAATATCACAAAATAAAATGTAAATGGATTGTTGAATAGAAAACCATTTGCTCTGGAAACTTTCACCCAAGTCAAAATTAAAAAAAAAAAAAAACTAAAGAAATAGATTGCCAGGACTTTCTTCTGAGGTGCCTGTATGTGGACTCGAACTTTCAACGTTTGCTTAGTTGCTGAGTGCATTATCCATTTGCAACATGGCAGATATTAATTTGGCAGAACTCATTAACTTGGACATCTTGCATTTTATGTAAACTATATCACATTTCAACAAAATAAGTACACTAAAAAAGTATATTGGGTAGAGCAAAGTAAAAGGCACAAAAATGGTTATGGATTCCATGTATAAGGCAGCAAACATAATCCTCTCTGTAATCCCCAGAGCAGTCATAGGCCTTAAATAATATTATTATTACTTTATAAATAAAGTCAGAATCAACTCATTTGAAATTAACAACTATGTTTAATTATTTACCCTGGGCTGAAGTACTTTAGGCCATAAAAGTCTGAAGAGCTTTATATTTTCCTGAGGTGAAGTAACAGAGATGAAATAGTCAAAACTTTTATATTCACTTGGCTACAGATAAAAGAAGAAAGTAAAAGGTCATTAAAAAGAGAGAAAAGGAAGACAAGACCAAAATGGATGTCAGAAGAGAATCTGAAGCTTCCTCTTGAACAGAGAGTAGCTAAAGCAAATTGAAGAAATGACAAGATAAAAGAGCTGAATAAAAGATTTCAAGGAGAGTTCCGGTAAGATGGCGGACTAGGCAGAAAGACTGCACAGACCCTCTTCAACAAAGAAAAAGGGAATCAATTAACACAGACACAGAAGATAATCCTGGACCCCTGAGCCTTGAAGGGAAGGATATAGAAGCGGACTAAACGTCAACTAGAAGAATTTGCATGAATATAACAAAAAAGGAGACAGACAGAGCTGTGGTCTGGCAGTGATCCTGAGCAATCCTGATGGCATGACACAGACAGCTTGGAGATTCCTGAGTGGTGGTAGGACCTAAGAATTAACTTAAAAATCACCCCTGCTAGCCAGGGACTGCATGGAGGACTGCTCTGGTGGCTGAGGAATAAACAGAGAAGGTGAAGAGAAAGGCGGGCTGAGCTGTGGACTTTTGCTGGTCCGGAGGGCGCCACCATTTTGAATGTTTAAAAGTGGCTTGAATATTTTGGATATTTAAAGAGACAGCACTCTCGCAGATTCCTGGGGCTTAAGATCATGTTCTGCTTTCCAGCAACCCCAGGGACACTCTGGACCTGCAAGACTGAAAAGGTACCACATTCCTCTTGTTACTCTTATACCCCACACCCTCTTGATAAATGGAGGTGCGGCCATCCCTGAATCCCACCCACCTTCTGGGCCTGCAGGAACTCCATTCCAGTCTGTGTGCTCAGACAGAGCCTGGGTGCCCTGCCCTATCCTCCAAAGATTTTTTTTTTCCTCCTTCTTTATTTTTCTTTTTTTCTTTCTTTTTTCTGGTGATTAGTTTGCTTGTATTTGTCAGTTTTAAAACAACTATTATTATTAATACTTTTGTCCTTTTTACTATTATTCTTAATCTTCCCCTCCCAGGTCCTAGTTTTCAGCATTTTTTCTTTTCCCTGTTCCTGGGAAAATTTTTTATTTAATTTTTTTACTCTTTTCCACTTTTTTGCTCATGGTTAATCCCATTCCTTGTTTTTCTTTTTGCATTTTTCCCATTCTTTTTCCTTCATTATTCTCATTCTCTACCTATTTTCTCTTGGTGCCCTATCCCCAGATATTACAGGTTTTCTTGTTTTTTGTTCTTCTTTTTCCTTTTTTTCTTTTTTTTTTTTGGTTATTGTTCCTGTGTGATTACATGATGTGTTTTTTGTCCATGTGCTTTTAGTTTTCTGATGGTTATTCAACTGTAATTTGTGTCTAGAGACAGGAACAATCCCCATAAGACACAACTACACCCACACCTCTTGCAACTTCACTTACTGAGTGAGAGCCATTACCTCCTTCTCCACCAATGGACCAATGATAAAAAACCACCAAGAAGAGCCTGAATCACCATTGGCCGCTCTTCACAAACAGTCAACAAAAATCTAAATACAACAACACCACGATGCCTTGGAGACAACAGACCATCAAAGTCCACATAAAGAAGCAAGATAAAGTGGTAGAAACAAGGGAGCAGGATACAGACCCAGAACACAGCCCTGAGGAAGAAGCAGCATTGGAACTCTCTGATAAGGAATTCAAAAGAATTATCTTTAGGTGTCTTCAGAGGATTGAGAGACAGACCAAAGAAAACACAGAAAAAACCCTAGAAGAATTTTGGAGGAAAATACAAGAACAAAATGACAAAATAAATGAATAATTAGAAATAATTCTAAATCTACAGATAGAAATCCAGAAGATTAATAATAAATTCTCAAAAATATATAACACATTGGAAGGGAAAAAGAGTAGAACTGATGCAATGGAAAAAAGAATTAATGAGATTGAAGACAAATACCTGAATACTTCTTTGGAAAGGGATCAATCAGAAAAAAAAATCAAAACAAAACAAAGAAAACCTAAGGCTCATGTGAGATAACATCAAAAGGAATAACTTACGTATCATTGGAATTCCAGAACAGGAAGAGAAAAACAAAAGCACTGAGAAAATTGTCCAAATTTGTTGGAGGAGAACTTCCCTGATATGATAAAAGATGAGAATATATCCATTCAGGAAGTCCAACAAACCCAAACAGGATGAACGCCAAAAGAAAATCACCAAGACACATCATCATCAAACTCATCAAAACCAAAGACAGACAGAATCCTGAAAGCAGCATGGGAAAAACAACAGGTTACCTACAAAGAACAGCAGTAAGAATAAGCTCTGATTTCTCAGCAGAAACCAAGCAAGCGAGAAGGCAATGAGATGGTATATATAAAACCCTGATAGAGAAAAATTTTCAATCAAGAATTGTATAGCTGGCAAAATTGTACCTCAAATATGATAGTGAAATTAGGAGATTTCCAGATAAGCAGAAACTAAGGGAATTTGTTAAAACCAGACCAACCTTACAAG
>NW_006921637.1:5909657-5919463 GCF_000298275.1 Orycteropus afer afer | reverse complement strand
ACTATGGGGAGGAAGTGGGAGGGGAGCTGTTGCATTGTGGTAAACTGTGGTCAATGTCATGAGACAAAGTGTATGTGAACTGTTGTATGGAAAGTGGATTTGCTCTGTAAATCTTCACCCAAATCACACACACACACACACAAAAAGGTTTCAAAGAGCAGCTCTAGCGGAGAAAGCCAATTGCTATAATGAAATATGCAAAGACCTGGAGTTGAAAAACCAAAAGGAAAGAACACACTTGCCATTTCTCAAGCTATAAGAACTGAGGAAAAAATTTAGGCCTTGAGTGGAATATCAAAAGATTCTATGGACAAAGTATTGAATGATGCAGGAAACATCAAAAGACGATGGAAGGAATACACAGAAACACTATATCAGAAACAATTGGTCATTGTTCATCCATTTCAGGAGGTGGCTTATGATCAAGAACCAATGGTATTGAAGGAAGAAGTCAAAGCTTTACTGAAGGAATTGGTGAAAAACAAGGCTCCAGGAATTGACAGAATACTCACTGAGATGTTTCAACAAATGGATACCACACTGGAGGCACTTACTCGGCTATGCCAAGAGATTTAGAAGACAGCTAACTGGACAACTGAATGGAAGAGATCCATGTATGTACCCATTCCAAAGAAAGATAATCCCACAGAATGTGGAAATTATCGAACAATATCATTAATATCACACACAAGTAAAACCTTACTGAAGATATTTAAAAAATGGTTGCAGCAGTATTTTGACAGAGAACTTCCAGAAATGCAAGGTGGATTCAGAAGAGGACAAGGGATATCACTGCTGATGTCAGATGGATCTTGGCTGAAAGCAAAGAATACCACAAAGATGTTTACTTGTGTTTTATTGACTATACAAAAGCATTTGATTGTGTATATACTAACAAATTATGGATAATATTGAGGAGATTGGGAATTCCAGAACATTTAATTGTACTCATGAGGAACCTGTACATAGACCAAGAGGCTGTCATTCAAATAGAACAAAGGGATGGTTTAAAATCAAGAATGGATTGTGTCAGGGTTGTATCCTTTCACCATACTTACCATACTTATTCAATCTGTATGCTGAGCAAATAATCTGAGAAACTGGACTATATGAAGAACATGGCATCAGGATTGGAAGACTCATTAACAACCTGTAGTACACAGATGACACAACTTTGCTTGCTGAAAATAAGGATGTCTTGAAGTACTTACTGATAAAGATTGAAGACTACAGTCTGCAGTGTGGATTACACCTCAATATAAAGAAAACAGGAGCTCTGGTAGCATAGTGGCTAAAGCACTTGACTGCTAACCAGAAGGCTGGCGGTTCAAACCCACCAGCCACTCCTTGGAAGGAAGGTTGGGCAATCCTACTTCCATAGTGATACTGCCTCGAAAACCCAAGGAGGGGTCGCTATGAGTCGGGGCCGACTCGACGGCACATAACAACAACAACAACAACATAAAGAAAACAAGAATCCTCACAACTAGGCCAATAAGCAGCATTACAATAAATGAAGAAGAGATTTAAGATGTCAGAGAATTCATATTATTGGTTCTACAATCAACACCAATGGAAGCTGCAGTCAAGACATCAGAAGACATTGCACTGGGCAAATCTGCTGCAAAAGTCCTCTTTCAAGGGCTGAAGAGCAAAGATGTCTCCTTAAGACTAAGGTGTGCCTAACCGAAGCCATGGTATTTCCAATCACCTCATATGCATATGAGAGCTGGACAATGAATATGGAAGACGGAAAAAGAGTTGATGTTTTTGAGTTGTGGTGTTGACAAAGAATACTGAAAGTACTGCGGACTGCTAAAAGAACTAACAAATCTGTCCTTGAAGAAGTACAGCTGGAATGCTCCTTGGAAGTGAGAATGGCCAGACTCGTCTCACCTACTTTGGTCATGTTGTCAGAAAGGACCACTCTCTGGAGAAGGATATCATGCTTAGTAAAGTGGAAGGTCAACAAAAAAGTGGAAGGGCCTCAACAAGATGGATTGACACAGTGGCTGCAGTGATGGACTCAGGTATAGCAAGGAACGTGAGGCTGGCACAGAGCCAGGCAGTATTTTGTTCTGCTGTGGATAGGGTGGCCAGGCATCAGAAATGACTCAATGGCACCTAACAACAACAACAACAACAACAACACAGAGAAAAAAATATGGAGAGAATATTCCTTAGCATTGCCATTGAAGCAAGCTATGATTGCCTGATGGTAATTGCTATGCTTATGACACCCCTCTCTGATCATCAACATAAGGTTGCATGAGTCAGATTGGTAACATGAATTCATTGTGCAATGAACAATTATTTGTATTTATATAAACCATATCCACCTATCAAGGCAGCAGAATACAGAGTAGGAAGAAGTGGGACAGAAAACTCAAAGATGAAGCAACAATTCTATTCTGTCAACAAAGTGTTTCTTTTACATTTAGGATTTGTTCATATGAACTTGACTTACTCCCTGGTTGTTGGGGATAATGAAGTTGCCAGATAAAAGGAAATTCATAAAGGTGCCAGATGAATGAGGTCTCTCTTCCTTACAAACTGGCTTTTACAAGCTGGTGATTGACTATAGTTGAGCTAATAGCACTCATTTTCCAACCACTTTCCCTTATGCCTTCAATTGATGATTTTACCAGAAGCAAAATGGATCTCTTCCTACAGTATTTGCAGTGCAACGAACTGCTTCTATATGACTTTTCTAGCCATGGTCTTATAATTCCAATTGGCTAGACCACAATCATACAAGGGGTTGGTTGATTTACTATGCAAATAGTGGCTTTGACAATGACTCAACAGGATTAAGCTCCTTGTGGTCCAACTGGGTCACTTTTCTTATCCTCCTAGGCTTATATAAGGGCCATTCCCACAGAGGTTGGGGGAATTTCACTATCAAGAAGAGTCTGGAGCAAAGCACATCCTTTGGACCGAGGGTCCCTGCACTGAGAACTTCCTAGACCCAGAGGAGAGAGCTGTAACACTGCAAATTGAGAGACAATGGGCTGGTCATGGTTGGCCATTGGAGAGACATAGTTGCAGTGGGCTGGTGAACTATGCAGAGAGACATCTGTGGTTGGCTTGCCGGCCCATAGAGAGAGAGCTGGGTGCCTCTGCGCAGAAGGTTTGCCTATTTCTAAACAGCTGTAATACTTGTCATGGAGGGCAGAGGCCTGAGGGTACCTCTTGTAACATGTCTTCATCCCACTGGGCAATGTGGTGGGAGCCACTCAGGCTTGGGGGAGGGCAGGTCCAGGTAGTGTAGCAGTAAGAGAGAGAACTGGCCTCAGTAGCAAAGTGGGAGCCAGCAGGAGAGACCTAGAAGGGCCTAAGAGCAGAGGATTGATAGATCCTATGTAGGAGCAGTGAGGCCTGGTGAGGCCTATTGTTAGAGCAGAAGGCTCAGAAGCCATGCAGTTCCCGTGGGCAGTTTGATGGTAGCCAGAGGCAGCAGTGAATATAGCACTTGACATGGGTAGTTTAGACAAGGATGAGTCTTCCTCTTTGAGTATCTATTGTTACTGTTTACTGTTTGCTTTCTATAAATAATAATAATGGCTTTCACTTTGCCAATATTGTATAAGTGCCTCTTGTGTCCCACTTGATTGCAGATTAACATAGCACTCATGGAAAGTTGATGCTAATATGTACACGTCTCATTCCTCACAGTCATATCTGGAAGTATGAGGCACAACCTGTCTGCATTGTAGACAGAGATAGATAACACAGCACCTCACATCAGATGGTGCATGTCTATTCTTTGTAAGCTGTTTAAATTTTTGTATAAATATTAGTTACTTTACTTTCACTTTTTGTCACAGTATAATACTGATACCAACTAATACCCACATTTGTAAATATAGGGATCCTAAGACTGAAAAAAATTCTCCAACGCATCCAAGGTATAGAAATGAGAAATGGAGAAGCAGACAGTTGAATCCAGAGAAGTTCTGTCTTTTCCATTCCCATGTTTTTTTCTGTTCCCATGATTACCCCTGTCTCCATCTTCCACTGTAATTATTGCAATTTTACCCAACTGAAATTCTTTCTACACTGAAAATTTTCTTCCAGCTTGTACTCACCTCAGTCTACTGTGAAATCTTTCAGAAAATGCCATGCACTTTTAAGTTCTTACTAAATTCTTCAGAGCTTAATGATCTATTTTCTTTCAAGTTTGGCTCTCACCCTAGGCAGCACCCCATATACATTGGGCTCCTCTAGAGTTAAATGGGGCAGGTTTTGTTGAAATCCACATTCTTTAAGAACCAGAAGGGTTGCCACTGTTTCATTGTGTTCTGCCTGTTTTGTGTTTTAGCCTTGGTGTAGATGTTAAACTTCTTGAAAATAAGGAAACACTGCCTTCTTGAATAGGAACCAAGGTGAGCCCTCTAAAAAGGATCCCCTGATGGGAAGGAACTGCTGAACTCCAGGTAGCTCCCCAAGATTTTGTCTGTAGGTGACCCTCAGTAAAGGCCCAGGCAGAAAATGACAACATCTTCAACACTGACTGAGTCACTATGCTGGAACTATGATGCTTAGGGAGACCTTTTGTTCCTGTACAATTCCACTTCACTGATCTGAATATCTATTCTTATTCCAGACACGTGTCCTTATTTATTGTTATTTTCTAATGCTTTCATATTTGATAAGAAAGTAGCTGACACTTGAGTAGATCATATTTTGCATGACTGCCTGATATTTTCTACCAGGTCTTTATAAATAAACATGATACCTCTCAAATCTTTAATTTAATTAATTTATTTCACTTTCATGTCACAAAATCAGGTCAGTTAATCAATTGCCAACTTGCTGAGCCCAAAAGTTTAGGGACATAGAAAAATATAGAATATAAAAGAGATGATATACATACAAAGGAGATGAACTATCTATTCCTTTATAAAGGAATTTTTAAAGGGGTTTTTCAAAAGCAGAATTGCCAAGTACTTTAGTATTACCAAACATGAGGTGTGAAGTAGGGACTGGTGGAGGCTGAGGCTAAAGAGGAAGAGAAACAGTATTCATGAAATAGACCACCTGTTCTGGGCCTCATACATTAGAACATCCTTCTCAGGTTTTCCTTTGGCCACAAGCCTTCCCTCAGGGAAGAATATGCAGAACCAAGGACATGTGCACATTGAAACCATTGCTTACCTTCTCATGCTCTGAGTACACAGGACCCCATAATTCCCTGCCCCATGGTCCTGAATCTGCTTCCGTAGGTTAGGTGCCCTGTTCCATGGGTCCATCTTCCAAATGCAGACCAGCATGCACTCACAGCCATGATCGATGCCAAAAGAGTGGCTGTTGGCAGAGGGCTTGATGGAGTTTTGAGTTAGGGTTTGTATGGTTCTCCCTGTGTGGGACAGAACAAGATGCAGAAATGGTTCAGATGCTTATAAGAAGCCTGGGCATGGGTGCCTTCTCTTCCCACACAGAGTTCTGTCCTGGCATTTTGAAAATGCTAAGATTCTAAATTTGAATCAGGGTTTTCAAGAAAAGAGAATAGAAGATTTTATTTACCAGTTTTTTAACTTTATAACTTGACTTATAATATTTACGTATTTTGTATGAGGGCCTTCATTTTCATTGTTAGCTCTAGTGTTGTTAAAGTTAAGCCTGTGGAGGTGGGTCTTGTGTGGCACAGGGATTCTGCCTGCAGGAAATGGACATCTCTACAGGTACTTACACTTACCTACGTCATGGATTTAGATATCAAAAGATCTCCTAAAGTGTGGAGACCTGATGGTGAGCAGGGAAAGCTGAAAGCAGGGAAAGTGGTTAAGGAGCTATTGAAATAGTTTAAGCAAAAGTTGATGAAGGGTTAGACTAAGATGCTGAAAGTAGGATTAGAGAGGAGGAAATGCAGTAGAGAAATAAATATTTAAGAGTAAAATCAGCAGGGCTACTTTGGGTCTCACTTGTCATTAGAGAAGGAGCATCCTCTACCACATTTAAGTCAAATGCTGGGCAAGGCTGAGCTTATGGGTGACAGCCACAGGTAGCTGGAGCATGTCTTTCCAGTCTCAGACATAATGTTGTTGATGTTAGGTGCCATCAAGTTGACTCCGACTCATAGCAACCCTATGTATGATGGAACAAAACACTGCCTGGTCTGACACCAGCTTCACAATCCTTGATATACTTGAGCCCATCATTGCAGCCACTGTCAATCCCTTACATTGAGGGCCTTCCCCTTTTTCACTGACTCTCCAGTTTATCAAGCATGATATCCTTCTCCAGGCAATGGTCTTTTCTGACAACATGACCAAAGTAGGTGAGACAAAATCTGGCCATTCTTCTTCCAAAGGGCATTCATCTGTACTTCTCCCAGAACAAATTTGTAAATTCTTCTGGTAGTTCATTGTACTTATGGTACTCCACCAATTCCACAACTCAAAAGCATCAACTCTTCTTTATTCTTCCTTATTCATTGTCCAGCTCTCACATGCATATGAGGCAACTGAAAAGACCATGGCTTGGGTTAAGCACACCTTAGTCTTCAAAAAGACATTTTGGCTCCTCAGCACTTTAAAGAGGTCCTTTGCACCAGATTTGCCTAGTGCAATACATCATCTGATTTTTTTAAAAAATATTTATTGTGATTTGGGTGAAAATTTGCAGAGCAAATTCACTTTCCATACAGCAGTTCACATACACTTTGTCTCATGACATTTACTACAATTTAACACATTGAAACAGCTCCCCTCTGACTTCCCTATGTCCATCCCTCCATGCACTCCTGCCCCCTGAGCTCTCTCCCTGTGCATAAACAGCCCTTCTTTCTCTCACAATTGTTCTCTCCAAGGAGTGTATCTACCTAAGGTAAATGTTCAACTCCTATGCCTGTCTTTTGTTTGGCTGGAAACCATGGGTGTGGGTTCAATTCCAGACCTGAAGGGCAGCTAGGGGTCATAGTCTCAGTGGTTCCACCAGGCTCTATCAGACCAGCAAAACTCCCCCCCCTTTCTTTTTCCCTAAATTATTTTCAGTTTTGTTCCACATTTTTCTCCCTCTCTATCCAGGATCTCCTACATAGATCCTCCTCTGAGTGGTTCACAGAGGTAGCCGGGAAGAATCTAGTTCTTCTGGTCTCATAGTTGTATAGGCTGTGGATCGCATGGTGTACCAGTTGCTAAGACTAATTCTTTCCATGAATCTTTGGTTTTCATCATTCTTCTTTGCTCTGGATGAGGAGAGGCACATCGTTGCATCTAGATGGCTGCTTGCAAGCTTTTAAGATCCCAGTCGCTACTCGCCAAAGTAGGAGGTGGAACAATGTTTTCTGTACTATGCTATGCCAATTGAGCTTGATGTCCCCTATGACTATGGTCCTGAACTCACAGGTTCAACTATTGGCCCCTCTGGCTAGCTGGCTGTGACCAAGAAGTAACTATAACCTTGCCCCTTGTCAGCTCTACTATACCCCTGGGAATTCAGATCATACAACTATATTTCTAGGGCCACTGTCTGCCAACCCTGTACATGGTCTTGGGTACTCTCCCTGCTTCATAGACATACCTAATAGTTCAGCCTGTCCACTCATGTATCAACCCATATACCCATGTTTGCCTTCACTAACAACACAGTACTGTATGTGCAAAAGGGTTCATCTTTGTTGTCTGTACCTCCCATGTACCTCTCTCTATGTCTTCCTTTTCCTCAATGCCACTATGTTGATCACTCACATTTGGTACATTGCCCTTCTCTTCACCCAAATCAATACTTATCTCTCCCTATCTAACAGTATTTCCTTTCCTCCCCTCCCACACCTGGTAACTAAAAAAGAAAATTTCCTTCAATAACAGACTAATACAATTTTTTTACCTTCTGTGATTGACCTATTTCACTCAACATAATGTCCTCCAAGTTCTTCCATGTTATGCGGTGTTTTGTAGATTCTACTTTATTCTTTAGCATTGCATAGTATTTCATTGTGTGTATGTACCATAGTTTGGTTATCCATTCCTCAGTTGATGGACACCAAGGTTATTTCCATTTTTAGCTATTGTAAATAGTGCTGCAATGAACATGGGTGTGCATATGTCTATTCTTGTCATGGCTCTCACTTCTTTAGGATATATACTTAGTAATGGAATGGCTGGCTCAAATGGTATTTCTAATTCCAACTTTTGAAGGAATTGCCATACAGCTTTCCACAGTGGTTGTACCATTTCACAGTCCCACGAGCAGTATATGAGAGTCCAAACCTCTCCACATCCTCACCAGCATTTGTTATTTTCTGTCTTATTGAACTTTGCTAGTACTGCTGGGGCAAGATGGCATCTCATTGCTGTTTTGATTTGCATCTCTCTGATGGCTAATGATAGTGAGCATTTCTTCATATGTTTGTTGACCGCCTGAATATCCATGGTGAAGTGTCTATTCATGTTTTCTGCCCATTTTTAATTGGATTATTTGTCTTTTTATTATTGAGGTGTTAGAATATTCTATAAATTCTAGAGAAAAGTCCTTTGTCACATATGTCATTGCCAAATATTTTTCCCAATCTGTAGGTTCTCTTTTGACTCTTTTGGAGAAGTCTTTGGAAGCACATAAAAATTTAATTTGTAGAAGGTCCCATTCATCTAATTTCTCTTGTGCCATTGTCCATGTTGGCTTATGCTTGATAGTCTATTTATGCCATATATTAGGGCCCCAAAATTTGCCCCTAGTTTTTCCTTGAGGAACTCTATAGTTTTAGGCTTCACATTTAAGTCTTTGATCCATCTGGAGTTAGTTTTTGTGTATGGTATGAGGTATAGATTTTGTTGCATTTTTCTGCAAATGTATATCCAGTTTTGCCAGCACTGTTTATTAATCTTCCTCCTTTAATGGATTTCAGCCCTTTGTCAAGATCAGCTGACATAGGTCGATGGATCTACTTCTGGGTTCTCAATTCTATTCCATTGTTCTATGTGTCTGTCATTATACCAATACCAGGCATTTTTGACTACTGTGGCTGTATAGTAGGTTTTGAGATCCAGCAGTGTGAGACTTCCTACTTTGTTCTTCTTCAATAGTGCTTTGCTTATCCGAGGTCTCTTTCCTTTCCATATTAAGTTAGTGATTATTTTTTATATATCCTCAAAAAATGTTGATGGGATCTGGAATGGGATTGCATTGAATATACAGATTGTGCTTTGTGTACAAGCATGGTATGTTCTTCCATTTATGTAGATCTCTTATGGTTTCTTGAAGTAATTTTTTATAGTTTTCTTTGTACAGGTCTTTTGTGTCCCTGGTAAGATTTGCTCCCAAGTATTTTATTGTTTGGTAGCTATTGTAAATGGTATTGATTTCCTTATTTCTTTTTCAACAATCTCTTTGCTGGTGTAGAGAAATCCAACTGATTTTTGGATGTTGTCTTGTATCCTGCCACAATGCTACATCTCTCAATTAGTTTCAGTAAATTTTGACTGAGTCTCTTGGGTTTTCTGGTATAGGATCATATCATCAGAAAATAGGGATAATTTGAGTTCTTCCTTACCTATTTGTATGCTTTTGATTTCCCTTTCTTGCCTTATTGCTAGGATTTCCAGTACAATGTTGAATAGAAGTGGTGATGGCATCCTTGTCTGGTTCTTATTTGCATGGGGGAATGGTTTCAGTCTCTCTCCATTGAGTATAATGTTGGCTGTTGGTTTTCCATAGATGCCCTTTATTGTGTTGATGAATTTCCCTTCTATTCCAATTTCCTGAGAGTTTTCATCAGGAATGGGTGTTGGATTTTATCAAATTCATTTTCTGCATCAATTTTTATGCTCATGTGGTACTTCTCCTTTGTTTTTTTTTTTTTTTTT
>NW_006921637.1:5898424-5903641 GCF_000298275.1 Orycteropus afer afer | reverse complement strand
GTTTTCCTTTTGAGTGATGTCTTTGCCTGGTTTTGGTATCAAGGTTATGCTTGCTTCATAAAATGAGTTAGGGAGGGTACCATACTTTTCTATGTTTAGGAACAGTTTGAGTAGGATTGGTATCAGTTCTTATCTGAATGTTTTGTAGAATTCTCCAGTGAAACCGTCTGGGCCAGGACTTTTTTTAGTTGGTAATTTTTTGATGACCTGTTCAATTTCTTCTTTTGTTATAAATCTGTTCAACTTTTCCACCTCAGTCTGTGTTAGTTTAGGTAAATGATGTGTTTCTAGAAATCTGTCCATTTCTTCCAGATTTTCAAATTTGTTGGAGTACAAGTCTTCAAAGTATCCAGATATTACCCTTTTTATTTCAATTGGTTCTGTTGTGATGTCACCCATTTAGTTTCTTATTCATGTTATTTGAATTCTCTGCCTCTTTTCCTTTTAAATTTGCCAGTAGTTTGTTAATTTTATTGATCTTTTCAAACAACCAATTTCCAGTCTTGTTGATTTTTTTCTATTGCTCTTCTATTTTCTGTTTCATTGATATCTGCTTGAATCTTTATTACATCCTTTCTTCTGGTTACTATAGGCTTTTCTTCCTGTTCTTCTCATTGTTGTAGATGTTTGCTTAAAATGTTGATTTTGGCACTTTCTTCTTTTTTTGATGTGTGCATTTATTGCTATAAATTGCCCTCTGATCACTCTTTTTCTGTGTCCCAAAGATTTTGGTATGTTGTGCTTTCATTCTTGTTTGATTCAAGGAATTTTTGAATTTCAATTTTTATTTCTTCTCTTACCAATCTTTCTTAAAGAGGGTGGTGTTCAGTTTCCATGTGTTTACTCTTTTTTCCATTAATCTTCATATTGTTGATTTCTAATTTGATAGCATTATGATCTGAGAAGATGCTTTGCAATATTTCAATGTTTTAAAATTTATTAAGGCTTGCTTTATAGCCTAACATATGGTCTATCATGGAAAATGTTCCATGTGCACTGGAAAAGAATGTATATCGTGCTGTTGTTGGGTGAAGTACTCTGTAGATGTCTATAAAGTCAAGTTGGTGGATTGTTTTGTTTAGCTCTTCTGCATTGTTGTTGAGTTTCTTTCCAGTTGTTCTATCTTTCATTGAAAGCGGTGTATTAAAGTCTCCCACTATGACTGTGGAGTCATCTATTTGACTTTTCAACTCTTTTAAAGTCTGATTTACATATTTTGGTCCTCTTTCATTGGGTCCATAGATATTTATTATGGTTATATCTTCATGTTCAATTGATCCTTTAATCATTATATAAATGTCCTTCCTTGTCTCGTATGGTGGTTTTTTTCTTAAAATCAATTTGATCAGAAATTAATATTTCCACTCTTGCTCTCTTATGATTGCCATTTGCTTGATATATCTTTTTCCAAACTTTGATTTTCAGTCTATTTTTGTCTTTATCTCTAAGGTGTGTTTCTGGTAGGCACTATATTGATGGGTTTTGTTTTCTTATCTAATCTGCAACTCTCAATCTCTTGAGTGGTGCATTTAATCCATTAACATTCAGTGTAATTATTGACAAGTATGAATCGCTTGCTGTCATTTTTTTATGTGTTTTTTTCATGGTGTTCCTGGTTTCTTTGCTCCATATTATTTTCTGTGCTGAGCTTATTATGTTTATATATCATGCTATCATTTCCTTTGTTGCTGTTGTTTTAGTATTTGCTGAATATTTGTGCTTGTCCTCTTTTTTATTGTGAAGTGAAATTTTATCATTTTTCTTTGAGGTTACCTGTGATTTAGAACAGTCCATTCTATCTTGCAACCCTCTTGACTTCCTCACCATTTAGAAGTTCTGTACCTACACAGTCTTTTCCCTCTTTTTGGTTTGTAGTTGTCCTCACTTGCCAATTGATGTCTCTGGTTCCCTGTTTACCATCTTGTAAGCGTATTTTACTTTGCATATGTCCATATCTGTGGTTTCTGGGTTATGTCATCTTGTGTATTAATGGTCAGTTGTTATTTGCTATTTTTGGTTCCCTGTTCAAAGGACTCCCTTTAGCATCTCTTGTAAGGTTGGTCTGGTTTTAACACATTCCCTTAGTTTCTGCTTATCTGGAAATCTCCTAATTTCACCATCATATTTGAGGGACAATACTGCCGGGTATATAACTCCATGTTGAATATTTTTCTCTTTCATTTCCTTCTTACTTGCATGGTGTCTGATGAGAAATCATAGCTTTTTCTTACTGGCTGTCCTTTATAAGTAACTTTTTGTTTTTCCTGTGCTGCTTTCAGGATTCTTTCTTTGTCTTTGGTTTTGATGAGTTTGACGATGATGTGTCTTGGTGATTTTCTTTTGGAGTCTATCCTGTTTGTGGTCATTGGACTTCCTGAATGGACAAATTCTCATTTTTCATCATATCAGGGAAGTTCTCCTCTAACAAATCTTGGACAATTTTCTCAGTGGTTTTATTTTTCTCTTCCTGTTCTGGAATTCCAATGACACATAGGTTATTCCTTTTGATAGTAACCCATATGAACCTTCATCTTTCTTCATTTTGTATTGATCTCTTTTTCTGATTGATCTCTTTCCAAAGAAGTATTCAGGTATTTGTCTTCAATCTCATTAATTCTATTTTCCATTGCATCAATTCTACTCCTTTGCCCTTTCAATGTGTTATCTATTTCCAAGTATTTAATATTAAACTTCTGGATTTCTGTCTGTAGATTTAGAATCATTTCTCATTTTTCATTTATTTTGTTATTTTCTTCTTGCATTTCCTTCCAAAATTCTTCTAAGCTTTGTTCTGTGTTTTCTTTGGTCTGTCTCTCAATCCTTTGAAGATACCTAAATATAATTCTTTTTCATTCCTTAACAGAGAGTTCCAATGCTCCTTTTTCCTCAGGGATTTGTTCTGGGTCTGTGTCCTTCTCTCTCATTTCTACCACTTTATCTTGCTTCTTTGTGTGGACTGTTGTGATCTGTTGTCTCCAAGACATTGTGGCATTGTTTTATTTAGATTTCTGTTAACTGTTTGTGAAGAGAAGCCAAGGGTGATTCAGGCTCTTCTTGGTGGTTGTTTATCATTGGCACATTGATGGAGAAGGAATTTGTGGCTCTCAATAAGTGAAGCTGCAGGATGTGTGGGTGTAGTTGTGTCATATGGGGACCGTTGCTGTCTTCTACTCAGTTAGACAAAAATAACAACTGAATAACCATCAAAAAAGTAAAAGCACATGTACAAAAAATACACCATGTAATCACACAGGAACAGTAACCAAAGGAAAAAAAAAGTGAAAAAGAAGAAAAAAATGAAACTCTGCAGTATCTGGGGAGAGGTTAATAAGAGAAAAAAGGTAGAGAAGGAAAATAATGAAGAAAAAATGGGAAAAAACATAAAATAAATACAAGGGATGGGGTTAACCATGAGAAAAAGAACAAAAAACATTGCAACCAGGAACAGGGAAAAGAAAAAAAAAAATAAAGCTGCAAACTAGAACCTTGGAGGGAACAATAAAGAATAATAGTAAAAAGGATAATAATAATAATAATAATAATAATAATAATAATAGCTTTAAAACTTTAAAACAATCAAAAACAAACAAACTAAAAAATAGAAAAAAGAAAAAAAAATTGGGGCATGTTGGGGCAGGGCACCTAGGCTCCGTCCTAGCATACAGACTGGGAAGAGATTTCTGTAGGCCCAGAAAGTGAGATGGAGTGAGCAATGGCCACATCTCCATTCTCCAAGAGGGTGTGGGTTACAAAAGTAACAAGGGTAAAGTCATACCTTTTCATTTGTACGGGTCCGGAATGTCCTTGGGGTTCCCAGCAAGTGGAGCCTGTTCTTAAGTCCTTGGGATCTGGCAGAATGCTGTCATTTTAAATATCCAAAATGGTCAAGCCACTTGTAGACATTCAAAATGGCTGTGCCCTCCGTACCGACAAAACTCCATAGCTCAGCCCACCTTCCTCTTCGCTGCTTCCTCTCTTATTCTCCAGCCACCAGAGCAGTTCTCCATGCAGTCCCTGGCTAGCAGCATTAATTTTTAGTTTAATTATTAGGTCCTTCCTCCACTCGGCAATATCCAAGCTGTATGTGCTGTTAGGATCGCTGCCAGACTGCAGCTCCATATGTCTCCTTTCTTGCATTTTCTTGCAAATTCTCTTACTCGTTGGAGTTTAGTCCACTTCTATATCCTTCCCTTCAAGGCTCATGGCTCCAGGATTATTTTCTCTATCTGTGTTAATTTGTTCCCTTTTCTTTGTTGAAGAGGGTCTGTGCAGTCTTTCTGCCTATTCCACCATCTTAGCAGAACTCCATCATCTGATTTCTTGACTGCTGCTTCCATTGGTGTTGATTGTGGATTCAAGGAAAATGAAGTTTTTGACAACTTCATTCTTTTCTCCATTTATATTTCCTACAAAAAGTATTTGTCCCAACATCTCACCTGCATTAGTTTCTTAGTGCTGCTGTAAAATATAAGCACAAACTTAGTGGCTTAAAATAACACACAGTGACTTACAGTTCTGGAGGTCAGAAGTTTGATATGGGTATCACTAGTCTAAAGTCAAGGTGTTTGCAAGACTAATTTCTTATCTGGAAGTTCTAGGAGGAAATCCATTTCTAGGCCTCTTTCAAATTCCAGAGGTTTCTGACATTCTGGAAGCTTTCCTCCCTCTTCAAAGCCAGCAATATAGTATAAATCTTTTCCACATTGAATCACTCCATCCTTCTCTTGCCTCCTGCTTCCACTTTTAAAGACCCTTAGGGTAGGAGCTCTGGTAGCATAGTGCCTAAGGCACTTGACTGCTAACCAGAAGGCAGGTGATTCAAACCCATCACCCACTCCTCAAAAGGAAGGTTGGGCAATCTACATCCATAGTGATACTGCCTCAGAAACCCAAGGAGGGGTGGCTATGAGTTGGGTACAAATATGGATCTCTTCCAGTCAGTTGGCCAGGAAGCTGTCTTCTAAATCTCTTGGCACAGACAAGTGAGTGCCTCCAGCACAGCATCCATTTGTTGAAACATCTCAGTGGTTATTTCATCGATTCTTGGAGCCTTGTTCTTTGCCAATTCCTTCAGTGCAGCTTCAACTTCTTCCTTCAACACCATTGGTTCTTGGTCATACACCACCTCCTGAAATGGATGAATGTTGACCAATTCCTTTTGGTACAGTGACTCTGTATTCCTTCCATCTTCTTTTGATGTTTCCTGCATCATTCAAT
>NW_006921637.1:5885490-5894184 GCF_000298275.1 Orycteropus afer afer | reverse complement strand
CATTGTGTGTATGTACCATAGTTTGGTTATCCATTCCTCAGTTGTTGGACATCTAGGTTGTTTCCATGTTTTGGCTATTGTAAATAGTGCTGCGATGAACTTTTGCATGCATATATCTGTTCTTGTTATGGCTCTCACTTCTTTAGGGTATATACCTAGTAATGGGAGGGTATGGACATCTTTAAACCAAACCCACTGCCATCGAGTTGATTCTGACTCATAACAACCCCTTTTGGGTTTCCAATGTGATAAATCTTTATGGAGGTAGATTGCCCAGTCTTGCTTCCATGGAGTGCTAGTGAGTTTGAACCACCAACCTTCTGATAGCAGTCAGATGCCTTAGGCACTATGCTACAAGAGATCCTTATGGGCATCTTTGGAGGAATGTTATTTTGCCTGCCACACCCTCTCAGTGCTTGCTTCCTGACACCCAGGGTCCCACCCTTGGAGTCACTCATTATTACCAAATTAGTGAAGCTATCACTAATATTAGTTTGGCAAGATATTTCACCATTTTAGAGGATTTGGGACAAAACACATTTAATTATGTTTTAGAACTTATTTATAGTACCTAAAAACTTAACTTGTTTTCAATAATTTGAAGATGTAGAGCCCAGAGATTATGCTGCCTTTTGTATTCCCCAAGGTTCTTCTTCCCTGTAGCTGAAGGATTCTCTGTAGAGAGGTTTGGAGTTAGCTTCTTTCTCCAAATTTTTGCTCTCACCTCAGGCTGCTATTACAAAGTCATTTCGGAGGATGGATTTATGCCACTTCAGAGGTATCCTGTTAAAATTCACTTCCTTCATATGAGTTACCAGATTATTTTACATGTAGCAATGTTAAATGTGGCCTATACAGACGTTTGAAGGCAGGAGAGAAAGTCAAGAGAAAAGTCTGGACTGTGCATCATGGTAGTACAAATCTAGGTTCCCTTAGGTCGGGGTACAAAAGCACAGGAAGAGGGGGTGAGAAAGTGAGAGACCCCAAACTGGTCTTTCTGGTAACAAAAGTCTTTGATTCATTAGATCATTACTGAGGAGTCAACATTGTCTAGGCATAGGAGGCAGATGCATAATTTTTGCTGTTTTTCTGCTTTTCCGGGGAAGACAAATAAGGTAAGCAGCATTCAGTCCCAAATACTAAGATGGAATTTCTGTAGAGCTATAGACTACATTACCAGGCAAAGCAGCCATACGCATTAGGAGCTCCTAAGACAGATAGCAAGCCATCAACTTTTTCTCAGGTCTAGCTCTACCTGATCAGCAGAGACTCAGGGAATAATTAACAGCATCACACATGATAATTTATGAAGAAGATTTGTGGACAAAAACAATACATTGGGTGCAATGGAAAGAATTAGAGCCTTGGACTTTGCGAATGCTTTCTGTGTATAAACATTTTCAGAGGTTTCTTTGGTTTCTACTCTGTGGTAGGCTGCAGAACACTGTGATTTATTATGGAATTATTAATATTTCAGTAACAATTTCTATTGATTCCTTCTTCCACATCTTTCTCCAAGCCTAAGAAATACAATTTAACAAAATCTATTTAATGTGTTGTGTGAACTGCAAATTTAAGGTCACTGGTGGTGTAGTGCCTAAGGTATTTGATGCTAACCAGAAGGTTAGCAGTTCAAACCCACCAGCCACTCTGCAGAAGGAAGATTGGGCAATCTATTTCTATAAAGGTTTACCATCTTGGAAACCCAAAAGGGTCACTATAGTCAGAATTGAGTTGATGGCAATGAGTTTTTTTTTTTTTTTTTTTTTTTTGGTTTAGAGACACAGAATTACAAAGGAAACTTCTTATGGTGAAAATAGTTTAACCAAATAGAACCTACTATTACACAAACCTACTATTAAACAAAGTATAATAGTTTAGATTACTAGTTAAAGATCAAAATATCAAGTTTATGTATTTGAGAGTAATAATAAAAGAACCCTCACTCTTTTAATATTTACTAACTCTAATCTTTTAAAATTTTAAGTGGAATAAGTGCCTTTTTGACAAATGACTAGTTATGTTTACTTGCAATATTTCTGACAATTGTTCTTTCATATTATCTCTAAGTTAATTTGTTTTACAGATCACAAAGACCCCAAAGGCAGAGCTCACTGTTGTGTATGTGATGTCATATCATCAGACTCACTACCTGACCAGCAATTGGCTGTGAGAAGAGTACTGCTATAGTCAATACTGTACAAAATGAGAAGCAAATCTGTAACCTAATGTAGAAAGGATGCTCAATGGCCCAGTGAAGGTTTTACGTACTAAACATAGTCCAGATTGTATCTTATATTTTTCTCTTACTTTTCCCTTGCCTTATTTCATTGCCATTAAATATGTATATTTGAAATCCTCTTTGCATCTCAGAAACAGAGGATAATTTCAAATTTTTCTCTTATGGAGGAGAATAAGCTAAAAAAAAATACAATTTTGTTTGTTTTGTTTACCTTTGTGGCATAGTGCATAAGGCACTATGAAGATTGGCAGTTCAAACCCACAAGCTACTCCACAGAAGGAAGACTGGGCAATCAACTTCCCTAACCTGAAGAGGGTCACTATGAGTTGAAATTGACTTGATGGCAGTGAGCTTGGTTTTGTTTAGTTTTGGGTTTCTCAATGTTGGCACTATTGACATTTTGGGTCAATAACAGTCTGTTGTGTGGCATTGCCCTGTGCATCATAGGATGTTTAGCATCATCAGCAGCCCTAACAGTAGCCAGATGTCAGTAGCAACCCTTACTGTGACAACTGAAAATGTCTCCAAACATTGCCAAATATCCCTTGGGGGTCAAAATCACCCCTGGTAGAGAACTACAAACTTAACTTTTTCAAATAAATAAAATGAATAGATATTTTTGGACAATGGATGATAATAATTATCAGGGATACAGTGAGAGGAGGTGTAAGGGCCTGAATCCTACATATTTTCCTCTGTTTCCCCTTTGTACTTCTTGACAAAGGAAACATGTAAACAACAAATAATTGCCAAATTAAAAATGAAGGACCTCTTTATCAATAGATGATAAAGTTTCTGAACTTCCACCAGTGCCTTCAATACAGAGCTTCTCTAGTTAAATGATGCTGAAAGTTCTGGCTAGGTTTGAGACTAAAGTGAGGGCTTTTTATTCCCATTACACAACATAATCTAAAGTGGTCATTATAGAGAATAAACTTGATTTACACTCCTAGTCACAAATTCATAGGAATTGCATGGGGTGGGAGGGAAGAGGGAGATTTCAGCCAGGCCTGCTGAAACCCTGACTCCTTTGAAATACAAGAGGGAATGTGCTTCTCATTAGTCTTTTTCCAAAACCAAACTAAACTCACTGCTATTGAGTCAATTCCAACTCATAACAACTCCTTTTGGGTTTCCAAGGTTGCAAATTTTTATGGGAAAATAGCCTCACCTTTCTCCTGTGGGCCAAATCTTCTACCTTTTGGTTAGTAGTCAAATACTTTAAGTACTACCCCACTAGACCCTAGATAATTATGGTAGAAATTCCTACATCTATTAATGTGTTAGAGGTAGGGGAAGAAGAAGTCAAGGAAGGTTGTGGAAAAATGGAACATAGGAGCTTACATGCATTCTGAAAAAGGAGAGAAAAGAAGTAATTTGTTTTCATTGATAAGGTTGATGATGACTACACAGAGTAAGGCCACTTATTCTCTCAAGGAAGTGTGACTAGATTGTATGGCAAGCATCCAACGGCCACCCCAGGTTGTGCAGTACTCTTGACAAATCAATGTGTCAGGATCCTCCTGGCAGCTCAGTCTCATGTAATTCCATGAATGGAATACTGTGCCAGCAGTGAAAAAGATCTCCTCACCAGTCTGCTGTTCTGGCATTGGGGCCTGGTGACAGGGCTCTAGGGTTGCCCCATAAATGCAAAGCCCAGAGCTCCTTAGGGCATCTGGCTGACCCCACTGAAAGGAAAGGAGTCATAGAATGTCCCAGAAAGGGCTTGTGAAGGTCTCTGTGCAGGCTTCTGGAGAGTGCTGTTGGTCCTGGTCAGACCCAGGCACTGTAAGAAGACTTAAATATTTTGAGGAAGACACTCTATTCTTTAGCCTCTGGAAGCAAGAGCTATACCTCCTGTTTTAGTTATATCTCTATTTCCATTTTCCTATTGAAAATTCTGTTCAATTTAATAAACCTGGTTTTATCACCTGCCTACCTAGCACTATACATAAAGAGAGATACTACAGAGATTTCTTTTCACGAACTAGGTGGTGACTTCTTCCCCATAGATAGTCCTTGTTAGAACCAGGGAGGCAGTATCATACCATATTTGACAGAGTATACCCTGCATTAGGACCAGATTATTTCATTTCCAGCACTACCTATCCACATGATCTAGGATAAGTAACTGTGCCTGAGTTTCCTAATCTGTAAGAATATGTTAATAATAGTACTTACTTCGCCATATAATAAGTTTTTATAATGTGGTCTTCAGAAAGAAAATTCTAACTCCATTTGAGAAAAATACTAGTTGACAGAATTAGTTAGACCCCTCTAGCAGTTGTATCCACGTTCCTATTTCTATCTTCTTGGTCCCTAATCCTTGATAGCTTTAACTTCCCAATATCTATGTCTTTCTAAAGACTGTGCCTTTGCAGACCTCATCCTTTGGGCCCTTGGTATCATTTTGTAGCTCCTGATATCCTGCTAATGTCCTGTGACTTTGACTTTTGGACCACAGACGTGGACCTGGCTGCTGATTATTTATTTTCAGTACTGACCTTGTATGCCTTTGGGCTTTATTTCTGTTCTGCTTTATTTCTGTTCTAGGATATCTGCTTAGCAAGATATCTATCTCTTTGTTTCTACAATAGAGGCATGGGTGTCTGATAGTCAGTAAAAACTCCTCTCCCTCTGACCCCATGCCCTCCAATACTTTCTCGGCCTCATTCTTCTCTCTGTGCTGATGTTACTCTCACAAAGGCAGTAATTTCTGATTACAGCATGTGATACTGTTGACCAACTCCTCCTTGCAATCTCTACTTTCCATTTCCTACTTGATAAAAGCCTTCTCAGCATGAGATAATAAACAATAGTTATAGAAAGAAAACTTAGTCTATGGTTAAGAGTCTAAGCTCTAGAGCTAGAATTGCTGTTGTTGTTAGTTGCCATCAAGTAGCCTTTGACTTATGGTGAATCCATATACAACAGAAGGAAGCATTGCCTGGTTGTGTGTCATCTGCATGATCATGAATATGCATGAGTTCATTGTTGCAGTTGAGTATCTTCCAACTTAAGGGGCTCATTTCCCAGCAGTATACTGGGTAATATTCTTTTGGGATCTATAAGGTTTTCACTGGCTAATTTCCACCACTCATCTGTCAGTTTGTCATACTGTGGTGGCTTGCGTGTTGCTGTGAGTCTGGAGGCAATGCTACTGGTGTATCAAATACCAGCAGGGTCATCCATGGTGGACAGGTTTCAGCAGAGCTTCCAGACTAAGACAGACTCTGAAGAAGGGAAGGGCCATCTACTTCTCAAAGAACTGGTCAGTGAAAGCCTTATGAACAGCAGTGAAACACTTTCTGATATATTACTGAAAACTATGAATATCCCTGAAACATTGTCCAATACAGTGCAAGAAGGTGAGCCCCTCAAGTGAGAAGGCACTCAAAATGTGACTGGGGAAGAGCTGTCTCTTCAGAGTAGAGCCAACCTTAATGATGTGCATGGACCTCCATTTGCTGACGTGGCACAGCTCAAAATGAGAAGAAACAGATGCAAACATCCATTAATAATCAGAACATGGCATGTGCAAAGTATGAATCTAGGAAAATTGGAAGTTGTCAAAAATGAAATGGAATGCATAAATCTGTATCCTAGGCATTAATGAGTTGAAATGTACTGGTTTTTGTCATTTTGAATCAGACAACTATATGATCTATTATTCCAGGACTAACAAATTGAAGAGGAATGGGGTGGCATTCATCGTCACAAAGAATGTTTCAAGATCTACCCTAGAGTACAATGCTGTCATTGATAGGGTAATACCCATATGTCTACCAGGAAGACCAGTTAATACTACTATTATTCAAATTTACTCACCACCCACCAAAGCCAAAGATGGGGAAACTGAAGATTTTTACCAACTTCTGCAGTCTGAAATTGACCAAACATGCAATCAAGATATGTTGATTATCACTGGTGATTGGAATGCAAAAGTTGGAATCAAAGAAGAATTACTGGTATTTGGAAAATACGGCCTTGGTAATAGAAATAATGCTGGAGATCGCATGATAGAATTGTGCAAGACCAATGACTTATTCATTGCAAACACCTTTTTTCAACAACATAAACAGCAGCTATACACTTGGACTTCACCAGATGGAGTACACAGGAATCAGATTGACTACATCTGTGGAAAGAGGCAATGGAGAAGCTCGATATCTTCAGCCAAAACAAGGCCAGGAGCTGATTGTGGAACAGACCATCAACTGCTCGTATGCAAGTTCAAGTTGAAAACAACAACAACAGCAACAACAACAACAACAAAAAAAACAAATTCACTGCCATCAAGTCAGTTCCCACTCATAGCAACCCCCACTGGGTTTCTGAGGTTGTTCATTTTTATGGAAGCAGCTTCCCCCATCTTCCTTCCCTGGAGCAGCTGGTGGGTTTGAACTGCTGACCTCCTGGTTAGCAGCCAAATGCCTTATGCACTAGAAGCTGAAGACAAAACAAGTCCACGGGAACCAAGATATGACCTTAATTATATCCCTCCTGAATTTAGACACCATCTAAAGAATAGATTTGAAGCATTGAACACTAATGACTGAAAACCAGAGGAATTGTGGGATGACATCCAGGACATCTTCCATGAAGGAAAAAAAAGTCATTAAAAAGACAGGAAAGGAAGAGAAGATGAAAATGGATGTTGAAAGAGAAGACTCTGAAAGTTGCCCTTGAATGGAGAGTGGCTAAAGCAAATGGAAGAAATGACAAGACAAAAGAGCTGAACAGAAGATTTCAAAGGGCAGCTTGAGAAGACAAAGTCAATTATTATAATGAAATGTGCCAAGACCTGGAGTTAGAAAACCAAAAGGAAAGAACACACTGAACATTTCTCAAGCTGAAAGAACTGAAGAAAAATTCAAGACTCGAGTTGCAATACTGAAAGATTCTATGGGTAAAGTATTGAATGATGCAGGAAACATCAAAAGAAGATGGAAGGAATACAGAGTCACCGTACCAAAAAGAATTGGTCAACATTCATCCATTTCAGGAGGTGGTGTATGACCAAGAACCAATGGTGTTGAAGGAAGAAGTTGAAGCTGCACTGAAGGAATTGGCAAAGAACAAGGCTCCAAGAATCGACGAAATAACCACTGAGATGTTTCAACAAATGGGTGCTGTGCTGGAGGCACTCATTGTCTGTGCCAAGAGATTTAGAAGACAGCTACCTGGCCAACTGACTGGAAGAGATCCATATTTGTACCCATTCCATAGAAAGGTGATCTCACAGAATGTGGAAATTATCAAACAATATCATTAATATCACACAAAATTAAAATCTTGCTGAATATATTTCAAAAATGGTTGCAGCAGTACATTGACAGAAAACTTCCAGAAATGCAATTGGATTCAGAAGAGGACATGGAACAAGGGATATCACTGCTGATGTCAGATGGATTTTGGCTGAAAGCAAAAAATACTAGAAAGAATTCAATATAAGTCTCATCAGTAAGCCCAACACTATTTCCCTCTAGCATGTAAGTGCTTGAAAAACTAGGTACAGCAGTTTGAGTTAAGAATTTTGGTGCTCTGAACAGCTCACTGAATCAGAGTGCACCAAACACAGAAGAGCAGAATTAGAGGAAAGGCACAGAGAGATTATTTAAGAAAGAGCTAGCTACCTGGCAGAGGATGGACTGGCAGCCGAGAGAAGCCATTGGAAACTTCCCTGGGGCAGTCACTGACTGGTGGGCGAGGGTGGCCACCTGAGATCCCCATGAGCCAAGAAAGAAGACACCCTATATCAACATACCAGTGACCACTCCAACATCCCAGCAAATTGCCCCAAGGATCTGCCTCCAACACTTGATTTTATCGGTAATTTGGGTCTCCTAAGTCCAAATGGGCTTGTGCAGCATTGCTGAGACTCAGGCAGAGAGCTCACTCTTGCATCAGGAGGGCAAGTTCGCTTCCCTCTCAGTGGGTCCCTGGGTGGGCTTGGGTCAGCCTGGGAGACATTGTGATTATTTGCGTCACTGATATTGGGACCGAAGTTTGCTGGTGGGTACTCCCCCAACTCCAACACAGCTGAAATCATGCACATCTTTGGTGCCACAAGTGGGCAATATCTCAGACAAACTCCTGAGCCATTAGTGGTCTGGTGAGATTGCACCAGCGCCATGGGCAAATGGGGTGGGGAGAGAGAGAGGAAGCTGCGGTTGAGTGCGGTCCCGGGAATTTGCCTTGGATTGGCTTTTTGGTGCCAAAGGGCCTTGGAGGCAGGGTCTTTGAGTGTGCCTGAGCCTTGCAGAAACTGGCGACTCTCCAACAATGGGAATCTTCCCTGAGATTGAGCTGTGGTCTTGTGAATAGCTGCTTCATCAGAGATAGCTTGTGCTTGTTGTTGTTGTTAAGTGCTGTCGAGTCGTTTCCGACTCATAGCGACCCCATGCACAGCAGAATGAAACACTGCCCGATCCCGTGCCAGCCCCACAATC
>NW_006921637.1:5883610-5884345 GCF_000298275.1 Orycteropus afer afer | reverse complement strand
TTTTTTTTTTTTTTGTATTTTATCCCATTCTTTTCTTCATTATTGTCCTTCTCTAACTTTTTTCTCTCAGTGCCCTATCCCTAGATATTGCAGGTTTTCTTCTTCTTTTCTCTCCTTTTTCTTTTTTTGGGGGTTACTGTTCCTGTGTGATTACATGGTGTATTTTTTGTACATGTGCTTTTAGTTTTTTGATGGTTATTCAATTATAATTTTTCTCTAACTGATCGGGAGACAACAACAGTCCCCATAAGATACAAGTACACCCATACCTCCTGCAACTTCACTTACTGAGCAAACGCCAGCACCTCCTTCTCCACCAATGGGCCAATGATAAAAAAGCCATCAAGAAGAGCCTGAATCACACTTAGCTTCTTTTCATAAACAATTAAAAGAGATCTTAATACAATACCACGATACCTCAGAGACAACAGACCATCACAGTCCACACAAAGAAGCAATATAAAGTGATAGAAACAAGGGAGCAGGATACGGACCCAGAACACATCCCTGAGGAAAAAGGAGCATTGGAACTGTCTGATAAGGAATTATACTAGGTATCTTTAAAGGATTGAGAGACAGACCAAAGAAAACACAGAAAAAACCTTAGAAGAATTTTGGAAGGAAATACAAGAACAAAATAACAAAATAAATGAAAAATTAGAAATGATTCTAAATCTACAGATAGAAATCCAGAAGATTAATACTAAATTGGCAGAAATAGATAACACATTGAAA
>NW_006921637.1:5861583-5878748 GCF_000298275.1 Orycteropus afer afer | reverse complement strand
GAAAAGGATGGAATCCTCCCTAACTCATTTTATGAAGCAAGCATAACCTTGATACCAAAACCAGGCAAAGACATCACTCAAAAAGAAAACTACAGGACAATATCCCTCATGAATATAGATGCAAAAATCTTCAACAAAATCCTAGCCAATAGACTTCAACAACGTATCAAGAAAATTATTCATTATGACCAAGTGGGGTTCATATCTGCTTTGTAAGGATGGGTCAACATTAGAAAAACTATCAACGTCATCCACAACATAAATAAAGCAAAGGAGAAGAACCACATGATCATATCAACTGATGCAGAAAAGGCATTTGATAAAATCCAACACCCATTCCTGATCAAAACTCTCAGCAAAATAGGAATAGAAGGGACATTCCTCAACATGATAAAGGGCATGTATGCAAAACCAACAGCCAACTTTATTCTCAATGGAGAAAGACTGAAACCATTCCTCTTGAGAACAGGAACCAGACAAGGATGCCCACTATCACCACTTCTATTCAACAGTGTACTGGAAGTCCTAGCCAGCATAATAAGGCAAGAAAGGGAAATCAAAGGCATCCAAATTGGTAAGGAAGAGGTCAAACTATCCCTGTTTGCTGATGATATGATCTTATACATAGAAAACTCAAGAGACTCAGTCAAAAATCTACTGGACCTAATTGAGAGATTTAGCATTGTGGCAGTATATAAGATCAACATCCAAAAATCAGTTGGATTCCTCCATACCAGCAAAAACATTGCTGAAGAAGGAATAAGGAATTCATTACTGTTTACAATAGCTACCTAAAAATAAAATACTTGAGAATGAATCTTACCAGGGACACAAAAAACCTCTACAAAGAAAACTATAAAAAACTACTGCAAGAAACCATAGGAGATCTACATAAATGGAGGAACATCCCATGCTCGTGGACAGGAAGATTGAACATTGTGAAAATGTCAATTCTACCCAAAGTCATCTATACATTCAATGCAATCCCAATCCAGATCCCATCAACATTCTTTAAGGATATAGTAAAAACCAATCATTAACTTCATATGGAAAGGAAAGAGACCTCAGATAAGTGAAGCACTATTGAAGAAGAAGAACAAAGTAGGAGGTCTCACACTGCCAGATCTCAAAACCTACTATACAGCCACAGTAGTCAAAACTGCCTGGTATTGGTTCAATGACAGATACATAGGCCAATGAAATAGAATTGAGAAATAGATCCATTGACCTATGGTCAGCTGATCTTTGACAAAGGCCCAAAATCCATTAAATGGGGAAGAGAATGTTTGTTTAATAAATGGTGCTGGGAAAACTGGGGATCCATTTACAGAAAAATGAAACAAGATTTGTACCTCACACCATACACAAAAACAGATTCCAGCTGGATCAAAGACTTAAATGTGAAAACTAAAACTATACAGTTCCTCAAGAATAAGTTAGGGGCAAATTTAGGGGCCCTAATATACAGCATAAATTGATTATCAAGCATAACTCAAAATGCACAAACAGCAGAAGAGAAACCAGATGATTGGGACCTTCTAAAAATAAAATTTTATGTGCTTGCAAAGACTTCTACAAAAGAGTCAAAAGAGAACCTAAAGATTGGGAAAAAAAAAAAATTGGTAATGACATATTTGACAAGGGACTTATCTCTAGAATTTATGGAAAACTCCAACACCTCAATAACAAAAAGACAAATAATCCAATTAAAAAATGGGCACAGTACATGAATAGACACTTCACCAAGGAGGATATTCAAGCAGCCAACAAACATATGAAGAAATGCTCATGATCATTAGCTATTAGAGAGACTGCAAATCAAAACAATGAGATATCATCTTACTCCAGCACTAGTAGCAAAGTTTAACAAGACAGAAAATAACAAATGCTGGCGAGGATGTGGAGAGATTGAGCTCTCATACATTGCTGGTGGGACTGTAAAATGGTACAAACATTGTGGAAAGCAGTATGGTGATTCTTTCAAAAGTTAGAACTAGAAATACCATTTGACCCAGGTATTCCATTATTAGGTATATCCTAAAGAAGTGAGAGCCATGATAATATAGACATATGCACACCCATGTTCATCGCAGCACTATATACAGTAGCCAAAAGATGGAAACAACCTAGGTGTCCATCAACTGAGGAATGGATATCCAAACTATGGTATATACACACAATGGAATACTATGCAACCCTAAAGAATAATGTAGAATCTGCAAAACACCGCATAACGTGGATGAACTTGTAGGACATTATGCTGAGTGAAATAAGTCAATCACAAAAGGACAAATATTGTATTAGTCCCTTATTGTAAATGTCAAGGAAACATTTATCTATAGGAGGACATTTTCTTTGTTGGTTACCAGGGATGGGAGTGGAGGGGAGGGAATACTGTTAGATAGATAGAGATAAGTATTGATTTGGGTGAAGAGAAGGGCAATGTACCAAATGTGAGTGATCAATATAGTGGCATTGAGGAAGAGAAAGACATAGAGCGGTACATTGGAAGTACAGACAACAAAGATGAACACTTTCCCACATATATTATGGCATGGTCAATGAAGGCAAACTTGTGCATATGGGTGGATAGAGGGGTGGACAGGCTGAGCTATTAGGTATGTCTGTGAAGTGGGGAGTGTACCCAAGAACAGGTATAGTGTTGGCAGACAATGGTCCTATAAGTTTATGTGTATGATTTGAATTCCCAGGTGTATAGTGGAGCTGACAAGGGGCAAGGTTGTAGTCACTGTTTGGTCACAGCTAGCTACCCAGAGGGACTGGGTAGTTGAACCTGTGGGCTTGGGACCATAGTTGCAGAGGACATCAAGCTCAATTGGCATAACATACTACACAAAACATTGTTCCACCTCCTACTGTGGCGAACAGAGACTGGGATCTCAAAAGCATGCAAGGTGCCATCTAGATGCAACGATGGGTCTCTCCTCATCTAGAGCCAAGAAAGAATTTATGGAAACAATTAGTCCTAGTGACTGGTACACCATCCAATCTGCAGCCCATTTGACTATGAGATCAGAAGAACTAGATGGTTCTTGGCTACTACTGTCAACCACTTGGAAGAGGATCTATGTAGGAGATCCTGGATAGACAGGGAGAACAATGTGGAACAAAATTCAAAATCATTTGGAAAAAAAAGGGGGGGGCAGGCTTGCTGGCCTGATAGAGCCTGGTGGAACCACTGAGACTATGGCCCCATCTGCCCTTCAGGTCTGGAATTGAACGCACGCCTGTGGCTTCCAGTCAAACAATAGACAGGCATATGAGTTGAACATTTACCTGAGGTAGATACACTCCTTGGAGAGAAAAGCATGGGAGAAAGAAGGGCTGCTTATGCTTGGGGTGACAGCTCAGGGGGCAAGAGTGCATGGATGGATGGACACAGAGAAGTGGTAACTGTGGAGAGGAAGTAGGAGGGGAGATGTTGCATTGTGATAAATTGTGGTCAATGTCATGAGACAAAGTGTATATGAACTGCTATATGGAAAGTGTATTTGCTCTGTAAATTTTCACCCAAATCACAATATAAAGAAATAAATAATACTAGAAAGATGTTTACTTGTGTTTTATTGACTGCAAAAGCAATCCACTGCATGAATTATAACAAATTATGGATAACAGTGAGAAGAGTAGGAATTGTAAAACTCTTAATTATGCTCATGGGGAAACTGTACACACACCAGGAGCCTATCATTCGAACAGAACAAGGGGATACTGCATGGTTTAAAATAATGAAGGGAGTGCATCAGGGTTGGATCCTTTCACCATAATTATTCAATCTGTATGCTGAGCAAATAACCCGAGAAGCTGGACTATATGAAGAAGAACATGACATCAGGATTGGAAGACCCATTAACAACCTACAATACACAAATGACACAACTTTGCTTGCTGAAAGTGAGGATGACTTGAAGCACTTACTGATGAAGGTTAAAGTCTACAGTCTGCAGTATGGATTACATCTCAACATAAAGAAAATGAAAATCCTTACAACTGGACCAATAAGCAGCATCACAATAAATGGAGAAAAGATCGAAACTGTCAAAGATTTCCTATTACTTGGTTCTGCAATCAACACCAATAGAAGCAGAAGTCAAAACATCAGACGACATACTGCACTGGGCAAATCTGCTGCAAAAGACCTCTTTAAAGTGCTGAAGAGCAAAGATGTCTCTTTGAAGACCAAGGTATGCCTAACCCAAGCCATGGTATTTTTCCATTGCATCATATGTATGTGAGAGCTGGACAATGAATAAGGAAGACTGAAAAAGAGTTGATGCTTTTGAGTTGTGGTGTTGGCAAAGAATACTGAAAGTACCATGGGCTGACAAAAGAACTAACAAATCTGTCCTGGAGGAAGTGCAGCCAGAATGCTCCTTGGAAGCAAGAATGGCCAAACTTCGTTTCACCTACTTTGGTCATGTGGTCTGAAGGGACCATTCCTTGGAGAAGTATATCATGCTTGGTAAAGTGAAGGGTCAACTAAAAAGGGGAAGGCCCTCAATGAGATGAATTGACACAGTGGCTGCAATGCCAGGCACAGATATAGCAAGGATTGTGAGGCTGGTACAGGGCCAGGCAGTGTTTCATTCTGTTGTATACACAGTTGCTATGAGTCAGAGCTGACTTGATGGCACCTACCAACAGCAACAATTTACAGAGGTAGATCATCAGGCCTCATCTTCCTAGATGTCTTAGTCTGGAAGCTCCACTGAAACCTGTCCACCATAGATAACTTGGTTAGTATTTGAAATACCAGTGGCATAATTTCTAGCATCACAGCAACACACAAGCCACTACAACACAACAAACTGACAGTGGCAGAGAGCTAGAATTCCTCATTTTGTATCTTAGTACATATTAATTTTTTTTTTAATTACTAAGATGTTTAATCTCTCTGTGCTTCAATTTTGTTGTACATCAAATGGGTTCATAATGATAGTGTCTACCTCATGACCTCATTGGCTTGATGTAAGCATTACCTGAGTTAATGCAGTAAAATGCTTAGACAGTTGTTTGGCACAGAGTAAATGATCAAGAAATGTTAACTAATATTTAGTGAATAGAATGTATAGACTCAACATTAATCATTATATTAAGGAAAAAAACGCCTCTTAATTCCCAATTCTGATAGACTATATGCATTTTAGAAAAGGTTATTGTTAGGAGAAGAGGAAGGGGGAATTAAGCAGAAAGTCTTCTGTCCTATAAGTCACAGCACCATCCCTTTCTAATGCACCAAAGATGTCCTTTGTCATCATCTTCTCAAGAGTTCCCTATGAATAATCAGCTCTAATCTCCCCAGTGTCACAGTCTTTGCTTTGGCACAGTTGCCCTTGGGTACCCTGCTTAAGAATCTAATCAGACGCCAGAATAATGCTGTTCTTTGCTTTAGTGGTTGGAGGGGGGAGGGACCAAGACCATAGCTGCTTTACTCCATGACTGCATTTTTAAAATTTTCCTATTACCACCAGTATCTCTCATATTTATTATTTTGTGTCCTCCCTCTATTTTCAGGTCATTTACTATCAAAATATAGGTGACACTACTTCTATCAACTGTGAATTACTGGAATCATTCTAGTTATTCTGCTAACTTTCTGATTTGGTGCAGAGAAGATATTTTGGAGCAAAATCTTGAAAATCAAACTGCTATAATTATCATTTTTGTTCAGTATGTGCATTTGTCAAAGATATTGCAAGGGCAGTTCTGAAAGGCTGAGCTATTTTACTTCTATTTCATTTAGAAGATGTGGAACTCTTTGAAGATGTAGATCTGCACAGTAGCTTCTTGTTACATAGATCTACTTAAATGTAAATTAATGAAAATCAAATATAAGTACAAATTTAGTCCTTCAGTTGTACTATACATCTTTAAAGTGTACCAGAGCCATAAGTAACTGGTGGCAACTATATTTGACAATGTAGTTATACTACAGTTGCATCACTGAAGGATATTCTGTTGGTCGGTGCTGGTCTGGACTTCTACCTTTCCCAAAAGCAGGAACTAAGTTATCCATACATAAAAATCACTAACAGTGTTATTTTGCTCATGGTAGCTATTAATAAATGTATACAATAAGTTAATGAATTCTTCACATTTCACATTTAGACAATGTTTCCTTTGTATTTGGCACTATTTACTCAGTGCACCTCCTTTTAGAATGAGAATCTTCATTGGAAGGGAACTATATTACTTGATTTGACAATGTTACCCTTACCTAGTTCTGCAGGCCCATAATGCAATGAGAAAGGGTGGGGCAGGCATCAAGAGAGTCAAATATTAGTTCTGATTCTGAAAAACATTATTCAGTGTGACCTTGGGCAAAAGCTCAGATATTTTTGTGAAATGAGAAGGTTGGTGAATATAGTAAGATTTTGTTGTTGTTAATCTTCCATTATTTCATTTACAGTAATTTCTACTTAGATTTAAAACTCTAAATGAAATCATTCTAAATAAAATTTCTAAGAAATAAAAGGGGTGGTAATCATTTGTTGTAATGAAGCATGATTTTAATGCTATTGTATCTGACTATGAAATTATTAGGTACTGCCAAACCAAAAACCAAACTCACTGCCGTTGAGTCAGATTCAACTCATAGCAACCCCTCCTTGGGTTTCTGAGGTTGTATCACTGTGGAAGTAGATTGCCCAACTTTCCTTCTGAGGAGTGGCTGGTGGGTTTGAACCACCAGCCTTCTGGTTAGCAGTCAAATGCCTTAGGTTCTATGTCACCAGAGCTTAATGCTATAAAATTCGGTTCACTCTTGTGCCTGCAAGGCTGAAATTTGTACTCACTTCGTGGTTTTAGCCATGTAAGAAAATGACATTTGTTTATCTATTGACCTCATTTATCTGAATTTGAAGTACTAAAAGAAATAGAAATGGGATATATTGTCCTATAGAAAAAACAAGAGAGGACAATGGGCTACCTAATTAATATCACTTGAATTTACAATGAATCCATTTTTCTAATCCAGCTCATATGTCTATAAATATTGTTGACAATGAATCACCAGCAAATTACTCATGGTTTTTAGTGATAATAACACATTATATTTTGTTTTGAGAATAGCAAACTACTAGAAAAACATGTATTTCCTATGTGATGTGAACATCACTGTGGTAGTTTAGAGTGTGTCAACTTGGCTGGGCCTGGTTGAGTGGCTGGACAGCTGGATGTAGTATTCCCCATGATGAGACTAGTAATTGACTCCATGGTGGAAACTACTGTGAGCAGCTGAGTAGCTGCCTTAGGGATGTGCTCTTCTTCCTGTATATAAGGAGAAACCTTGGGGAACAGTCTCTAGTTTTTTACATGCTTGGACCCTGCATGTAGCCATGTCATTGTTCACTAGTCTGCCATGCTCTGCTGACCTTGGGACTTATTGTTGTTGTTGTTGTTGTTATGTGCCGTCGAGTCGGCCCCGACTCATAGCGACCCCTCCTTGGGTTTCTGAGGCAGTATCACTACGGAAGTAGGATTGCCCAACCTTCCTTCCGAGGAGTGGCTGGTGGGTTTGAACCACCAGCCTTCTGGTTAGCAGTCAAGTGCTTTAGCCATTATGCTACCAGAGCTTATAGTGGACTTGAATTAATAGCCTGCCATGTGGTTTGGTAACATCGGAACTGTGCCATTTTATTTGTTGACCTTGGGCTTGTTAGCCTCAGCAGCCAGTAACTGCCTGAATGAAGAGATGTCTCTAGCTTCAATGGTCCTGGAGCAAAAGGCAGAGCTGAAGCCCAAGGTCGAGGGGCTTCCACACAGCTCCTAGAGCCTGGTACTTGGAACTCGGACTTAAAGCCTCTAAAGTTGTAAGAGAATAAACTCAAGCCATCTGATTTGTGGTATATTCTTGTCAGAGTGGCACTAGATAACCAGAACAATCATGGAACAATGAGATTCTATAAGAACAACCCTAGTAATAGTCATTGCCTATTCTTTCCCATCTCATTCCACTGACTAAACTAGCTCTGTCTTCTGGCCAGTCAACCAGGGTGCTATCCCTTTTGTCTTCTCTTCTTTGCTGGGGTGGAAGAGCTTTCATTTTGAAGACTGAAATGAGAATACTTGATTAATACTCAAAAATATCACCTTAGTTTGTGAAAGAAAAAGAAGAGGAATCTCAGAGACCTGGAATCTGGAGTAAGTGGACATTCACTGCATATGGTCTTTTTAAAAGCCTGATTGTTATGAATTGAATTGTGTCCCCCAAAAAATATATTTTGTGAAATCTAAGCCCTGTATCTGCAGTTATAATACCATTTGGGAATGAATTTTCTTTGTTACGTTAATTACACAGAGTTGGTGTATGGTGTGTCTTTAATCAGTCTCTTTTGCAATATAAAAGAGATCAAACAAGCAAGTGAGAGAAACAGAGGTGGGGAAGAGAAATGCCAAGCCAAATGAAGAATGCCCAGAAGCAGAAGCTCAGAAGAGACAGGACCTTCCCCCAGAGCTGACAGACAGACAGAAAGTCTTTCCCTATACTCAGCATCCTGAATTTGTACTTCCAGCCTCCTAAACTAAACATTAAAACTAAATATGTTTGTTAAAGCCATCTACTTTTGTATTTTAGTAGCATTAGATAACTAAGACACATTGTCTGAAACAGAAAGCTTCTCTATAAAAGACATTCAGACTAGCCATACTTGGGAATAGACAACAATAATTAATATGTTACACACTTGTTGTTAGATGCTGTCGAGTTTATTTCAAATCATAGCAACCACATGTGACAGAGTAGAACTGCCCCACAGGGTGTCCTAGGCTATAATTTTTATGGAGGCTGATTGTCAGGTCTTTCTCCCTTGGAGCCAGTGGGTGGGTTCAAACTGCCAGCCTTTTGGTTAGAAGCTAAGCCCTTAACCCTTGTGCCACCAGGGCTCCTAATACATTTGCTTAGTACTTTATAATTGGACATATCATGTTCACTATAGAAACCCAAGGGGGGTCGCTATGAGTTGGAATCAACTAGATGAAAGCAATTTTGTTTTTTGGTTTATCTTACATTATTTGATCAATATGGGAGGACACCCATACAAGTTAAAGTGCTTATTATTATTATTATTATTTGGTTGGTTGATTTAAGTTTTTTAAAAAAATGTAATTAAAAGTGAATAAAATGAAATAAAAGTAATATAATACAGGAGAATATAGAGTTCATGTAAAGGTCTGTCTTCACTTCACTTTCCTCAGCACTCATCTCTTCTCCTTTTCCTTTCCATCATTTTGGTGTGGTACAGTATGATATGAGAATATAGTAAGGGAGTTCTGGTGGCGTAAGGCACCTAAGGCATTTGACTGCTACCCAGAAGGCTGGCAGTTCAAACTCACCAGCCACTCCTCAGAATGAAGATTGGGCAACTTACTTCCATAAAGATCCAAACCCCCCCCCAAAAAAAATAATAATAATAAGCACTTTAATTTGTATGGGTGTCTTCCCATATTGATCAAATAATGTAAGATAAACCAAAAACAAAAATCACTGCCATCTAGTTGATTCCAACTCATAGCGACCCCCTTGGGTTTTTACCAAACTCACTGTCATCGAGTCAGGTCCAACTCATAGCAACCCATCCTTGGATTTCTGAGGTAGTATCACTCTGGAAGTAGATTGCCCAACCTTCCTTCCGAGGAATGGCTGGTGGGTTTGAACTGCCAGCCTTCTGGTTAGCAGTCAAGTGCCTTAGGCACTATGCCACCAGAGCTCCTTTCATAGAGATATGCATCAGAAACCCAAGGAGTGGTCACTATGAGACAAATTGACTCGATGGCACTTCCCTTCCTCCAGCTCCCATTTCTTCTCCTCTGCCTTTTCATCAGTTTAGTGTGCTGTATAGTATGATGTGAGAACATAGTAAAAAGTCTCCATTCCCAAATATCTCTTCTGCCAGCTTTGCCATCTTACTAAAATGGAAAGGTAGCATAAAAAGAGATGATAATTCATTGAAAACTAGTCAATTTTTGTTATATTCTTAATCTGCTCCCTCCGTCTAGAATGACTTCCCTGTCTTATTTATCCATCCTTCAAATTAAAATCCAAATGCCACTATCTTTAAGAACTTTCCAGACACTTTATCCTCCCTGCCCTGTTGTGATTAAGCTCAACTTCTTCATGGAAAAAAAAAAAAGATATCCTAGAGAGCAATAACTGGGTTTCAGTCATCCTTATAGCCCAAAACAGAATGTTTTGAACATGGTTCTAGCTGGATACACATATTGAATGGAATATATTTAAGACAGAGAGATTAAGAACTTCTCCAGGGTGCTAGCTATCAGGTGAAAAAAAATCCTTCAGTGCAGTGATTAACAAAATCAACTATAAATTGCATACAGGGAAAAAATTGAGTAATAAAAGTTATACTATGTAGAATATACTGCTAAATCATGTTGGAAAATGTACATTGTTCTCTATTTAAAGTGCTTATTACTAGATTACTTTAGAGATTGCTTTATCTACACAAGTAGCCACTCAAATGGCTCCCACTTCCTCTACTAACTTGGTCCTTAAGAAGATAATAGTGGAAGTTTACATTCCAGCCTACCCACTTTCTGGGTCCATACAGAAGTATATAGTATTTAATGACCTAAATGTAAAGTCTAAAACTATAAAAATCATCAAAAAAAATTAGGGGCAAACTTACAGGCCCTGATTCATAGCATAAATACACTACCATACATAATTAAAAAATGCACAAACAGCAGAAGACAAAGTAGATGATTGGTGCTTCCTAAAATAAAACATTTATTTTCATCAAAAGATTTCACCAGAAGAGTAAAATGGGAATCTACAGACTGGTAGAAAAAAATTGGCAACAAGTCAGACAAGAGAGTAATCTCTAAAATTTATAGAAAACTTTAACATTTCAGCAACAGAAAACAAACAATCCAATAAAAAGTGGGCAGAAGACATTGAGGTGGCCAAAAAACAAATGAAGAAATGCCTGCAATCATTAGCCATTAACCAAAACAACAATGAGATATCATCTCACTTCAGCATTAATAGCAAAGTTCAAAAATCAGAAAACAACAAGTGCTGGTGAAGGTGCATAAGGAATGGAATACTCATACACTGCCATTGAGGTTGCATGATAATACAATTTTTGAACTCATTATGGTGCTTCCTTCAAAAGTTGGAAATACAAAGACTGTGTGATTCAGCAATCACACTACTATGTATATATCCTAGAAAAACAAGAACTGTGACACAGATATATTCACACCCATGTTCATTACAGCACTATTCACAATAACAAAAAGATTGAAAGAACCTAATTGCACATCAGTGGATGAATAGGTAAACAAACTATGGCCCATACGCACAAATGGAATACTATGCAACTTAAAGAATAGCAATGAATCTGTGAAACACTTCATAGCATGGGTGAACCTAGAGGACATTAGGCTGAGTGCAATCTGTCAACCACAAAAGGACAAGTATTGTATGAGACCATTATTATAAAAAGTCAAGAGAAGGTTTTCTCACAGAAAGAAACGTTCTTTGAAGGTTACCAGGAGTAGGAGAGGAAAGGCAGGGAAATCACTAACTACTGGTTAGACACATATTAACTTGGGTGAAGGAGAAAACAATATACAATAAGGGGGAAGTCAACAGAAAATGATCAAGGCTAAAGAAGACACTGGGAGGAGCACAAGAATTAAAAGCAACAGGGGTAAATATCATTACATACACAATACTGTAATGACAGTAATAGAAATCTATGAATAGATGACATCAAGAACATCACCTATGAAGAAAGCAAAAGGTTATTAAAAAGAAAAGACCAAAATGTATATCAGAAGAGATTCTGAAACTTGCCCTTGAACGTAGAGTAGCTAAAGTAAATGGAAGACATGAAAAGATAAAAGAGCTGAACACAAGATTTCAAAGAGCAGCTTGAGAAGACAAAGTGAATTATTGTAATGAAATGTGCAAAGACCTGGAGTTAGAAAACCAAAAGGGAAGAATGCACTCAGCATTTCTCAAGCAGAAAGAAATGAAGAAAAAAATGTAAGCCTATAGTTACAATATTGAAAGATCCTATGGGCAAAATATTGAATGATGCAGGAAACATCAAAAGAAGATGGATGGAATACACAGAGACACTCTACCAAAAAGAATTAGTCAATGTTATCTGATGAGCAAGAACCAATGGTGTTGAAGGAAGAAGTTGAAACTGCACTGAAGGAATTGGCAAAGAACAAGGCTCCAGGAATTGGCAGAATATCCACTGAGATGTTTCACCACACTGGAGGCACTCACTCATCTATGCTAAGAACTTTAGAAGACAGCTACCTGGCCAACTGCTTGGAAGAGATCCATATTGGTACCCATTCCAAAGAAAGGGGATCCCATAGAATGTGTAAAATATCAAACAATTCCATTAATATCACATGCAAGTAAAATCTTGCTGAAGATAATTCAAAAACAGCTGCGGCAGTATATTGACAGAGAACTTCCAGAAATGCAAGCTGGATTCAGAAGAGGATGTGGAATGAGGGATACCATAGCTGATGTTAGATGGATCTTGGCTGAAAGCAAAGAATACAAGAAATGGATTTACTTGTGTTTTATTGACTGTGCAAAAGCATTTGACTGTGTGGATCATAACAAACTATGGATAACATTAAGAAGAATGGGAATTCCAGAATACTTAATTGTGCTCATGAGGAACCTGTACCCAAACTAGGAGACTGTTGTTTGAACAGAACAATTCAGAACAAAGGGGATACTAAGGGGATACTACATGGTTTAAAATCAGGAAGTCAGTGTGTCAGGTTTGTATCCTTTTACCATATTTGTTCAATCTGTATGCTGAGCAAATAATCTGAGAAGCTGGACTATATATAGAAGAATGTGGCATCAGGATTGGAGGAACTCATTAACATCCTGTGATATGTAGATAACACAACTTTTCTTACTGAAAATGAAGATGACTTGAATCACTTGCTGATAAAGATTAAAGACTACAGTCTGCAGTATGGATTATATCTCAACATAAAGAAAATGAAAATTCTCACAACTGAACCTATAAACAGTATTATGATAAATGGAGAAAAGGTTGAAGTTGTCAAAAATTTCATAATACTTGGTTCCACAATCAACAGCAATGGAAGGAACAGTCAAGACATCAGACGACGTATTGCACTGGGCAAATCTGCTGCAAAAGACCTCTTTAAAGTGCTGAAGAGCAAAGATGTCTCTTTGAAGACTAAGGTGCACCTAATCCAAGCCATAGTATTTTCAATTGCCTCATATGTGTGTGAAAGCTGGATAATGAATAAGGAATATCAAAGAAGAATTGATGCTTTTGATTTGTGTTGGCAAAGAATACTGAAAGTACCATGGACTCACAAAAGAACTAACAAATCTGTGCTGGAAGAAGTGCAGCTGGAATGCTCCTTGGAAGCAAGAATAGCTAGATTTCATCTGACTTACTTTGGTTATGTTGTCAGAAGGGATGATTTCTTGGAAAAAGATATCATGTTTGGTAAAGTGAAGGGTCAACAAAAAAGGGGAAGTCCTTCAATGAGATGGATTGACACAGTGGCTGCAAGATGAGCTCAGGTATAGAAAAGATTGTGAGGCAGGCACAGGACTGGGCAGTGTTTTGTTCTGTTGTACCTAGGGTCGCTATGAGTGAGAGCTGACTTGACAACACCTGGGCAATCCTACTTCCGTAGTGATACTGCCTCGGAAACCCAAGGAGGGGTCGCTATGAGTCGGGTTTGACTCGACGGCACATAACAACAACAACAACAACCACAACAACAACATGAATAGATACATATATAGAGAGGCAAATTGAACAGGTGTGGAAAGGTGAATGGTACTAAATGCATAAAAACATTTGATTTGACAGTGGATATTTCTATATGTGTCTTTACATATGCTGTAAGTATATACACGAATATAGTAGAGTATACAAGGGAAAAGGCATGAAAACTTCTTAGCCATTATCAAACATATTGAGTGAATGAGTGAGTCACTGGGCCAATGGGCTTGGCACCATAGTCTTGGGGGACATCAAGGTCGCATGGCACAATATAGTCCACAAAGACAATGCTGACCATCCTACTTTGGTGAGTAGCATCTGGGGTCTTAAAAGCTTGTGAGTGACCTTGGAGAGATCAATCATGGTAGAATAAAAGGGCTGTGTAGCACAGAGAGACAGCTCGGGGGGCAGGAGTGCATGGGAGGGAAGGACACAGGGAAGAGGTGGCTATAGGGAGAAAGTGGGAAGAGAGCTGTTGCATTGTGGGAGATTACAGTCAATGTCATGAGACAAAGTGTATGTGAACTGCTGTATGGAAGTTGAATTTGCTCTGTAAACTTCCACCCAAAATACAATAAAATTAAAAAAAAAAAAAAAAACCTTGTGAGTGACCATCTAACACATAAATATTGGTCTTTCCCCCATCTGGACCAAAGAAAAGTGAAGAAAATAAAAAATACACTGAAACAATCAATCCAAAGGACTAAAGGATGAGGTGAATCTCAGCCTCCAGGACCCTGAGATTAGAAGATATAGAGTGTTTCCATCTACCACTGCCACTGCTCTGAAAGGGACCATAGGAATTCCTAGATAGAGTGTGAGAAAAATGTGATACAAAACTCAAATAAAAAATACCAGACTTACTGGTTAGGTAGAGATTAGTGGAACCCCCAAGGCTGTGGTCCTTAGTCACCATTCAAGACTAGAAGTGAACTCACCCGCCTGGCTCAACTTTCAGCCAAACAATAGACAGGTCTATAAAGTGAATAATAACACCAGGGAGGTACACAGTCTTTAGAACAATTAACCATTCCAAAAAGTTCAGAAGGCAGGAAGGGATAGGAAAAAAGGATGAATGGAAATGGGAAACACAGGAAGGAAGTAGGATGAATGCTGTCACATCGTGAGGATTGCAATCAATGACATGAAACAAAATGTGTATGAATTGTGAATGGAATACTGATTTACTCTGTAATCTTTCACCCAAATCTCAACAAGTTAAACAAAAGAAGAAGAAGAATTAGAAGCATACACAGAGTGAAATGTTCCCTCCTATGCTCACACTCCACTCTCCCAGGCAACCACGGAACTAGCAAAACCAGATCCTTATTTAAACAAAGCATAATGTGGTTTGTGGTTAAAATTATGTTACAGTCTTTTTCCTTTGTCAGGACCATTCAAATAGCTAATTAACTGCCAATTTATTACTTCAGAATTTTGCTAATAATCCACTTCCTGATTATTATAAATTAAGGAAGATATCTTTACAAATTATAGTTACATGACCCTGGATCAGCTCTGTATGGATAGAATCAATTTCTACCTCCGTTGTCCTTCTTTGGTCCTATTTCATCACAACTGGAAAAGAAACTAATCCCTTTGCCTACACAACCAAGAGGAGCATACCACAGATTTCTTTACATTAGGGAACAGAACAACATTGTTTAGTCAATTCATTTGTTTTCTACCAAGAATTCATATAAAGAGTCAGGATGGAAGTGGAAGTCTAATGATGTTGCAAAAGACTTGTGTGGGACTGTATAAATTTTTCATTGTAAATGTGTCAGTGCATTGATAAAGTAAATCAAAAGGTCTTAAGCCTGCTTCTAATTTGGAGTAGTTAGGACTTTCATTGTTGCCATTATTTTGCCTTTGACAGTAATTTGCCTGACTCATCTGATAATAACTATTAATTCAGATTCAGTTTATCAATTGCTCCTACATTTCTTGGAGCATTTTCATTGTCACAGTAATTTGCAATATGGGCATTATTCACAGCTGGGTTCAGGAAAATTGAGTGACTATTCAACCTCTGATTATGCTATACTGAGGTGGCTTGTGTGTTATTGTGATACTAAAAGCTATACCACCAGTATTTCAAATACCAGTAGGGCCAGCCAATGGTGGACAGGTTTCAGTGGGGCTTTCAGACTAAGACAGACTAGGAAGAAGGACATGGCCAGATCTACTTCTGAAAAAAATTTTCCATGGAAAACCTGATGCATAACAGGGAAACATTGTCTAATATAGTGCCAGAAGAGAAGCCCATCAGGTCAGAAGGCACTCAAAATATGATTGGGGAAGAGTAGAGTCAACCTTAATGATATGGATTGAGTAAAGCTTTTGTTATCCTCATTTGCTGATGTGGTATGACTCAAAATGAGAAGAAACATCCACAAACTTCCATTAATAATCAGAATGTGGAATGTATGAAGTAGTAATCTAAGAAAATTGACAATTTGTCAAAATGAAATAGGACACATTAAGATTGAAATCCTAGGCATTAGTGACCTGAAATGGACTGGTACTGGCCATTTTAAATCAGAGAATCATATGGCCTACTATGCTGGAATGACAAATTGAAGAGGAAAGATGTCACATTCATTGCCAAAAAGAGCATTTCAAGATCTATGCTGAAGTACAGTGGTGTCAGTGACAGGATAATATCCATAAGCTCACAAAGAATACTAATCAATGTCATTATTCAAATTTATGCACCAACCAGTAAATCCAAAGATGATGAAATTGAAGATTTTTATAAACTTCTGTTGTCTGAAATTGACCAAACATGCAATCAAAGTGTATTGCTAACTACCAGTAATTGGAATGAGAAAGTTGGAAGCAAAGAAGAATATCGTTAGTTGGAAAATATGGCCTTGGTAATAGAAATGACATCAAAGATTGTATGATAGAATTTTACAAGACCAATGACTTATTCATTGCAAATATATTCTTTAGACAACATGAACAGTGACTATATACATGGATTTTGCCAGACAGAATACACCCCCAGGGGCAGGCTCTCAGCCTAATAGTTAATAAGATGTACATGCAGGCCACACAACCCAAGATGCTGGACCCACATACTCTATGGTACATTTGTGGAAAGAGACAATGAAGAAGTTCAATACATCAGTCAGAAAAAGACCAGGTGCCAGTTGTGGAACAGACCATCAATTGCTTTTATGTAAGTTTAAGCTGAAGCTAAAGAAAATTACAACTAGTCCACAAGAGTCCAAATATGATATAAAGTATGTTGTTGTTGTTATTTGCTGTCGAGTCGGCCTGACTCATAGCGACCCCTCCTTGGGTTTCCGAGGCAGTATCACTACGGAAGTAGGATTGCCCAACCTTCCTTCCAAGGAGTGG
>NW_006921637.1:5838939-5860843 GCF_000298275.1 Orycteropus afer afer | reverse complement strand
AGGTCTGGTGAGACTCCCAATACTATGGCCCTGGAATACATTCTGTGCCTGGAATAAAACTCACCCCCAGGGGCAGGCTCTCAGCCCAATAGTTAACAAGATGTACATGCAGGCCACACAACCCAAGATGCTGCACCCACATACTCTATGGTAATACGTCCCTTAGAGCAATAGACCATGGGACACCAGAGGACCAACATTCAAACTGAGGAAATGCAGGACAAACAGGAGTGCACAATTATGAGTGGCACAGAGGGAGGGTTGCAGGGTAGGGACAGGAAGAGACTGGGTTAGGGTTGGACATGACAAATGGGGAATGAAACTAAATGTATGCATTACACTGAATGTGAAATAAGCTCTTAAAATAAATAATAATAATAATTTAAAAAGACAATGGAAGGAATACACAGAATAACTGTACCAAAAAGAATTGATCAATGTTCAACCATTTCAGGAGGTAACATATAAGGAAGAACTGATGGTATCAAAGCAAGACATCCAAGCTGCACTGAAGGGATTGGCAAAAAACAAGACTCCAGGAGTTAATGGAATACCCACTGAGATGTTTCAATAAATGGATGCATCACTTGAGGTGCTCACTTGTTTATGCCAATAAATTGGAAGACAGCTACCTGGTCAATAGATTGGAAGAGATCAATGTTTATGCCCATTACAATGAAAGGTGATCCAAAAGAATGCAGAAATTATCTAACAATATCATTAATATCACAGGCAAGTAAAATTTTGCTGAAGATAATTCAAAAATAGCAACATTACTTTGACAGGGAACTGCCAGAATTTCAAGGCAGATTCAGAAGAGAGGTGGAATGAGGAACATCATTGCTGATGTCAGATGAATCTTGGCTGAAAGTGAATAATACCAGAAAGATGTTTATCTGTGTTTTATTGACTAAGCAAAGGCATTAAACTGTGCGGATCATCACAAATTATGGATAATGTTGCAAAGAATGGGAATCCCAGAATATTTAGTTGTACTAACGAGGAGCCTGTACATAGACCAAGAGGCAGTTATTCAAACAGAATAAGGGGATAATGCATGATTTAAAATCAGAAAAGGTATGTGTCATAGTTGTATCCTTTCATCATACTTATTCAATTGGTCTGCTGAGCAGAGAAGCTGAGCTATATGAAGAAGAAAGAGGCATCAGAATTGGAGGAAGTCTCAAAAACACCTGAAATATGCAGATGATCCAGTCTTGCTTGCTGAAGATGACTTGAAGCACTTATTAATGATGATTAAAGACTACAGTTGGCAGTATAGATTACACCTCAACATAAATAAAACCAACATCCTCTTAACTGGACCAATAAGCAGTATCATAATGAATGAAGAAATGATTAAAGTTGTCAATGTCTTCATTTTACTTGGATCCACCATTAATGCCCATGAAAATGTTGTTGTTGTTAGGTGCTGTCGAGTTGTCTCTGTAGCATAGCGACCCTATGCATAGCAGAAGGAAACATTACCAGGTCCTGCACCAGCTCCATGATCCCTGCTATACTTGAGCCCATCGCAGCTGCCACTATGTCAATCCATCTCCTTGAGGGCCTTCTCCTCTTTCGTAGACCCTCCACCTTACCAAGCGTGACATCTTTCTCCAGGGAATGGTCCCTTCTGACAACATGACCAAAGTATGTAAGACAAAGTCTAGCCATTCTTGCTTCCAAGGAGCATTCTGGCTGCACTTCCTCCAGGATAGATTTGTTAGTTCTTTTAGCAGTCCATGGTACTTTCAGCATTCTTTGCCAACACTAGAGCTCAAAAGCATCAATTCTTCTTGGGTCTTCCATCTTCATTGTTCATCTCTCATATGTATATGAGGGAATTGAAAATACCATGGTTTGTGTCAGGCACATCTTAGTCCTCAAGGACACATCTTTGCTCTTCAGCACTTGAAAGAGTTCCTTTGCAGCTGATTTGCCCAGTACTATACGTCTTCTGGTGGGCGCTCTGGTAGCATAGTGCCTAAAGCACTTGACTACTAACCAGAAGGCTGGCGATTCAAACCCACCAGCCACTCCTCGGAACAAAGGTTGGGCAATCTACTTCTGTAGTGATACTGTCTCAGAAACCCAAGGAGGGGCTGCTATGAGTCAGGTTCAACTCAATGGCACGTAACAACATACATCGTCTGCTTCCTGACCGCTGCTTCCATTGGTGTCTATTGTAGAACCAAGCAATGTGAAGTCTTTGACAACTTCAATCTTTTCTCCATTTATTGTGATGCTGCTTATTGGTTCAGTTATGATAATTTTTTTTTCCTTTATATTGAGAGGTAAACCATACTGCAGACTGTATTTTTCAACCTTCATCAGTAATTCTTCAAGTCATCCTCACTTTCAGCAAGCAAAGATGTGTTGTCAGCATATCACAGGTTGTTAATGATTCTTCCTCCAATCCTGATGCCATGTTCTTCTTCATATAGTCCAGCTTCTTGACAGCTTCTTTTCCCATGAAAGTAGCAGTTGAGAAATTAAACAACATATTGCACTGGACAAATCTGCTGCAAAATTTCTTTAAAGTGTGAAAGAGCAAAGACATCACTTTGAAGACTAGGGTATGCTTCACCCAAGCCATGGTATTTTTCAATATCCTCATATGCATGTGAAAGCTGAAAGATGAATAAGGAAGACCAAAAGAAGAATTGATGCATTTGGATTGGATGTACATGGGCTGCTAGAAGAATGAACAAATCTGTTTTGGAGGAAGTACAGGCTAAATGCTCCTTAGAAGAGAGAGTAGACACACTTCATATTTTATATTTTGGTCATATTGTTATAAGGGATTTGGAGAAAGATATCATGTAGGTAAATTAGAGGGTCAGCAAAAAAGGGGAAGATGCTTAATGATATGGGTTGACATGGTGGCTGTGATGATGGGCTCAAGCATGGCAACAATTGCTGACTGGACAGGACTAGACAGTGATTCATTCTGTTGTACATAGGGTTGCTATGAGTCAAAACTGATGGGATCTAACAACAACTTCCAAATTCTATAAAAAGAAGTGATAGGATTCTGACCTAGGTCTGTCTAACTTCAAATAGGGGCTTTGAACTGATTTATTAAGTTCATTCATAGAAGATCCCCAGGTCGATTCTTATATATCCCCAGGATATCCTCACTTGGGGATCTTGTTAAAATGTAGATTCTGATTCAGTACATCTGGGTGGAAATTCAAATTATCAGCACAGGGTTGAATTGGAGTAAACCAATTCAAAACCCTCCTTAAAATGAAACAGCTCTATTATCTTGTGTACTGGTACTCTACAGTGGAGAAAGATGAGCTCACAGTCTCCTGTGTCACTCAGATTTTGAATGCATACCATTGTACCCCTTATCTATTTTTCTGCTCTTTCTTCAATTCTGTGAGCTTACTTTTTTCTTCTTCTTCTCATACTGGGAGTTGTTGTTGTTAGTTGCCATCAAGTCAGCTTCAATTCATGGTGACACTATGTAAAACAGAATTCAATTTTGTCCACTCCTGTGCCATCTTCATGATTGGTGGTATGTTTGAGTCCATAATTGTGGCTACTGTTTCAATGCATCTCATTGAGGGTTTCTGAGAGTAAACACACACACACAAACTCATTGCTTTGAAGTCGATTCCAACTCATAGTGTAACAGACAAAAGCTGTGAGAGGGTCCTGCCTGGTGTGGCTCCCAAGTCAATAAGGAGAACGCTGAGGTTAGGAGAATGAAGTCCAATCATGGCAGGTTCATAGCAAGGAACTCAGAGGACTACACCTCAAAATCAAGTTACCTGAACAATACGCAGCTTTCAGTTTTCTACATTTTGAATCAAAGGAATCATGCACATACGTTTGATGACATGGAAAATATTTGCATTCTAAGAAGTAATTAGCATTAGTGCAGGTGCAGTACCATGGCTTCCTGGGGATATGTTTTTTGGCCTGTGAAGTCAAAAGTTCACTTTCAGATGAAGGTTTTCCACACTGCACCTTCATGGTTAAGCAGAGGCATCTCTGGATGCTTCTGGCCAGTTCTATGCATCTCTTATCTTAAGATAGCTTCTGCTGGCTTCTTGTTTATTTTTTCTTCCATGTTCCATAACAGGGTCAGCTCTTACACATGACCTTGAGGAATGTGAGAAGAGGCCTCAGGCCACTCAGTACCTAGTGCTGTGAGGAATGTATAAGCTGCCTCAATTCCATCCTTTTACTTGGCCACAGCTTGAGCCACATATATATATATATATGTTTTTTTTTTTTTTTTCTTAAGGGGTATATTTAGCTTCTAAAATCTCTTGGCCATGTTATGGGGAGAAAGTATTAAAGGAGGATATTGGAGTTTTGGGGCCCTGACAGTGGAAATATCAGTGGGCAAGAATTGAATACAACATGTACAAAGAACTAGTACTAACATAGGAAGTATTGTAACAAACAGGGATTTTAGCCACCTGATAGGAGCCAGAATTCAAATCAAGTATGTTTTTGTTGTTGTTGTTATGTGCCGTTGAGTCAGACCTGACCCATAGTGACCCCTCCTTGGGTTTCCAGGGCAGTATCACTATGGAAATAGATTGCCCCATCTTCCTTCCGGGGAGTGGCTGGTGGGTTTGAACCGCCGGCCTTCTGGTTAGCAGTCAAGTGCCTTAGCCACTACGCTACCAGAGCTCCCCAAATCAAGTATAGGCACCCTCATTTCTTGCCCAATATTCTAAATGTAATAGGATGAGAATGATGGGAAGAGAAAAACACACACCCAAACCCATTGCTCTGAAGTCGATTCCAACTCACAGTGTAGCAGACAAAAGCTGTGAGAGGGTCCATGCAAGGGAGAGTGAGAACACACCCAAGAAATATTAGCCCACAGGGAATGATTTAAAGGTTATGTTGGAGCTCAATAAGAGCATTAAGCTCTCATCTACTCTCTCTGAGAAACAGGAACAAGAGGTTTAGTAGACAGGTTACAACAACTTTAAACGGAATCTTACTCTGGCTCTGGCCCATGCTTACTCAGGGTTGGGTAAAATGCCAGTCCTCTAAAGGAAGTACTTATATGTATCTAAAAGTAGTATCCCTAAAAAGAGGCCATGGTTTGCAAGGGAAAAACAAAACATCCAAACAAGGAAAAATACTAAAAGCTTAAAATCCTATAACAATAAAGACTAAAGCTAAAATGACAAGGAAGCAAACTCCTAATGTCTCAACAATAGACATTTTTGGCATTCTAAACTTCACTTTGGTATATTTCTCTTAAACAAAATTGGCTAGTCCAGGCTTTTCTACCACCCAGAACCAGGGAACCACTGCCTGGTTAATGTGGTCTGGGATAGCTGTTGGATAGGTTGGGGCTGATCCTAGCAGGGCAGCCTACACTGTTCCTGTTCAGGGGTTACCAACAGAGCCACTGTGTTAAAATTGAAGCTAATTTGGGCGTTCAATTTGGCTAACAGATCTAGCCCCAGCAAAGGAATTGGACATTCTGGCATGTCCAGCTTCCATACAAGCTGTGTTCCAGCTGTTTGCCCCCTAGGGTGAAGCTCATCAGCTAAATCAACTTCTTTTCTACAGGCTTCCCAGTTACTTCAATAACTTGTGTTTTAGCCTTTGACAACAGTATCTTTAAATTGGTTAAAACTTAGTAAGTAACTCTCATATCAAGCAAAAACTCTATAAGTTCTTCCACACATCAAGTTTAACCAAGGGCCTTTAGGGGAGATGGCAATTTCAGTGCCGGTCCTCACTTCCCTTCAATCAGAATCAGTGTCTCTATCTTTCTGGAGACCTATGATTTGATGGGTGGAACTTCAGACCGCAGTTGGCATCTCCGCATTCCCTTTTCCAGTGCTCCTCTTCCTTACACCAAACACACAGATTCTTTCTTAAAGGAGGCCATCCCTGCCTGCTTTTTCTTTCCTCTCCACTTGGCTGTATCTCATGGAATCTAAAACTGCTGCCAAGACAGCTGCCTGCACTCTAGGCTTCCGTAAATCCTTCTTTTCCTGTTCAGCTTCCCTATCTGTATACTTTAAAAGCACTCTCTACTACCTGGAAAATTCCCATCCTCATACTTCCTTCAACCTCTTGGAGTTTCTTACTAATATATGGAACACTCTGTCCTAGAAAGGTCATAACAAACATTCTCTCATTCTCAGGTGGCTCAGGATCAGTATCAGCCTAAAGCTGGAGGGGTTTTCCATTACCCTTGCTTAACCTCAAATCTTATTGAAATTCTTCTGTTTAGGAACTCTAGTTTTCAAACCCACAAGCAAGTAGTTGTGATAATGAGGTAGTTGAGCTAAGTGCTGGGACTCATTTGGATTCCACTGATGATCCTCCTCTGGGATAGCTTAGTTGGCCAGTTTCTGGATACTATTTTGTCTGGGGTGGGGTGATCTCTCAGCCTCTTCCTTAGCCTGCTCAACACCATCCTTCTTTCCTCCAGAGTCAGAAGGATGTTTAACAAAGCCCAATAGTCTACCCAGTTGGGACAGTGCATGTGGAAAATTGAGTCAAACAGGTTACATTTTCTTGGGATCCTCTTGGTAGGATGGGGTGTTACCAAAGAGGCTAGTGATGGGAAATTTACAGCAGAAGCAGAAAGATTTACAACAGGAGCAGACATCTGGGTTGTAGTGTCTTCCCACCCATAGGGAGAAGGGAAATTTGGCCCCAGAGAAGGAAAATTCAACACAAGAAGGATTTCCTCTTCTTCCTCCACAGGAGGAAAAATAAACAGTTACTTTTGCACTAGCTCACAGGTATGATGAACCATAATCTTGCAATGCTGCTAAAGGCTCTTATTTTGCTATAAGGACATAAAGGTTCAACAGAAATCTTTTCATCCCACTACCCCTTTCTATACCACAGCCACTGAGTTGATTCTGACTCACAGTGACCCCCATTGGGTTTCCAAGCCAGTAAATCATTATGGAAGTAGATTACCCTATCTTCCTTTCACAGAGTGGATTGTGGGTTTGAACCTCCAACTTTCTGGTTAGCAGCAGTCAAATGCCACAGGCACTATGCTACCAGAGTTCCTTACCCCTCTCTAGTACAAGACAAATCTAACTGCAGTATAGTGTTGTAATTCAAAGACCCATTCTCAGGCCACTTTTCACCATCTCCTGATTGATACTGTGGCCAACCAGTATTACAGAAAAATTTCATTTTAGATTTCCTCATTGGATCATACCCAATACAAGACCAATTCCTTAAAATGCACTCTCCAAACCAAACACTGCCATAGAGTCAATGCTGACTCATAGTGATCCTCCTTGGGTTTCTGAGGTGATATCGCTAGAGAAGTAGATTACCCAACTTTCCTTCCAAGGAGTGGCTGGTGGGTTTGAACCACCAGCCTTCTAGTTAGAAGTTAAATGCCTTAGGCACTATGCCACCAGAGCTCCTAAAATGCACTCTAGTGGCATACAATCTAAAATTCTTTGACTGTTACCCATGGTATCACCCAACACAGACAGAGACCTACTTTATCAAAGACTGGTTCTTTTCCCCACGCTCACCAGCCTGGGAGATAGGATATAAATTGTACCCATGAAAGAGCTCCTCTCCCTCTTCCCAGGGAACTCCTAGCACCATTTACCTTGCCTCAGAGTCTTCCCCTGTTAGGTCCAGGACTGGTGGTAGTCCTTGGGCTGAGAGCACCTCTCCTGGAACAAAAGGATCCAGTGGTACTGAGAGATGATGTAGTGTTCTCCAACTGGTGTCTCAATCCCTAGAACCAGGCATCAGTCAGGGCCTCCTTGTGGTCATAAGAGAATCTGCTGCAGACAAAAGCTGTGAGAGGGTCCCACCTGCCCAGTAAATAAGGAGAACACCAAGGTGATGAGAGCAAAGTGCATTTATTGCAGGTGCACAAGTAAGGAACTCAGAGGACTCTACCTCAAATTGAGTTCCCTGAAGAACAGGTTGCTTCCATTTTTGTACACTTTGAATCAAAGAAGTCATACTTATGTATTTGATGACATGGAAAATATTTACACTCTAAGAGCTAATTAACATTAGTGGGAGTACACTGTCATAGCTGCCAGGGAGTGTGTTTTATGATCTGTGATGTCAAAAGTTCAGTTTTAGATGAAGGGTTTCCATCTAAAACTGTACCTGTGTGACTAAGCAGAGGCAGCTCTGGCTTTTCTTGGCCAGTTCTATCTATCTCTTAAGATACCTTCCACTGGCTTCCTGTTTAATTTTTCTTCCACGTTCCATACAAGGGTCAGCTCTTACATATGATCTTGAGGAATGCAGTAAGAGGCCTCAGGCTAGTCAGTACCTAGCACAGTTAGGAACATACAGGCCTACAGGACAGAGTAAAACTACCCCATAGGGTTTCCAAGGTGGTAAATTTTTGCAGAAGCAGACTGCCACAACTTTCCTGCATGGCATGGCTGGTAGGTTTGAACTGCTGGCCTTTTGGCTAGTAGCTGAGCACTTAACCACTGTATTGCCGGGGCTCCTTCTTCTGGGAGAAAATCCACTGTTGTTCAGTCAATTTTAACTCAAAGTGACTCTATAGGACAGAGTAGAACTGCCCCACATGGTAATCTTTACAGGATATAATCTTTATGTAAGCAGACTGCCACGTTTTCTCCCAAAAAGATAGTGGTAAGTTTGAGGCACCAACCATTCGGTTAGCAATTGAGTGATTAACCACTGTGCCACTAGGGACCCTCCTTCTGGGAGGAGTTGCTCCAAATTAACTATGGGTAAAGGAGGAGGCTAAAGAAGAGGGTCCTGATTAATTCCACCAACATGTTCCAGCTTGCAATCAGACCTAATGTCCTGCAGACTCCTACCTTCCAACAGCTTTCTCTCTTTCTCTCTCTCTCTCTCTTTCTGTTCATGCTCATGACTTATGTCCCACAAAAGCTCCCCGATAATTCATGTTTTGAGCCATAGGGGCAGGCACCAAAGTGCTATAGAATTAATCTGATTTTTTTGTTCAGTCAGATTGCCATAGGCAATAATTGCTATGAAGACCTTTACATGATTTACAGTGCCTTTAGAAGAAATCTTTTTACAAGCATTTTCCCCATTCATCCTTGTTCTGATTTTAATAAATCATTTCAACTCCAGTCTTCCATTAAAATCAGAAAAACTTACCTGAACATGTAAATTTAACATTAATCATGTTGGAACTTTACAATTTTCAAGGATACATAGAGATTTATTGAAAACTTAATTCAATAACTTTTTTATTTTTCTAAAGTTTATGCAGATTGCACATGTATGAGGTTTTATTCTTGGTTAACAGATTTAGAACGATAGGTGAAGAAAAAAATTTACATGATTGGATTTCTAGTAATGGCCATTTCCTCAAGTCAAAATAAAATCTCTTTAAATTTGAATTGAGGATATTTCTTAGTTTCTGTTTGTAGATTCCTCTTTTCTTTGGGGGAGCTCTGGTGATGTAGTGCCTAAGGCATTTGACTGCTAACCAGAAGGCTGGCAGTTCAAGCCCACAAGCCACTGCTCAGAAGGAAGATTGGGCAATCTACTTCAGTAGAGATACCACTTCGGAAACCCAAGGAGAGGTTGCTATAAGTCTAATCGACTCTAAGGCAGTGAGTTTGGTTTGGTTTCAGTTCTTCCCTTTGGGTACTGGCTGCCTGCAGTGAAATGGTTTGCAAAGGGGGCTCTAACCTAAGGATACAGAAATAGAAGAGTTTGTGGTATACAAATTTAACAGTCACCATAGGGCTGTGAGGAATTAATAAGTGAGGAAATTGAAGCTCAGATAAAGGAATTAATGGATTCTCACAGCAGCCACAATTTCCCTATTCTAACATGGTAACAATTAGAAAGCTCATCACTGATTTGTGTGACAGTTAAGGTTGCATGTCAACTTGGCTGGACCATGATTCTGAGTGGTTTAAACAGCTGTGTTGTGGCTGTTCCCATAAGAAGATCTGAGGTAGTCACCCCCATGTGGGATATGCTTTGAACAGCCAATCAGTTGAAAGGGAGTTTCCTCAGTGGTGTGGCCTGGTTCGAATCTATCTGTCTGCCTGTCTATCTATCTATCTATCTATAGAGAGACATCCTGGGAAAATTTTGGAACTTTCTGTTGGATCTGGTTCCTGTCCTACTGCCTGCCAATCTTGGGTTCATCATCCCCTGCAGCTGCATGGCTCAGGAGAAGCCTCCAGGCTTGGCATGTGACCCAGGAACTTGGGACTTGCCAGTTTTTGCAATTGTGTGTGAGCCATTTCCCTGAGATAAATTTCCCTTTTTTGCTTCTCTAGAAAACGGAGCCTAAGAAAATTTGCCAACAGTTTTTTTTTTTTTTTTTCCCAGAAGAAAAGGAGCCTTTGTGGCACAGGGTTTAAGCTCACAGCTGGTAAAAGAAAAGTTGGCAGTTTGAACCTACCAGCTGCTCCGCAGGAGAAAGATGTGACATTCTACTCCTGTGAAAATTTACAGCATTGGAAATCCTGTGGGGCTGTTCTACTCTGTCCTATAGGGTCATTCTGAGTTGGGATAGACTTGATAGCAGAGGGTTTGGTTTGTTTCAGGGTACTGACCCAGGCCTGACAGGGCCGTTATATAATATAAAATCTGAAAGATTAAAAAAGCTGAATTATAGCCTCAAGGGCTTTCACTAAGGAATTGTGGAGGTATGTTTCATGCCTAAATAATTAATATACAAATGTGAGGTCTCAATTTTTGTACATTTCACACTTCTATCATTAATGAATGTTTGCAGATGTTTCTTCCCATTTTGAGTTGTGCCCCATCAGCAAATGAAGGTCCTAAAAGCTTCATTCCACCCACATCATTAAGGTCAACTCTACTTTGAGGAGGCAGCATTTCCCCAGTCAAATTTCAAGTGCCTTCCAAACTGAGGGGTTTATCTTCAGGCACTATATCAGACAATGTTTCATGGCTCTTCATAAGTTTTCAGTTCCACTGTTATTCATAAGGTTTTCACTGGTCAGTTTTTTTCAGAAATGGATGGCTCCATTCCTCTTCCCAGTCTGTCTCAGTTTGGAAGCTCCACTGAAACCTGTCCATCACTGGTGACCCTGCTGATATTTGAAATAATGACAGCATTGCCTCAAGCCTCACAGCAACATGTAAGCCACCACAGTATGACACACTTTTGTCAAATATCCATTTTACTTGGATTGACAATGAACTAGTGTGGAAGCAACAGTCAAGAAAGCAGACTTTATATTGCACTGGGAAATTCTGCTGCAAAAAACCTCTTTAAGGTGTTGAAGAGCAAAGGTGTCACTTTGAAGACTAAGGTATGCCTAAGCCAAGCCATAGTATTTTCAGTCACCTCATATGCATGTGAAAGCTGGACAATGAATAAGGAAGTGCAAAGAAGAATCGATGCCTTTGAATTGTGATGTTGGCAAAGAAAAATGAGAATACCATGGCCTGCCAGAAGAACAAACAAGTCTGTCCTGGAGGAAGTGCAACAGGAATCTATCTTGGAGGTGAGAATGGCCAGACTTTGTCTCACCTACTTTGATTATGTGATCAGAAGGGACCAGTCTCTGGAGATAGATATCATGCTTGGTAAAGTCAACAAAAAAGGGGAAGACACTTTGATGAAATGGATTGAAACAGTGGCTGTGACAATGGGCTCAAGCATAGCAAGGAAGATGGCACAGGACAAGGGCAGTGTTTCATTCTGTTGTACATAGGGTCGCTGTGAGTAGGAATTAACTCAATGGCACCTAATAACAGCAACAACAGCTCAATTGGGAGTCTCTGGGTGACATAGAAGTAAGGTGTCAACTGCTAACAGAAAGGTTGGCCATTCAAATACACCCAGAGGCACCTCAGAAGAAAGGCCTGTGGATCTAATTCTGAAAAATCAGCTAGTGAAAACTCATGGAGAACAGTTGTACTCTGACACACAAGGGATTAACATCAGGCAGAATCTGGGTGTTTTTGTTTGTTTGTTTGTTTTAGCTCCCAATTTCATACTTGTACGTTAGAGAATTACATGCGCACCTTTAAAGGAAGCAGCTGAGGGAACTTCCTCTGTGGGATGGTAAACTAAGACATTTGACCAGGAGGATTCACCTGGATCCTTCACTGAGATCTGATTCCAATCTCCTCCTGGCTGTACCCTTGCCTTTCTCCCTTCAGAGATTTGTTTGCCAATCAGCAATATAAAGCAGGTTGAGCGATGAACATGTTTTCCTGAAATCCTGGGTGTCTGACCACTACCACCAACTCATTCAGACATTGTGAAGTTTCTACACCCCTGCCACTGGCTCTTGCTTAGATATATTCAGGCTTCAGCATGAGATATATGGGTTTGAAACTCATCCAAGGCTTTGCCTATTTTCTGAGACATGCTTCATACTTACAAAGAAGGGAAAAAAAAGGAACTTTCTACCTATCTGGGTTGCTAGGGAATTGATTTAGTCTTGCATACTTCATTAACAGTATTCCACTAAAAACATGGTATCATGTGATGATCATATTAAAGGCAACATTTATGTATTAGAAAATCAATATGACTTCAGTACAGGCTTTGGAAGTAGAAACACTTTTTGTAGATTAACCCATATTCAATGTTTGATGTATATTTTCTTGAACCTAGCAGTATGTGACCAAAGCAAAAAGGATTACCATATCATTAAGCTATCACAGAAGGACAACTGTGAGATTAAATTAGTGTTATAATCACATTTCTTCTGATTTCTATTATTTCCAGGCTTAATAATTGTTCTTAAGAAAATGAGGCATTTCAGATAATAAATTTATAATGATGATCATAGGCAAAGATTTGCTAAAATTTGGCAGTAGTTATTCTAATTTACTTTTAAAATAGCCATTTAAAAAGCCAGAAGAAAGTTCCAATTCTGCATCATACTGTCACGGTTTCTGTGAATCGACTTGTTTGCTCAGAGGGTACCTTAGCTATTTTGGAGAAATGTGTTCATTCATTCAACATACCTTTACTGGATCTTCACCATGTAATGGGAACATCTTTAGACATCAGAAATATAAAGATGAATGGGACATCATCTCTCCCCTTGAGGTGAGGTGGATTTGAGAACAAAAGAAAATAAGGATATACAGAACAGAAAACTTTTCTTTAGGATTCAATGATAGAGTTCCTTGCACTATGTTATAATTTTCTATTAGAAGTCAGATTTTGTGTTTTACATCTTTTTTCTTAGTTGCTAATAGGAGCTCTGGTAGCATAGTGCCTAAAGCACTTGACTGCTAACCAGGAGGCTAGTGGTTCAAACCCACCAGACACTCCTCAGAAGGAAGGTTGGGCAATCCTACTTCTGTAGTGATACTGCCTTAGAAACCCAAGGAGGGGTCACTATGAGTTGGGCCAACTCGACAGCACATAACAACAACAACAATAGTTCTGGGTGTATAGCATATAATTGAGCTAATGAATCAAAATGGAAAACTGCAAAGAAATTCATCACTAACCCTAAGGACATTGTCTTAGTTTCCCCAAGTGGGTGACTTTAACAAACAGAAATTTATTTTCTCACAGCTAGGAGGTTAGAAGTCTGAATTTAGAACACTGGCTTTCCCTGTCTGCTGGAGGGGAAGAGGATCATTGTCTAAATGTTTCTGGAGTTCCTTGGAGATCTCCACAAGGCATCTATATTTCCCCAATTCATGCTTGCTTGCTTCTTTGCTTAATCTGCTCCTTTTATGTCTCAAAAGTGATTGGTTTAAGACACACTGTTATGGCCTCATCAGCCCAACAACAACAACAACAGCCTTATTCCCAAATGAGATTAGATTTACAGGTATAGGGGTTAGGATTTATGACACATGTTTTTTGGTGACATAATAGGGACAAAGCTTTTTTTTTTTTTTTTTTTCTTTTTTCGAACTCACTATTTTCTTTTTTCTAACTATCTCACCTAAAGCTTGTCCTTGCCCTAGACTCACTACCATCTAGTTGGATATGACTCATAGCGACCCCTCCTTGGGTTTCCGAGGCGATATCACTATGGAAGTAGATTGCCCCATCTTCCTTCCGAGGAGTGGCTGATGGGTTTGAACCACCAGCCTTCTGGTTAGCAGTCAAATGCCTTAGGCACTATGCCACCAGACCTTGCCCTAGAGCTCTTTCAAAAAATTACAAACTAAGTGAACAAGCCTGGAGTTCTCTGTTGTTAGATTGTTAAAATGTATCTTTATGTATAAGGGATAGTGTGATGGCACTACTACATATTTTCCATGAACACTTATCTGATTATCCATGGTAATTAAACCTATCATTGCCTTCCAGTTTTTGTTTGTTTTTTTTTTTTCCTAGTTGCAGTATAACTGCCTCTACATAGGGAGCTGAGGTGGCCTAGTGCTTAAGGCATTTGGCTGCTAACTGGAAGGCTGGTGGTTCAAACCCACAAGCCACTCCTCACATGGAAGGCTGGGCAATCTACTTCTGTAGTGATACCACCTCAGAAATCCAGGGAGGGGTCACTATGAGTAAGGTCCAACTCGACTGCAGTGAGTTTGTTTTTTGGTTTTGGTGTTTTATATAAGGAAAAGGAGCTGGGACTACAACACTGAGTCAACATTTCGATCCCAGTATTATTTAGAAGCCAAAAAATAACATTTTAAATTGTGATACCATGTCTTTATAATGTACTTTTTATCCTCAAAACTAGTTTTCATCTATAATTTCAAGTACACAGAAATATATTGTATTTCAGAAAATAATATAAACTATACCATTGCCATAGAAGAAAAACTCTTCTACTGTACCTGCAATCATTAGGTTGCTTTTAAAATCCACAAATAATCATTTGGGATGACATTGTGTGGAGGAGGGAAATTGCTAATAAAGAGAGCAAATAAAGTGCATGTTCTCCTTGGATTGTAGCCTACAGGGAACTGAGATAGGATAACAAGTTTTAATATAAATGTACCCAGATTTGCAAATCTCGGAAACAGAAGCAATTTCCTCTGCAGTCAAATGTGGCCATGTTTAAAATAGATCACTCTGTTTTTTCTACAGTTAAGAATAAGAAAAATCATTTCAAGGCAGAAAAACAACTTCAAATTTTAATTTCTAGTTATAACAACAGACTAACTAAATGTGCTTTCAATATTACCTTTTTTGAGGTTCTCAATGTCCTAGCTTTGCATATAAAAAATTTTTGCACAGATTTTAGTGATTATAATCAAATAAATGCAAGAAGAAGGATAAAACTTAGTGAGCAGAAGAGAGGAAATAGGGTAAATAGGTAACAGGGAGAGGGAATAAAGTTATGGGGGATGAAGGAATGCATTGGTCACATCACTCAGCTTAATGACTTTCATATATTGTTGTTGTTGTTATGTGCCATCGAGTCGGCCCTGACTCATAGCGACCCCTCCTTGGGTTTCCGAGGCAGTATTACTATGGAAGTAGGATTGCCCAACCTTCCTTCCGAGGAGTGGCAGCCTTCTGGTTAGCAGTCAAGTGCTTTAGCCACTATGCTACCAGAGCTCCTGACTTTCATATATAGTGGATGCTAATTACTATCAGTTGCTCTGTTGCTTCACCACAACCAGGAATCAAGTGTAAATTATATGCTGTAAATATACTGCTGAAACCTTCTCTAGCCCCTCTTTTCCAGCCCAGGAATGTAGAGCTACATAATAAAGATTTCAATTTTTGGAGTAGGTATTTTCAAATTGTTTCATTTGAAGCTAGAATTTCCAGAAATAATATAATAGTTAATATTTATGTAATTCTTGCTGTGTGCAAGTCCTTCCCTAAGTACTTTATCTGTACTGTGTCAATTAATCCTTAAAACAACCCATTGATGTCCCCATTTTATAGATAATGAAAACAAGGCATAGAGAAATTAAAGTCAGGAAGTTACTAAACTGGGAGTTGAAATCTTGCTCTGAATCACTATGAAACACTGCTTCTCAACAAGGCTTGTTCTAATGGACATTCCCCAAGTTCTAGCTACAATATTCAGTACTGGATTCCAGAATATAATAAAAAAACATAACAGAAATCAAAAAGGTTTGAAAACAAAAATTGATAATAGGGAAATGTTTACATTCATTTAAAATTCATTTAAATTTAGACAGGGATTCAAGTACTCAATAATCGCAATATTGAAACTATATGTGAGGCACCACTAGAAACTGGGGGACTTAAAAACCAGTAAGGGACTTCAAAGAACTCATATCCAAATATGTGGAAATGTGGAAAAGGTAATGTAATTTTTAAAATTTTCTATATCTCATCACACTAACTGCCATAGAGTCAGATCCTACTTACAGTGACCCCTCCTTGGGTTTCTAAGGCAGTATCATTATGAAAGTATATTGCCCAACCTTTCTGCCAAGGACTGGCTGGAAAGTTTGATCTGCCAGCCTTCTGGTTAGCAGTCAAATAGACCTATCTTTTTATTATTATTATTATTATTATTTTTAAATTAAGCCTTGTCTTTGGTTTTGTTCTAGTATTTGGCAACACAATAAGAATTTAATAAGAATTAGTTGAACAGGTAGCCATTATGTACAACTGAGAAAAAGCATAAATTTATGCCAACCACAAGTTCTCTGTTTGTCCTAGAATTTCTTTAATGAAAAAACAAACAAACAAACTAATAATTGTAGTGGCAATGAATGGAGATGAATTGATTCAAATTGCTTTCTTGGATCTTTTCTCTAAGTTTCTACATATAGATTTATAGTTTGTATTCTGTAATTTGGCACTCGACTATGTATCACATTGTACTACTTGTTGTGTTAGATGTTGTCTTAGGTTACTGTTCTCTAGAGAAGTAAAAACTACATAGCATGGAGAGAGAGAGAGAGAGAGAGAGAGAGAGAGAGAAATGGCTCATGCAGTTGTGGAGGCTGGCAAGTCCCAATCCCAAGTCAGGATGGAGATTTCTCCTGACCCACATGGTTTCAGGGACTGACAGATTCACACTCAGCAGGTGAGACAACAGATTATTGACTCATTGTTGTTGTTGTTGTTATGTGCTTATGTGCTATCGAGTCGGACTGGACTCATAGTGACCCCTCCTTGGGTTACTGAGGCAGTATCACTATGGAAGTAGATTGCCCCATCATCCTCCCAAGGAGTGGCTGGTGGGTTTGAAATGCCAGCCTTCTGATTAGCAGTCAAAAAACAAACCAAACTCATTGCCATCAAGTTGAATCTGACACATAACGACCCCTCCTTCGTTTTCCAAGGTAGTATTTCTATGGAAGTAGATTGTCCAGTCTTCCTTCTAAGGAGTGGCTGGTGAGTTTGAACCACCGGCCTTCTGGTTAGCAATCAAATGCCTAGATACTATGCCAATGTGGAAGCTGGCAAATTCTAAAATTGCCAGGTCAGATGGCAGCTATGGCTCACAGGGTTGTAGAAGATGGGAAATTCGAGAGTCAGCAGGTCAGATGACAAGATGCTAGCTCAAGTCCCATGAATCAAAGGTAAGATGATGACAAGCCACATACAGGATCCAGAGCAAGGGAGAGCCTTGCCAGAGCACCCATATATATATATATTGGATGCTGGTCACACCCAAGGAAATTCCTCTTAGATCAGAATAAAAGTATGACTTAAGTAAGAGTGTGACTTGAATAAGAGTGAGACCTGAGTAAATGTGGGACTTGAGCAAGTGTGTGACTTAAATCATGCCCTCTTATAAGGGTGTGACTCAAGGGGACCTGGCTTCCCCTTTATTCAAGGAGTTGTGAGTCAAAACTGGCTCAAGTCTTGGATTTGTTTGAGAGTTATTCAATTTAGACTGCCATTCTTTTGACCTATAATTTTCCTGCTTACACCAGTCAAGTAAATATTTAGTAGATTTCCCATCTATTTCACTCCTAGGGACACTATGACTAAGCCACCAATACCGTAAGTCCAAATGAGACAGACTTTTCTATAACTACTTTGATTCTGCTGTCTGTTATGATAACAATGCCCACTTTGTCAGTTAAGTGCCACCAAGTGGCCTCTAACACCATGAAGTCTGATCAGCCCTAATGTAGTTACTCATACTCATTGCTGTCGAGTCAGATCCAACTCACAGCAACCCCTAGGGTTTCTGAGGCAGTCTCATGATGGAAGTAGATTGCCCAATCTTCCTTCTGAGAAGGTGTCTTAATTCAGTTAGGGTAGTTCCTACTGTCAAATCTGACTTACATCAAATAGCAATCACAGCAGTCTTCAAGGATGTTAGTGCTCTCTTCACAAATTTGTTCCTCACCATTGTGGTAAAAGATGTGTCCTTGGCACTCCTCAGGAGGGTTTGTGGATCCAACCTGATAAATGCACACTAATATACCTATTTTCCTAAGTCTGTGGATACCTTTTGTACAGTATACTAAATCAGGTCTGGCACATCAATTTGATTTAGTGTAGGCCACTGCTTAATCCATACTTTAGTAAACCAACTAAATAAACTATAAGACCTTTTTTTAATCTCTTGAGCTGAAGCACTGAATGAAGAATCTGTGTTTAGTGGGCCCATAGCAATAAACTCAGATTGAGCCAACTTTATGTTCCTTGCACCATTATTCCAAATCCTTAATAGCTATTTCCACACATATTCTCCAGGTTTCTGTTTGTATATATTAGAAAAGTCAGGCAGTTCTTCTGGAGTGTACCATACCTCTTCCTGGGTCACACTTGTGCTTCTCTTTTTGGTGCACTTTGGGACTTAAAGGAGCTCTGGTAGCATAGTGCCTAAGGCACTTGACTGCTCACCGGAAGGCTGGCGGTTCAAACCCACCAGCCACTCCTCGGAAGGAAGGTTGGGCAATCCTACTTCCGTAGTGATACTGCCTCGGAAACCCAAGGAGGGGTCGCTATGAGTCAGGGCCGATTCGATGGCAAACAACATGACATGACACATGACATTGGGACTTAAATCTAGTTACAGGTATAGAAGCAAAAGATGGGTGGTGAGCGTGGGTCCTGAGAACGTTCAGCAATGTGTTATAAGGCATCTGCCTCAGGCAATGGCCCAAGCAATGCCCCAGGTACCAGCTCAGATAAAGATTCTTCAGGCACAGCTGGGTTAATCTCATGAAATGGAGTAGAAGGGATGATGGTTGCTAAAGGGACATGGAGATAGCATCTTCTGACCTCCTCTAACTTCACAAGAGGAAGACAGAATCGCCATCAGCAGCCCAAGGCTTATTCCTATGAGGCCAGACATGCTGCCACCCTCTAGCCTTTTTACCAACTTTGACACCAACCACTCCGCCCATGGTACTCACTGCTTCTCTGCTGAGTTTGATAATTCATTGCATTGGCCTCACAGAACTCACAGACAATACTCATGATTATGGGATTTATTAGGGAAGTAACAGGCTATAATTTAGGTTCAGGAAACAGTTCTTTGATCAGGACAGTCTCCCCTTTGCTGTGCCCTCAGGCCATCCTCTCTGGCCCTTGGTCTCTGATCCTGGCCTCTGCCTCTGTAAGACAGGTAAGCCAGCCACTCTGTCTCATGCCTCTTGGTTCCACTGCCACCATCTCTCTGCTGGCTGGGGTGTCTTTCAGCCAAGGAGATCCAGCACAGGGATCTCGGGTCCAAGGACACACTCCACTTCACCTCCAGCTCTTCTCTCTTGATGGCAGTAAGATGCCCTCTCTGCCTCTAGGAGGGCCCATTTTAAGCCTGGAAAAGTGACAAGACTAACCAATGCCAACATCAGAGTTCTACACATCTTATTTTCATGATCCCACCCAGTAATCTGGTGGGAGTTACAAAGACTTGGCTAGAAAAGCCATACCAAGTAACTCCTGAACCACAATGGTTTTCCTGGGAAGGGTGACTTAGCAGACAAAGATGGAGTAACATCTTCAAATGGAAGGGGTGTTTTCAATGTTTATCCATGTTGTAGTATGTATCAGTACTTTATCCCTTTTTATGACTAGATGTTAATCTATTGAGTGGGTATACCACATTTTGTTTATCCATTCATCAATTGATGGACATTTGGTTGTTCTTGTATTATTTTTAAAATAAAATTATTAAATAATTGTATCAATTACCTATTGCAGCATAGTCAATTACTTTTACAACACTTAGTAACTTAAAAAAACAGCTCAGAACAACAACAACAACAACAACAAAAATACCTATCTAACTATATAAAAGTCCCTCAGAACATAGTTTCTGAGGGTCTGAACTCTAGGAACAGATATCTGGGTAGTTCTGTCTTAACATCTCTCATGAATATTCAGTCAAGTTCTTGACTGGAACAGTAGTCACCTGAAGATATGGAGATCCACTTCTGAGTTCACTTACGTGGTTATGCAGGCCTCAGTTCCTTGCTGGCTATTTGGTAGAATCTTCAATTCCTCATCAAGTAAAGCTACCACAGTCCACCTTCTGGTTCTGAAATATTCACATCTGTCCCAGATGCAAAGTATGTCCACCCCATCCCAACATTCCTAAAAGTCTCAGATGCATCAAAGTCCAAATCTTCATCTAATTCTCATTATCTAAACCAGGTATGGTAAAAATTATGGGTATTATCTAATCTGGAGCAAAATTCCTCACTACCGTTAGACTCGTTTTCTTCCCAAATACAATGTGGTACAATTATACAATAACAGTTGTAGGCGCTATTGTTCACAAAAGGAGAAAATGAAAGGAAAAATAAAGTCACCAGTTCCAAGCAATTTCAAAATCTATCTGGACAAACAACATTAGCTTTAAGTCCTAGGGATGATCCTCTGGGATTCACATTTCTGCCTTCTGGGTTCATGGTTCCACCTTCTGGGCTATCAGTTCTGCCATTTGATTCTTTTTTTTTTTTTTTTCCATAAAAGGGTAGCATGGATTTGAAACTCCTTCCTGCTTGTGGAATTTTGGGAACCAAATAGTCTTCTTTAATTTCACTCTTTTTCTCTCTGTCCAAGCTGGCAGTGTTTTTGCTGGTATGAAATTCTCAAGAACCTTGTAGGTTCTATATATGTCACAACGATTCACTTGATTAGATAAGAAAGTCTTCAATTGATCTTCTCTAAATAATCCCATCTCTACCTTTACATGTCTTTTTTTCTAATTCTTAAATATTTCACTTCTTTTTCTTACCTTATTGTACTGATATTCCAATATAATGTGATTATCTCCTTCAGAATCTCAGGGGGAAAGTTTTCAATATTTGCCTCTAAATATGATCTTCTTGTAGATTTTTTTGTAGATATACTTTACTGCACTAAGAAAATTCCATTGTATTCCTAAAATATGTTACCATCTGGACTACTCCTAAGAGATTCATCTTGGTACTAGCAAAAGATACAGAACTCTACAATCTCTAAGAGCAATCCCCAGTTCTTTCTTGACACAATAGGCCCAATTTTAACAAATGATCTTTAGAAAGTGATGCTTTTGGAATGTCACACAAATGAGAGCAATTTTAGTCACAAAACATATTTAGATATATGACATTTTCTGTGGTGATCTGCTCCTGTGAAGATTAACCAAAAACCAAATGATTCTGACTCATAGTGACCCCCACTGGGTTTCAAGGCAGTAAATCTTTACAAAAGTGGATTGCCCCATCTTCCTTCCACAGAGTGGCTTGTGGGTTTCACCTAATAACTTTCTGGTTAGCAGTCAAATGCCTTAGGCACTACACCACCAGAGCCCCTTCCTGTGAAAATTACAGCCTATAAAACCCTATGGGGAAGTTCTACTCTGTCACAGGGGCTCGCTGAGTTGAAATCAACTCAACAGTACCTAACAACATTAACAACACTAATTAAAACAAATAATATGTGTGAGAAAAAGATAATATTTCTTTCTGTCCTATGATACAATAATTTATTTTAACTTTTAAACTTTTTCTAATGTTGAACCATCTTTGCATACCTGGTATGAACCCCACTTGGTCATGATGAATGATTTTCTTAATATGTTGTTGGAGTCTATTGGCTAGGATTTTGTTGAAGATTTTTGCATCTATATTCATGAGG
>NW_006921637.1:5820396-5834037 GCF_000298275.1 Orycteropus afer afer | reverse complement strand
TTCTGTGTCTGTGTTAATTGGTTTCCCTTTTCTTTGTTGAAGAGGGTCTGTGCAATCCTTCTGCCTAGTCCGCCATCTTGCCCCGCCTCCACTTTTAAACTTTTTATTATTTAAATTTTATAGGCTATATTGTCATGTATTCCTTTTTTTAAAAAAATTATTGTGGATATATATATATATATATATATATATATATATATATATAATAGCAATATATAATTATAATATATATATATATAATATAGTGTGTATATATATATATATATATATATATGCCATTTTAACAATTTTTAAGTGTACAATTGAGTGACTCTATTACATTCATCATGTTGAGCAATAGTCACCACTATTTTCAAAACCTTTTCATCATCCCTAACAAAAACTCTGTGCCCTTTAAGCAACAAGTCCCCACTTTTGTCTCCCCTCATTCTCTAGTAACCACTCACAAACATTTGTCTCTATGCATTTACTTATTCTAGATAATTTTATTTAAGTGGGATCATACAGTATTTATCCTTTTGCACCTGACTTATTTCACTTAATATAATGTTTTCAACGTTCATCCAAGTTGTAGCATGTAATAGAACTTCATTTCTCTTTATGACTGATGTATACATCACATTTTGTTTATCCATTCACCAGTTGATAGACACTGATATTGTTTCCACCTTTTGGCTACCATGATTAATGCTACAAGGCACATCAGTGTACAGTATCTATTTAACTCCCTGTTTTCAAATCTTTGGGGTAGATATCTAGGTAATTCCATGTTTTACTCTTGAGGATACTTTGATTGTATTTTATATATTAAATCAAATTTACAGACTAATTTGGTCATGATATATTACCTTTGTTATTTTTTTAGTTCCATTTGCTATTTTTTTTCAGTTTTTATTTTGAAATTATGTTAAACCTACAGAAAAGTTGCATAAATGGTACAGAAAGCTTACATATACCCTTTACCCAGCTTCTAGCAATGTTAACAACTTACATAAGCATAGTACAATGATAAATGCCAGGATATTAACATTGGTACAATACTATTAGGAAACTAAAGACAATGTACCAGTTTTTCTCCTAATGCCTTTTTCCTTTTCTTTTTTACCATCCAACTCAGGATCATTTAGGTGCTGTTTCTTGGCTCCTTCCAATTTGTGACAGTGCTTCAGTCTTTTCTGGTGTTTCATAACTAGCATACATTTTTTTAATTAGTACTGATCGGTTGTTTTGTATTGTCCTTCCATTTGTATTTTTTCTGAAGTTTTGTCATGATTATATTGTTACTCTTTTTTTTTTTTGTCAGGAGTCCACAGAAATGATGTTGCGTCCTTCAGTGACTTGATATCAATATTTCTTATGACTGGTGATGTTAACACTGATCATTTAGTTCAAGTGGTGTCTTTCAAGTTTACTGCAGAGGTACTATTTATTCCTTTCCAATTGACAAGTATTTGGGAGAAGTTACTTTAAACCAGGTTAATACACTGTTTCTTCTCAAACTTTCATTCATTGATTTGATTATCCTTAGGAAGATATTTTCTAAAATAATTATTACTTTTCTGTAATATTATTAGCAATATTATTTTATTAGTATATTGCTGTAATATTATTAACATTATTACTTAGCAATGATTTTCTATTTCTTTCATTCCTTCTGCATTTATTAATTTGGATCTTCCTGTAAGGTATAGATTTCCGTTCTCTTCTACTCATTTTTTAATTCAATTATTTATTTACATCAATATGGACTTGGGTATATTTATTTTATTCTTTGTTATATATATACTAATCAGTGCCTACCCACACATCTATGTCTATTTTTATAGCTGTTTTTCATACACATATTTAAAACCATTAGTTTATGCCAGTGACTCAAATTCCAATTCAACACTACAAAGTTCATTCTAGCCTTCCCATTTTATTTATTTGTAAATTCTTTCTATGTAAATGAGAAATGCAACTCTCCTTATCTACAACCTACAATGCAATTCACTTATTTGTCCAGTGTTTACATACACATAAAGTATTATGGAAATGTTAACCCATACCTTTGTGAGAAACAGCTTTACTAGCTAGAATATTTGTATACCTTATTTCTGTCTTTAACCTTTATGCTATAGAGTCAACATACTGTTTTCCAAAATTACTTATGTTAGTTACTTTCTCTACCTCCTCTTCAATGTGATTATGTTATTGATATGTATTTACAATGTCTTGGGGTCAGATAACTTCTCTCTTTAGTTTCACAGATCCACAGATGGAGTACACGTAAGAGCCCCATCATGTCTGAGACAGATGATTTGGATGAGATTTTGGACTGCAGACTGATGAGATGATGAGATTTAGATTTAGAGGATGAGATCTTAGACTGATCGAATGCAATAATGGTATGAAACTCTTGGGAACGTTGGAAGGTGCACTTTGCATGTAGGAGCATGTGAATCACAGGATGAGAAGAAGGGCCAAGGGAGGCCATAAAGGCACTTCAGTGAAAGTGGTAACTGTTCTATTTACTATGTGCAGGTGGTGAGTGTATCAGTGTCCATTCTACTGATTTTCTTTATACCTTATACATATAAGTGTTTTTAAATTTATATTCAATGAAAACAGTTAATTTTAAAAATTCAAAAAAAAAATGAACATCTTCCAGTTCAATCTCACTGGATAGTGGAGATTTTCAGTTGTTTACTAAAATTAGGTCTTTTCTTTCTCCAATGTAATTGATTTATAGCTGGACATGTTGCAATTCCCATTGTCCATGTCATTGAGAGTTCACAAGGCCACACAAGCAGAAGTGAAGAGTACCATTTTCAGGTGTGGGCCTTAAAATAGTGTATGCACATCTCACATCTTCCCATGCTTATGATGTGGAATACAGAAATTAGCATAAATTAAACAACCCAGATGTGAACAGCACTAAAGCCTTGGTCCTCAAAAGTGTCCTCAACAACTGACAGCATCTGCATCACCTAACCATTAGAAATGCAGAATTTCAGGGACCTCTACAGGTCTACTGAATCAGAATCTGCATTTTAAAAAGTCCCCAGGTGATTCCTATGTGCATTGAACTTTCAGAAGCATGGCTCTCTATGGGAAGATGAAGAAGCAATGTAAAAGACCTTACATCCTTTAATAATTTCATGGTGTAGAGCTGGAGAGAAAATAAATGTGGGAGAGAAAATAAATTATTTGTGCTTTAGGTCACTGTACCAATAAGAGTCTATAATAGCAGATTCACTTTTACTTTTCTTAATACAATGGTAGACTGAGCACAAATGGCTTAGTTTTGTTCTCACAAATCCTCATTAGCAATCCCTTGTTACCAAGAGACTGAACAAAATGAGAAGAAAAAGCTGAGTCTGTCAATGTAGATGATGTTGATTCCCAAAGCAAATTGTTCCTTGTTTCAGGATTTGCAAGAATTGTAACTCAATAGATGACTCTCTGTCTTCTTGCCCTCAAAGGAAGCCAACTGTTTTGGTCACCTAGTGCTGCTCTGACAGGAATATACCACAAATGGGATGGCTTTAACAAACAGGAGTTTATTCTCTTACAGTTTGGAGGCTTTAAGTCCGAGTTCAAAATGCCAGGCTCTAGGGGCTGGGTGAAAGCCCCTCAGCCTTGGGCTTCAGCTCTGCCTCCAGCTCCCAGCCCACTGAAGCTAGTGGGTTTTCTTTACTCAGACAGCTGCTGGCTGCTGAGACTAACAAGTCCAAGGTTGACAAGTAAAAAGGCACAGTCCTGATATTACCAAACCACATGGCAGGCCATTAATTCAAGTCCACTGATAGTTCCAGGGTTGGCAGAGCATGGCAGGCTGCTGAACAATGACACGGCTACATGCAGGGTTCAAGTGTGCTATAAGCTAGAGACCATTCCCCAAGGCTTCTCCTTATATACAGGAAGCAGATCACATCCCTAAGGCAGCTATTTAGCTGCTCACAGTAGATTCCACCATGGAGTTGATTACCATTCTCATCATGGGAAATACTATATACAGCTGCCCCGCCACCCAACCAGGCCCCACCAAATTGACACACAAACTTAACTACCGCACCAACTAAGCACATACCAAGATAGTGTTCCCCATCAGAAGTACCCCACCCAGGGAGAGACTTTGATGGAGGCATTCTACTTACACAACTCATACCAGCTATCCTATGATTGCTTTCTTTAATTTGAGTGGATACACAAGAAAAAGCAATCTTATATTAAGAGGAACACCATGAAACAGAAAGACTAAAAGACTAAAATAAAAATTAACAACTGACCCTGTGATCTTAAAAGCTTGCCAGCAGCCATCTAGATACAGCGATGGGTCTCTCCTCGTCTAGAGCAAATAAGAATGAAGAAAGCCAAAAATTCATGGAAACAATTAGTCCTAGTGACTGGTACACAATGCAATCTGCAGCCTATATGACTATGAGACCAGAAGAACTAGATGGTACCTGGCTACCCCGTCAACTTCTTGGAGGGGAATCTATGTAGGATGTCCTGGATAGAGAGGGAGAACAATATGGAGCAAAACTCAAAATCATTTTGAGAGAAAAAAAAGGGGGGGACCTGGTTTGCTGGTCGAGTGAGCCTGGTGGAACCACTGAGACTATGCCCCCCCCCCAGCTGCCCTTCAGGTCTGGAATTGAACCCACACCTGTGGCTTTCAGCCAAACAAAAGACAGGCATAGGAGTTGAACATTTACCAAGGTAGATACACTCCTTGGAGAGAACAATCATGAGAGAAAGAAGGGCTGTTTACGCACAGGGAGACAGCTCAGGGGGCAGGAGTGCATGAAGAGATGGACACAGGGTAGAGGTCACTATTGGGAGGAAGTGGGAGGGGAGCGGTTGGATTGTGGTAAATTGTAGTCAATGTGATGAGACAAAGTGTATGTGAACTGCTGTATGGAAAGTGAATTTGCTCTGTAAGTTTTCACCTAAATCACAATAAAAAGAAAATGAAAAAAATAAATAAATAACTGACCCTGTGGAAAACAGATAATACAGATGTGTAAGCAAATTTCCAAAACTGAGACATATGGCACAACTAAATATCTGCCCCAGAACTAAAATTGAAATCCCATTTTTTAAATTAAGCTGCAGCTAGACCTGAAGTCCTAAGAGTCCTGGTGGCACAGTGGTTAAAGTGCTCTGCTGCTAACCAAAAAGTTGGTGGTTTGAACCCACAAGCTGCTCCATAGGAGAAAGATGTGGCAGTCTACTTCTGCAAAGATTTACATAATTGGAAACTCTATAGCGCAGTTCTACTCTTTCCTATAGGTTTGCTATGAGTGGGCATTGACTCAATGGTAGCAGGTTTTCTGGTTTGGACCTGAAATCTTCTTTCTGTTGTTCTTAAAATAGAATGCAGCTTCTTGTAAAATGTTAACTTCTGGTAACACAAAAGGAGCAAGATTCAGGATTTTTAGTTAGTGCTAGGAATTTGTTAAGATATGTTTGTCAAAAATGTTTGAGTGGCTTGTCCTAAAGAGAATACTTTTAGTCAACATGTCTCTGGCAGTTAAGAAATAGAATTGATAGTAAGTAAAGATGAAGCAATTGTTTTGTAACTCTTTAAGCAAGATGAGATAACTGTCAATCAACCAAGTTTTACTTCTAATATCCTAACTCCCCCAAACCAGACTTCACTTTTTCACTCACTGAGAGCTTAACTTCACTTCTATTAACTCCTTGTAAATCTGTAACTGAAGTAGAAGCATAGCTTGTTACTTTAAGAGAAGAGGAAGAGCCAAACATGTATGTGAACTCAATTGTTCTATGTTAACAAACAGACTTATTGATGTTAGGGAAAATTTAACAACCTTCCGTAATTTTTTTTTTTTATCCTTCCTGTGCCTATGGGCACACAGCTCTTTGTTTATTCCACATAATACTAAATTCTCTGAACTTCTGTAATTGGGAACATTATTGTACCCTGCTTAGGTGCAATAATGTGAAACTCTTCCTACAAGAAAACTTTTTTGTTTTCACTTGTAACAGAGTTGTCAGACTGGTGTTTCACTGTATCTCTTTGCGGCAAACGGTGAGCTTGTCTCTACAAATTTCAAGGCACTGGGGATTTGGGCCAATGGTCCCCGGCTGGGTCATTTTTTGGCCTGTTAACTCCACAGCAGATTTGGGGGTTGTGGCAATGTAAATACCTTTAATTTCCAAGCACCCATTCTCTTTGCATAGATGCACCTTGAGTTTTATTGTACGATTTATTGTTTACATGTTTGTCTGTCTCCTTTTTGTTCACATGTGAATTTGGATATACAGACTGACATGTTGGTCCAGATTTATGACTTGATTGCTGTCTAGGGATCTCAGAATCTCATCAGCTGCAAAACTGTGGGCTTGGATGGGTTCAAGGAAAAAAAGAAGAAGGAAAAAAAAAAAAAGCCCGTAGGGTGCTTGACCATCTGAAACCACCCAAGAAAGAATAAACTTATACAGGGGATAGGCCAGAAGCATTAGGCTGCCTGCCAGTCTCAAGGAAAACTCCTGCAACAAAGCACACATTGCTATAAACAAAACATACTGCCACAACCCCACAGCAATATCTTTGAAGCATTTGTTTAACTCTGAGAAACTGAAAGCAGCCATTGAGTTTGGATACTATTATGTGCACTTTTTGTTCTGCTCATCTGATAGTTTGAAGCATCAGTGGTCACTTTGAGAATTTTTAAAATTTTATGCTAATTAACAAAACAAAGAAAAGAACTATAATGTCAAAACCCTACTTCTACTCCTTCTGCCCTTTAAAATTTGTTCTAGTACAAATGCTGAGGATATTTTTCAATTAGAGAAATCTGTATGTTTAAAACAAGAGACTAGATCTCTAGTTGGTATGGGGTGAATTAGATTTAGAAGGAATGAAATTAGGTTTCATATAGTTGTCAAGAAGAAAGTCCGTAGTTTTGTAATTTTGTTTGACTCTCAGGGACACAAGTTTCAATATATTAATAATACCATTGATAAATTAGCCTGGATTTTTCCCTACCAGGACACTGGCTTGGGGTTCATGTTCAAAACAATACAAGCTGAATATATTTGAAGTAGAGTTTCAGTGATCACTTTGAGAAAATAAGTTGCAAAGCCTTAAAGAGGGTAAAATGATTCAAAATTACTTCTTTAAAGGATCCTATAAAACATGCAAAAACAGAGTTATAAAAATATAATAATTTCTTACTTCCATATGATAGTATTAAATCGAATTATATTTCTTCAAAGAACTTGTTGTTCCAACAAAGAAGTTGCTCTATGCTTATTAAACATTGGTTCAATGTTTAATCAGCACTTATATAAATTAAATAGTCCTAATGTTCCCATGAATTAATGAAAATAAAATCATTCTAAAAATGATTTTTATGTTGATGTGAACATTGACAGAAAAATATTACAAACAAAAGCATCATAAATCAACCTAAGTAGATGTTGTGAAATACAGTTTGTTAAGGGAAAAGATAAAATTGTTGTCCTGAAATAAAAGTCTGGTTTTTCCAAAATGAGAGGGAGAAAGGCATGGAAAGGCATGGAAAATTTTAGGTACATATAGAAGGTTAGAAGAAAATTGAATAAAAGACTGGGAAGAAAAAGTGAAAGTGCTTACCAAAAGAATAGTTCACAAAACAAACTGGTTCTTAAAAATAGCCTGAACAATTAAAATACCTTTTGCCTTTCTAAAATATCTAGCTTACCCTAAACAAATGGGAATTAATTAAGACTGTAAATTCTCTTCTTTGCCAATGAGCTTCATAAAGGGAAAGGGACATGAATGGGCCTCCACAGCCCAACCCTCTGAATCCTTGGACTTGCTAAGTAACTCACTGATATTAAAAAGAGTTAATGAATACTCATTATTATTGAAGTGTATAAGCTCTTACTTTTTGTGTCACAGAAAAAGAATATATGTACACACACACACACATATGTATTTACGTCAAGTAGTGATGGTGCTTCATTTTGACATTTAAAGGTTGTATATTGGAGATGTATGGCAGGGACAAGAAATTTAAAAGCTTTATTGAAAAGAAGTTTGTTTGAGTAGGTCAAGATTCTTGATTTCTGTGGTTAAGGTTTTAATGGGTTACTCTGTAAGAGATTTTAAGAGTTTTAATGTCATATATCAGACTTGAGTTTCTCACCATTAAGATAACAAAATTTTCTTCAATTACTAGGTTAAAAAGTTAATTTTATTCCTTCTGCAATCTGCTTTGCAGACAAGGATTCAACAGGATAAATTCTTGATTCAACAACCAAGTCACATGACTTAAAAGAACAAACAAACAAAACTAAGGTTTTTCATTCTTTAAGATCTTTGGTTAAATAATTCAAGCATTGTTCTTCAGTAACCTATGATAAACTCTTGATTATTTTTAAACTTCATGGAAAGTTACAAAAGCTTTTTCTGTTTTATAAAAAAAAATTATTCAAAGGTTCATTTAATATGTTATGAAATACATAAAATATGTTGCCAAATCAAGAGAAGTACAAAATTTCCTTTAAAGTTAAAATTTTGTGTCACTAATGTTTCCCTGATATTAAACAAGTACATAATATTGATGTCATATATTTTTCAAATACTAACTTGGTCACAACTTGGTTTCCTTTGAATCTAACATCATCAAGGCCAATAGTTTTAACTGGGGAATTCACATTATTTATCCACAAAATTTTTATTGCTATTCAAATATTAAAAGATTTAATAATCTTGGTATATTCTTAGCATTTTCTGACTATTTGGTATTATATTTCAGGACTATTATATATTTTATCTAAAACTCTTTGAATATAAAGTTAATCATATTTTTAAAATATTTTTGTCTAAAGTTTCTTTTAAATTAACTTTATCTGCCTTTTCATTTACTTTGTAATTAATATCTGTCAGATCTTTCACTTTTAAGAATTATTGTAAGTTAACTATAAGTACTTCTGGTGGTGTAATACATAAGGCATTTGATGGTTAATCAGAAGGCTGGTGGTTCAAACCCAGCCACTCCATGGAAGGAAGACTGGGAAATCTACTTCTGTAAAAATTTACCACCTCAGAAACCCAAAATGGTTGCTACCAGTTGGAATCAACTTGATGGCACTGAGCTAGCTGGATTTTTTTCTTTCTTTCTTTCTTTTTTTTTTATAAGTTAACTATGTTGTTATTATGTGCTATCGAGTTGGACCCGACCCATAGCAACCCCTCCTTGGGTCTCTGAGTTGGTATCACTACGGAAGTAGATTGCCCAACCTTCCTTCTGAGGAGTGAAGGTTGGGCAACTTACTTCCGTAGTGATACCACCTGGGAAACGCAAGGAGGGGTCACTATGGTTGGGTCTGACTAAGCTGTCTTCTGCAGATAAGTTTTACTTTGTGATTTGCTGGAAATGTCTTAAAAATATTTCCACAAAATAAACTATAATATTTTGAGTGTGGATACCTTTAATCAAAATTTCTAGAACTCTTATGTAAAAGCTGATGGACTTTTCAGACTACTATTAATCCAGAATGACAAGGGACCTAAATTAACTACATAAGATTGAGTAAATGAAAGCATTAATATAAGGTTTTGATAAGAATATTGATATTGTTTAATGTTCTTTTGTCTACATATTAGAATATCCCATATAGAATTGCTAATGAAAGGCCCTTGGCCCTCCCTTACATTGCTTTATGTCGACTCCAATATTTTTCCACCAGAATTATTTAAGTATTGTCAATTCTTAATCCAATACTCTAAAGAATATTTTCACAAGTTAAAGAATCCTTTAAGAACCAGAGACCAGGACCTCAAGGTCTGACTAATATTACCCCAATTGATTATGTTTACTGGAAAATACATCAATTAAAAGATTCTTTATAATAGCACTGGAAAGAGTCTTATCTAGTTCATTTAACTAATTCTTAAGCCGTGAAAATAGAAGCAAGTAACCTTTGTATTCATTTATCACAATTAAAGAAAGCTAAAAGCATCTCTCTGGACTTCTCAGACAAACAGAGATATGAAATTCAGACTAAAATTCCCTAGTGACTAGCAGCTGGAACCTCGAAATCAGGTAGCTGATCCCAAGATCATGGGACAAGATAACATGCAAGTTGCTGACATTTTTGGAGTCTGTTTCTTAACTTCTTTTATTTTAATAGTTTCGACTGTTTTTGTAAACTGATAAAGTTTCTTAGTGGCATTAGTAATTATTGAATACTTTTAGATCTAATCTAATAAGTTGAATCTTTTATTGAAATCTTTTATTTAAATATAAAACAATTGCACATTATTCAATACTTATAGCATTTAAAATAGTTTTATTTTAACAACTTGGACTCATCTCTTAGTACACTATGTTGTTGTTAGGTGGTGCTGAGTCAGCTCCAACTCATAGTGACCCTAAGTGCAAGAGAATGAAACATTGCCCAGTTCTGTACCAACCTCACAATCCTTGCTAAGCTTGAGCCCATTTTTGCAGCCACTGCATCAGTCCACCTTATTGAGGATCTTCCCCTTTTTTGCTGACTCTCTCCTCCACCAAGCATGATATCCTTTACCAGAGATTGGTCCCTTCTGACATGTTCAAAGTACATCAGATGAAGGCTGGCCATTCTCTCTTCTAAGGAGCACATTGGCTGCACTTCTTCCAGGACAGATTTATTTGTTCTAGCAGTCCATCGTATTTTCAGTATTCTTTGACAACACCAAAATTCAAAAGCATCAACTCTTCCATTTTCTTTGCTCATTGTCCAGCTTTCACATGCATGTGAGACGATGAAAAATACTATGGCTTGGGTTAGGCATACCTTCATCTTTAAAGTGACAACTTTGGTCCTTAACATTTTAAAGAGATCTTTTGCAACTGGTGCTTCCATGGGTGTTGATTGTGGATCCAAGTAAAATGAAGTCCCTGACAACTTCAATCTTTTCCCCATTTATTATGATTTTACTTATTGGTCAAGTTGTGAGGATTCTTGTTTTCTTTATGTTGCATCTCAAAGGGCATTCTGTCAACACTTGGAGCCTTGTTTTTTTGCCAATTTCTTCAGTGTAGCTTGGACTTATTCTTCCAATACCATTGGTTTTTGATTATATGCTACTTCATGAAATGGTTGAATGATGACCAATTGCTTTTGGAACAGTGATTCTGTGTTTTTCTTCCACCTGTTTGGATGCTTTCTGCATTGTCCAATATTTTGCCCATACAATTTTTCAATATTGCAATTTAGGGTTTGAATTTTTTTCCAGTTCTTGCAGCTTGAGAAATGCTGAGTTCTTCCCTTTTCCTTTTCTAACTCCTGCTCTTTGCACATTTCATTATAATACTTTATTTTGTCTTCTGCAGCCACACTTTGAAATCTTCTGTTCAGCTCTTTTGTTTCATCATTTCTTCCATTCATTCTAGTTACTCTCAAATCAAGAGCAAGTTTTGGAGTCTTTTCTGACATCCATTTTGGTCTTTTCTTCTTTTACTGTCTTTTTAAGGACCTTTTGCTTTCCTCATGTATAGAATAACATATATATATATACATATATATATATATATACATATATATATATATATATAAATTTTATATATTAAACTACTTTAAAAGTATTGAAAAGCACAGCATTACAATTGCAAAAACAGTAAGATTCAGCCAAAACAACACTGTAGAAAATAACTGCTATAATTTCATATATGGTGTATGACAGTACCTTATAATTTCTCCATTGTGAAATTTTTAATAAACATTCTCTGTTCATCACAACGATAATTGATGCTTGCAATCACAATGCCTTTATTAATAGATTTCCAGAAAAGGAGAAAATGGAAGGGAAAATTACCAAGGAAGTAGCAGAGTTTTTACCCAAGCCTCAAACTGAAACCAAACCAGTTGCTATTGAGTAAATTCCAACTCACAGCAACCCCATATGTGCAGAATAGAATGGTGCTGCATAGAGTTTTTGTGATTTGACCTTTCACAGATCACCAGGCTTTTTTTCTCAGGCATCTCTGGGAGGAGGGGGTTTGGACAGCCAATATTTCAGTCAGTTATCCAGTGCTTAACTGTTCGTGCTACCCAGGGACTGCTATTAGGAGGAATTCTATATAGACACTGTAGAGATGGATTTTTAAGTAGACTATGAGGATGAAGAGAAAATCTTAAACCTTCTCAGAGAGGAAAAAAGTCACCTAAGAAACAATGAGACAGAGCTCTGAAATCCCATTTCAGTTCAATTTCCAAGAGTGCTCAAGAACACAGGAGCAAACTCATCAGGATTTCCTGCAAGATGGCAGACTAAGCAGAAGGACTGCACAGACCCTCTTCAACAAAGAAAAGGGAAACCAATTAACACAGACACAGAAGATAATCGTGGACCCCTGATCCTTGAAGGGAAGGATACAGAAGTGGACTAAACCCCAACTAGCAGAATAATTTGCGTGAAAATACCAAAAAAGGAGACATATGGAGCTGAAGTCTGGCAGTGACCTGAGCGACCCTGATGGCACAGACGGCTTGGACATTCCTGAGTGGTGGTCGTTCGTTGTCATCGTTAGGTGCTGTCGAGTCGGACCTGGCTCATAGTGACCCCTCCTTGGGTTTCTGAGGCAGTATCACTACGGAAGTAGATTGCCCAACCTTCCTTCCAAGGAGTGGCGGTAGGACCTAAAAATTAAACTAAAAATCACCCTGCTAGCCAGGGACTGCACGGACTGTGCACAGTGGCTGGGGAAGAAACAGAGAAGGTGAAGAGAAAGGTAGGCTGACTTGTGGATTTTTGCTGATCTGGAGGGTGGCACCATATTGTAGGTTTAAAAAGCAGCTTGACTATTTCGGATATTTAAAGAGACAGCACTCTCACAGATTCCTGTGGTGGTAGGACTTAAGAATTAACCTAAAAATCACCCTGCTACCAGGGACTGCACGTAAGACTGTGCACGATGGCTGGGGAACAAAGAGAGAAGGTGAAGAGAATGGTGGGCTGAGCTGTGGACTTTTGCTGGTCCAGAGGGCGCCACCATTTTGAAGGTTTAAAAAGCGGCTGGACTATTTTGGATATTTAAAGAGACAGTGCTCTCGCAGATTTCTGGGGCTTAAGAACACGTTCTGCTTTCCAGCAACCCCAAGAATACACGGGGCTTGCAAGACTGAAAAGGTACGGCATTCTTCTTGTTACTACACCCTACACCCGCTTGGTGAACGGAGGTGTGGCCATCCCCACTCCCACCTATATTCTGGGCTCACAGGAACTCCATCAGAGTCTGCATGCTCAGATGGAGCCTGGGTGCCTTACCCAGTACTCCACCAATTTTTTTCTTTTTGTTTTTTCTTTTCCTTCTTTTTACTTTTTTTCTTTTTCACTTTCTTTTTTCCTGGTGATTAGTTTGCTTGTATTTGTCCATTTCAAACCAACTAATATTATTAATACTTTTGTCCTTTGTATTATTATTCTTAATCTTCCTCTACCAGGTCCTAGTTTTCAGCATTGTTTTCTTTACCCGGTGCCTGGTTGAAATCCTGCCCCCCCCCCAATTTAAGGTGTTTTTTTTGGTGTTGTTGTTCCCCCCTTTTTTTTCTCGTGAACAACCCCATTCCTTGTTTTTCTTTTTGCATTCTTCCTGTTTTTTCTTCATTTATTATTCTCCTTCCCTACTTTTTTTTTTTTTCTTCTTCTTCTTA
>NW_006921637.1:5805287-5813481 GCF_000298275.1 Orycteropus afer afer | reverse complement strand
TAATCTTAGGTATACTCCCATAAGAAGTGAAGACTGGAACACAAACAGAAACGTGCATAACAATGATCATTGAAGCACTTTTCAAAATAGCCAAAAGTTATAAACAAATGAAATATTCATGAACAGATGAATGAATAAACAAAATGTGATATATACACATACTACTCAGCCATACAGAGAAAGAAGTCTTGATGCATGCCACAATATGAGTGAACCTTGAAAATATCATGCTGAGTGGAATAAGTCAGTTGCAAAAAGACAAATACTGTATGATTTCACTTATATGAAATAAATAAATACATAGATACCAAAGAATATTAGTGGTTACCAGAGGTGGAAGGGAAAGAGACAGAGGGAGATTTCAGTATGAGGACATTAAGTTCATGTTAATGATGGTATAATAATTTAGAAAAAATAGTGAGAATAGTTGCAAAACTACAAGAATGCAGTCAATGTCACTGAATTACACTTGTAGAGATTGTTGACATGGCATATTTTGTTATGTATATTTTCATCACAATAATAGTAAAAACAAAGAAGTAGAAAATTCTATGGATCACAATGCTACTCTAACACACATAGGGTCACCATAAGTCAGAATCAACTCCACAGCAACTGGTTTTTACTGGTGTTCCACTGAATGCATATTTCATAGTTTGATTATCCATTCTCTTATTGATGGACTCCTGGGATGTTTCCAATTTTTAACTATTCTACCAATAAAATTGCTATGAACATTCTTGCAAAAGTCTTTTAGGATCATATATTTTCATTTCTTCCTATTAGTTAAGAATGAGACTTATGGGTTGTGGGCAGATGTAAGTTTAATTTTATAAGAAACTGCCAGACCTTTCCTAAAGTAATTGTACCATTTTACACTCCCACCAGCAATATATGCTCTAAATTCTTTCTTACATTTAGTATCATCAGTCTTTTTAATTTTAGTTATGGTTGTGGGTGTATTAATGAGAGCTCATTGTGTTTTTAATTTGCTTTCCCTGATGACTAATCATATTGAGCATTTTTTCATACACTTATTGGCGATTTTGAGGAGATCTGGTGCCTAAGGCATTTGACTGCTAACCAGAAGGCTGGTGGTTCAAACCCACCATCCATACCTTGGAAGGAAGATTGGGCAATCTACTCCTGTAGTGATACCTACTCAGAAACTCAAGGAAGTGTTGCTATGAGTCACATCCGACTTATGGCACTGAGTTTGTTTTTTTGGTTTATTGGCTATTTGAACATCTCTGATGTGTCTGCTAAAATCATTTGGCCTATTTTTATTGGGTTATTTGACTGCTTATGATTTATTTGTAGATTTATGTATCTTAGCTACTTATACTCTGTCACATGTATATTTTGTTAATAGTTCACTCTTACCTGCAGCTTGTCTAGTCATTTTCTTTCTTTTTTTTTTAAGAGCTTGTTTTACATTCAATGTAACGTGTACATTTAGTTTCATTCCCCATTTACCATGCCCAACTCTAACCCAGTCTCCTTCCCTCCCTACCCTGTAACCTCCCCCTGTGCCCCTCATATTTATGCACTCCTGTTTGTCCTGCATTTCCTCAATTTGAATGTTGGTTCTCTGGTGTCCCATAGTCTACTGCTCTAAGGGAAGTATTACCATAGAGTATGTGGGTGCGGCATCCTGGGTTGAGTGGTTTGCGTGTACATCTTGTTAACTATTGGGCTTAGAGCCCACTCCTGGGGGTGGATTTTATTCCAGGTGCATAATGTATTCCAGGGCCATAGTATTGGGAGTCTCACCAGATTCCATCTGACCAGTAATTCTGGTCATATTGAGTTTTTGGATGTTGTTCCATGTTTTCCCTCCCACTTTATCCAGGATCTCCAGATTTGATCCTTTCCTGAGTGGTTGGCATTGGTAGTCAGGCACCATCCAGTTCTTCTGGTCTCATGGGCCATCATGTCTTAGGGCTGATTGTTTCTAAATGCTTTTTTTTTTTTTTTTTTGCGTTCTTCTTCACTTCTGATGCTAGGAGACCATTAACTGCATCTTAGATAGCTGCTTGAAAGCTTTTAAGATCCCAGTCTCTACTCACCAATGTAGGATGTGGAGCAATGCTTTTATGTATTTTGTTGTGCCAATTGAGTCTGGTGTTCCCCAGTACTATGGTCCTGAGACAGATCTATTGGACCTCTCTCCCATAGTATCTGGTTGCCTGTGAGGGATTTCTCTGTGTCTGTCTTCTATTGTTTCTGTAAGGACTGCAGGTATTTTGTATCACTGGTATCTGTGCAAGATTAGCCTCAGCTGAATCTATCCTTGGTCTGGAGTATACTTCTGTTCACTGACCCCCGTCTGATCATCTCAGGTGTTGATGTGTTTATCTGCATAGCCTAGTGTTTGGTGTTAACGACAGTACAGTATTGTGGACACATTGGTTGGTATTAGCATCTGTCGTCTAGCTCTTATGTGCACAATTTGGTGTCTTCCCATTTCCTAATGTTATCATGGTGGTCATATATCCTTCTTGTATATCCCTCCCCCTACCCAGGTCAGCGTGTAGGCCCAACTAGCCCGAAATTAATCCCTCTCCTTCCCTCTCCAGCCCAGTAACCTACTAGGTGAGTTTCCATTCTCAAGCAAACACTTCTCTGTCTTTTTACAGTAATGGGCTCATACAGTACTTGTCCTGCAATTGACTTATTTCACTCAGCATAATGTCTTCCAGGTTCATCCATGTCGTGAGATGATTCGCATATTGCTCATTGTTCTTTAATGCAGCATAGTATTCCATTGTGTGGATATACCATAATTCGGTTATCCACACATCCACTGATGGGATTTAGGTTGTTTCCATCTCTTTGCTATGGTGAATTGTGCTGCGATGAACATAGGTGTACATATGTCTGTCTGTGCGTTATCTCTCACTTCTTTAGGATATATTCCTAGTAATGGAATTGCTGGGTCAAATGGTACTTCTATTTTCAGTTTTTTAAGGAAACGCCATACTGCTTGCCACAATGGTTGTACCATTTTACAATTCCACCAGCAGTGTACAAGCCTTCCAATCTCTCTACAACTTCACCAGCATTTGTTACTTTCTGAACTTTTGAACTTTGCTATTATTGCTGGGGTGAGATGATATCTCATTGTTGTTTTGATTTGCATCTCTCTGATGATTAATGATTGTAAGCAAATTTTCATGTGTTTGTTGGCTGCCTGTGTATCTTTGGTGAAGTGTCTGTTCCAGTCTTTTTGCCCATTTATGAATTGGGTTATTTGTCTTTTTGGTGTTGAGGTGTAGAAATTTTCTATAGATTTTGGAGATAAGTCTTTTATCAGATATGTCATAGGCAAACATTTTCTTCCAGTCTGTAGATTCTCTTTTTATCCTTTTGACGAAATCTTTCAATGTGCACAAGAATTTAATTTTTAAAAGGTCCCAGTCATCTAGCTTCTCTTCTATCTCCTGCACATCCTGGGTTATGCTTGAAAGTCTACTTATGCCATAAATTAGGGCTCCCAGATTTGCCCCTATTTTATCTTTGATGAATTTTATAGTTTTGGGTTTTAAATTTAAGTCTTTGATCCAGCTTGAGTTTGTTTTTGTCTATGGGGTGAGGTATGGGTCTTGTTTCATTTTTCTACAGGTGGATATCCAGTTTTGCCAGCACCATTTGTTAAAGAGGCTATCACTTCCCCATTTAATGGGTTTTGGACCTTTGTCAAAGATCAGTTGTCCAAAGATGGATGGGTCTATATCTGGACTTTCGATTCTGTTCCATTGGTCTATCTGTCTATCATTGTACCGATACCATGCTGTTTTGACTACTGTGGCTGTATAGTAGTTCTTAAGATCTAGGAGTGTGAGACCTCCCACTTTGTTTTTCTTCTTGAGAAATGCTCTGCTTATTCAAGGTCTCTTTCCTTTCCATATGAAATTAGTAATTAGTTTTTCCATGTCCTTAAAAACTTTTGTTGAAATCTGGATCAGGATTGCATTAAATTTATAGATTGCTTTAGGTAGTATTGACATTTTCACAATGTTTAGTCTACCTATTCATGAACAAAGTAGATTTTTCCATTTACGTAGTGCCCTTGTTGTCTCTTGTAGCAGTGTTTTATAGTTTTCTCTGTATAGGTCTTTTGTGTCTCTGGTTAGGTTTATTCCTAGATATTTAATCTTTTTCATAGCTATAGTAAATGGTATTGTTTCCTTTTTTTCTCTGTCAGAGGACTCCTTGCTGGTGTAGAGAAATCCAAGTGATTTTTGTATGTTGACCTCATATCCTGCCACTTTGCTGAACCTCTCTATTAGTTCCAGTAGTTTTTTTATTGAGTCCCTTGGGTTTTGCGGATCATATCATCTGCAAATAGAGATAGTTTTAATTCCTCTTTGCCAATTTGTATGCCTTTTATTTGTCTTTCTTGCCTTATTGCCCTGGCCAGGACTTCCAATACAATGTTAAATAGAAGTGGTGATGGAGGGCATCCCTGTCTGGTTCTTGTTCATAAGGAGAATGCCTTGAGTCTTTCTCCATTAATAATGATGTTGGCTTTGCATATATACTCATTATCATGTTGAGAAATTTTCTTTCTATCCTTATTTTGCTGAAAGCTCTAAACAGGAATGGCTGTTGGATTTTACTAAATGCCTTTTCTGCATCAATTGATATAATCATATTGTTCTTTTCCTTTGTTTTGTTTATGTGTTGGATTACATTGATTGATTTTCTGATGTTAAACCACCCTGGTAAACCTGGTATGAATCCCCCTTGTTCTGGGTGTATTAATTTCTTGATATGTTGCTGGATTCTGTTGGCCAGGATTTTGGTTTGATGCATGGTTGTGTCTATGTTCATGAGTGATATTGTTCTGTAGTTTTCCTTTCTAGTGGTGTCTTTCCCCGGTTTTAGTATTAGTGTTATTCTTGCTTCATAAAATGAGTTTGGGAGTATTCCATCTTTTTCTATGCTCTGGAATAGCTTAAGTAGCAAAGGTGTCAACTCTTCTCTGAATATTTGATAGAATTCTTCAGTGATGCCGTCAGCGCCGGGTTTTTCTTTGTAGGAAGTTTTTTTTTTATGACCTATTCAATTTCTTCCCTTGTTATGGGTCTGTTGAAGCTTTCTATCTCTGAGTGGGATAGTTTAGGTAGTTCTTGTGATTCTAGAAACTTGTCCATCTCTTCTAGGTTCTCAAATCTATTGGTGTACCATTTTTCATAATATTCTGTCAGTATCTTTTTTATTTTAGTTGGTTCTGTTGTGATGACACCTTTTTTATTTTACAATTCTCATGATTTGGATGTTCTCTTTCTTTTCTTTTGTTAGGTCTGCCAATGGTTTATCGATTTTATTAATCTTTTTGAAGAACCAGTTCTTTGTTTTGTTGATTTTCTCTATTTTTTTTTCTGTTTCATTTATTTTTGCTCTGATAGCTATTATTTCCTTGCTTCTAGATATTGTGGGATGTTTTTGTTGTTCTATTTCTAGTTGTTGGAGTTGATGAGTTAGAGTGTTAATTTTGTTTCTTTCCTCTTTTTTATGTATGCATTTATTGCTATAACCTGTCCTCTGAGTACTGCTTTCGCTGTGTCCCATAGATTTTGGTATGATATACCTTCATTCTCATTGGTTTCTAGGATTTTTTTTTTTTTAATTTCAGTCTTTATCTGTTCTGTTACCCAGTAGTTTTCAAGCAGTGAGTTGTTCAGCTTCCATATGTTTGATGCTTTTTCCTTGCTCTTCCTATTATTAATTTCTAGTTTTATAGCATTGTGATCCAAGAAGATGCTTTGCAGTATTTCAGTGCTTTTGAATTTATTGAGACTTGTTTTATGTCCTAGCATATGGTCTATTCTGGAGAAGGATCCATGTGCACTGGAAAAGAATGTAAATTGTGTTTTTGTTGGGTGAAATGCTCTGAATATGTCTGTGAGGTCGAGTTGGTTGATTGTACTGTTGAGTTTTTCTGTATCCTTGTTGATTTTTTTTTTTCTGTTGACCTGTCCCTCTTTGAAAATGGCATGTTAATGTCTCCTAGTATATTGTAGAGTTGTCTATTATCCCTTTTAATTCAGTTAATATTTGCTTCACGTATTTTGGAGCACTTTCATTGGATGCATAAATATTTATTATTGTAATGTCTTCTTTGTCAATTGACCCTTTCAGCATCATATAATGCCCCTCCTTATCTCTTATGATGTTTTTCACTTTAATGTCTATATTATCAGAAATCAATATTGCTACTCCTGCTCATTTTTGGCTTCCGTTGCTTGGATATTTTTTCCATCCCTTAACTCTTAATTTGTTTTTATCTTTGTGTCTAATGTCAGTCTCTTGTAGGCAGTATATCGTTGGGTCTTCTTTTCTTATCCAGTCTGCCACTCTCTTTCTCTTGACAGGTTCATTTAGTCCATTCATGTTGATTGTAATTAGTGATAGGTATGAATTGATTGCTGTCATTCTGTTGTGTTTTTTGTCATGTTGTTGGTGTTTCTTTAGTCCATATACTTTTCTGTGCCGAGTTCAGTTTGTTGGCTAACGCTTTCTACCTTTTCTTCTTTACTGTTGGTTTTGTGCTTATTAAATGCATATGTTTTCTTTCCTTCTGGATTTGCTTAGAAGGATTTTGTTATTTTTCTCTGTGGTTACCTTGGAGTATAAACTTGTCTCTACATTTTTAGAACAATGTGCACTGCGAGGACATTGTCCAGTTTTCCTCTCCGTTGGTAGGTCTGTACCTAGAAGTTTTATTCCCTCTGATAGGTTAGTTACTGTTGTTGTGTGCTGAGTGAGTTCCTTGGTTTTTAAGGTACAATGTTTTATGGTCTTATTTTGAGTATTTATTTCTGATTTGGTTTTAGTATTGATGCCACATATCCTGGTTTTGTTGATCTCTGCTGTGGGTTCTGTATTGGAAGGACTTGCTTAAGCATTTCTTTTAAGGTTGGTCTGGTTTTCACAAAATCCCTTAATTTCTGTTTGTCTGAGAATGCCTTGATTTCACTCTCACATTTGATGGATAATTTGGCTAGTATAGGATTCTTGGTTGGAAGTTCTTTCCTTCAGTGTTTTATATATGCCATTCCATTACCTTCTTGCCTACATGGTTTCTGCTGAATAATCAGAGCTCTGTTTGATTATTATAAGTAATATTTCTTTTTTTCTGAGAAGCTGTCAACACTTTTTCTTTGTCTTTGGTTTTGGAAAGTTTGATTATAATATGCCTTGGTGTTTTTCTCTTGGGATCTCTCTTGTGTGGATTTCTATGAGATTCTTGGACAAATATCTTTTCTTCTTTCATGACATGGGGGAAGTTTTCTGTTAGCAGGTCTTCTACAATTTTCTCAGTGGTCTTTTTCGCCTCTTCTTGTTCTGGAATTTCAATGAATGTTATGTTGTTTTTTTTCAGGTCATCGCATATAATTCTTAGGTTTTGTTCATTTCTCTTAAATCTTTGTTCTGATTATTCTTCATACAGGCTAGTGTCCAGGGATTTGTCTTCTACTTGGGATATATGTTCTTCAACCAGTTCTAACCTACTCTTTCGTGCTTCTACTATGTTGTGTAATTCTGTCATCTTCTGCATTTCTAACTGCTGTTTATGTATGAGTTCTGACTTGTATTAATCTTATTATTTTGCTCTTGAATGTTATTTCATGCTTGTTCAGTGCTTATATTTCTATAGGTCTTCCATAGCAGAACTTTTAAACCGTGTTCATAGGTTGCCTAAACCCACTTCCTGGATAACAATTATTTTAAGATTTCTATCCATTTGGCAAGCTCATACAGGAGTTTATAGAAAACAGTGACACAAATATTATTGCAAGATAAATTGAAATCTTATTTTGGGCCAATGTACCTTAATGCAATAGGCTGCAGTTGGTCAGAAAAAAATGTTTAGGAAAAAGTAATCTTATTGTCAGTCTAACTAAATCTCTAGTGTTTGCGTATGTGTACATACTTTATATACTTCTAAGGAGCCCTGGTGACACAGTGGTTAATTGCTCAACTGCTAACTTAAAGGTCAGTGATTTGAACCCACCAGCCAATCCATGTAAAACAGATGTGACAGTCTGCCTTTATAAAGATTACTGGCTTGGAATACCTATGAGGCAGTTCTACTCTGTCCTATAGGGTCCTTATGTGTCAGAATCCACTTGGCCACAATGGGATACAACTTAATATAATATATAGCAACTTATATAATCATATA
>NW_006921637.1:5801865-5805187 GCF_000298275.1 Orycteropus afer afer | reverse complement strand
ATATAAAGACAACATATTATTTTGGTCTTTTATTCTGTGTTCATTGTTAGTAATTCCAAACTATATTAGGAAAAATAACATCACTCTTAGAATGTGTTCTATTTGAGTCTCTCATGTGACATATGTTTGTAATCTCTGTAAGATTCAAGCTCACTGACTGACTACTCTAAAGCATGTCCCAAGCAGATGTTTGTGTTAGTTAGCTTTGCTGATCAGAATGTGGAGCCCATCAAATTATTGTTTCAAATCCTTCCCCCAAAATACAAATTAACTTATTTAAGAGAAAATCCTTAGTCCATTTTTTAAAACTGAATGACAAAGTCCACCAAAAAAAAGGATTACATTATAATAAAATGAAAAAGGATGGATAAATATAATCACTACTAGGAAAACTATAAAAACACATCAAGGTGATGGCAATTGACCAAATATTCACATTTTTTAGATAAATTATATCTATTAACTTGGTAAACAAATACAGCTATGAGGATGACTATGAGTGTCTCTTTATTTACTAATTAAAAAATACAATGCCAACTTTATTACACTCAATTAAAGCAAACTGTTGTCTTGGGTTCACAACTTTTAATTTATTCTTCTGAAAAAATCTCTTGTAAGTGAATATATTTAATAACCTGATTTTAACTATTTTTATTTTAGCCATTTTATTTATTGGAAAGTACATAATTTAAGTGAGCTGGTATGAAAAAGTGGAAAGTCTTACTGATATATTAGATTCATGATTTATATTCATCTATTGCTTCTGGGGAAAGGGTTCAAATTCCTGCCCAAAGATGTTTTGTCATTATAATTTTGCTAATTAAAATTTTACAGTTATAAACTTAGGATTGATAATTTTCATGGCAATATATCTTTAGTCTCCTTGTGCATAACACTTATATAATCATTTTTGTTTACATAGACCAGCTAACCACAAGATATATTAATAATATTCTTCAAGGTTCATAGAAGAAATTTCTCAAATGAGACACACTAAACCATATTCTTTGTAATATGGAAAAAAAAATTAATGAGTGTTTCATTCTTATTTACTTTTATTCCAGAAAAAGCAATGAAATAAGAAGATATAAAGATAGAACTTGTGGCCAGGGACCACAGGAGTGCCAGGATGCAGGTAAGGGGTGGAAAGCAGGCAGACCCCAGCCCCCTAGAACCAGGAAAGGGAGGGTCAGCTGGGAACCACAAAATGGCAGGTTCCAGGTAGGAATTAGGTAAAGGAAGGGTGAAGAGGTTTCCAACAGCTAAGGGAGACAAACTTGTCTGTCAGTTTGTCATCCTGTGGGGCTTGTATGTTGCTGTGAGGCTTGAGGCTGTGCCACCAGTGTTTCAGATGCCAGCAGAGTTGCACATAGTGCACAGGTTTCAAGACAGACTAGGAAGAAAGAAGAGGCCACCCACTTCTCAAAAATTGCCCAGGGAAAACTTTATGAATAGTAGAGAAACACTCTCTGATACATTACTGGGCAACTTTATGAATAGCATGGAAACACTGACCAACACAGTGCAGGAAGATGAACCCCTTGGGTCGGAAGGCACTCAAAGCAGGACTGGGAAAGAGCTGCCTCATCAGAGTACAACCAACCTTAATGATATGGATAAAGTAACCTCTATGCCTCATCAGAGCCACTCCTCGGAAGGAAGGTTGGGCAATCCTACTTCCATAGTGATACTGCCTCGGAAACCCAAGGAGGGGTCGCTATGAGTCGGGGGTCGACTCGACGGCACATAACAACAACAACAACATGCCTCATCAGAGTAGAACCAACCTTAATGATATGGATAAAGGACCTCTATGCACTGACGTGGAATGACTCAAATTTGAGGAGAAACAGCTGCAAACATCCATTGATAATAGGAACATGGAATGTATGAAGTATGAATCTAAAATTGGAAGTTGTAAAAAATGAAACGGTATGCACAAAGATTGATATGTTAGGCATTAGTGAGCTGAAATGGACCAGTTTTGGGCATTTTGAATCAGACAATCACATGATCTACTATGCTATGAATGACAAATTGAAGAGGAATGGCATGGCACTCATCATCACAAAGGAAGTTTCAAGATCTGTCCTAAGGTACAATGCTGTCAGTGATAGGATGATATCCATATGTCTCCAAGGAAGACCTATTAATACTACTATTACTTAAATTTATGCACCAAACACCAAAGCCAAAGATGAGGAAATTGAAGATTTTTATCAACTTCTGCAGTCTGCAATTGACTGAACATGTAATCAAGATGTGTTGCTTACCACTGGTGATTGGAATGCAAAAGTTGGAAACAAAGAAGAATCACTGGTAGTTGGAAAATTTGGATTGGTAACAGAAATGATGATGGAAATCGCATGATAAAATTTTGCAAGACCAATGACTTATTCATTGCAAATACCTTTTTTCAACAACACCAAATGGCAGCTATGTGTGTGGACTTTGCCAGATGGAGTACACAGGAATCATATGGATGACATCTGTGGCAAGAAGAGATGGAAAAGCTCAACATCTTTAGCCAAAACAAGACCAGGAGCTGATTGTGGAACAGACCATCAACTGCTCATATGCGAGTTCAACTTGAAGTTGAAGACAATTAAAACAAGTCAATTAGAGCCAAAATATGACCTTGATTATATCCCTCCTGAATGTAGAGACCATCTAAAGAATAGATTTGATGCATTGAACACCAATGACCAAAAACCAGAAGAATTGTGGGATGACATCAATAGCATCATCCATGAAGAAAGCAAGAGTTCATTAAACATAAGAGAAAGAAAGAAAAGACAAAAATGGACATCAGAAGAGACTCTGAAACTTGTCCCTGAGTGAAAAGTAGCTAAAGCAAATGGAAGAAATGACAAGATGAAAGAGCTGAACAGAAGATTTCAAAGAGCAGCTCGAGCAGACAAAGCCAATTACTGGAGTTACAAAACCAAAAGGGAAGAACACATTCAGCATTTCCAAGCTGAAAGAACTGAGGAAACAATTTAAGCCTCAAGTTGCACTACTGAAAAATTCTGTGGGCAAAATATTGAACAATGCAGGAAGCATCAAACAAGATGGAAGGAATGTACAGAGCCACTTTACCAAAAAGAACTGGTTGATATTTATCCATTTCAGGAGGTGCCATATGTTGAAGAACCACTGGTACTGAAGGAAGAAGTCAAAGCTGCACTGAAAGAATTGACAAAGAACAAGGCTCCAGGAATTGACGGAATACCCACTAGATGCTTCAACAAATGAATGCCCCACTGGAGGGACTCACTCAGTTATGCCAAGAGATTTGGAAGACAGATACCTGGCCAACTGA
>NW_006921637.1:5791306-5801440 GCF_000298275.1 Orycteropus afer afer | reverse complement strand
GGAACCTGTACATAGACCAGGAAGCTGTCATTCAAATAGAAAAAAGGAACACTGCATGGTTTAAAATCAAGAAGGGAGTGTGTCAGGGTTGTATCCTTTCCCCACACTTATTCAATCTATATGCTGAGCAAATAATCTGAGAAGCTGGACTGTATGAAGAAGAGCATGGCATCAGGATTGGAGGAAAAATCATTAACAACCTGCAATATGCTGATGACACAACTTTGCTTGCTGAAAATGTGGACGACTTGAAGTACTTACCGATGAAGATTGAAGAATACATTCTCCAGTATGGATTACATCTCAATATAAAGAAAACAAAAGTCATCACAACTGGATCTATAAGCAGCATTAAGATAAATGGAGAAAAGATTGAAATTGTCAAAGACTTCACATTGCTTGGTTCTACAATCGATGCCAATAGAAGCAGCAGTCAGGACATCAGACGACATATAGCACTGGGCAAATTGGCTGCAAAGGACCTCTTTCAAGTGCTGAAGAGCAAAGATGTCTCCTTGAGGACTAAGGTGCACCTGACACAAGCTATGGTATTTTCATTTGCCTCATAAGCATGTGAGAACTAGACAACGGGGCTTGAAGTTGTGCCACCAGTGTTTGAGATGCCAGCAGAAGAATTGGTGCTTTTGAGCTGTGATGTTGGTGAAGAATACTGAAAGTACCGTGGACTGCTAAAAGAACCAACAGGTCTGTCCTGGAGGAAGCACAGCCAGAATGCTCCTTGGAGGCAACAATGGCCAGACTTCATCTCACATACTTTGGTCATGTTGTCAGAAGGGACCATTCCCTGGGGAAGGATGTCATGCTTGGTAAGGTGGAGGGTCAATGAAAGAGAGGAGGGCTGTCAACAAGATGGATTGACACAGTAGCAATGGCAATGGGCTCAAGAAAGCAAGAATCATAGAGCTGTCTCAGGACCAGGTGGTGTTTTATTCTGCTATGCATAGGGTCGCCATGAGTTTGAGACTACTTGACGGCACTTAACAACAACAACAACAAAGATAAAACAGGCTGTTTTTCACTTGAGAAGATAATAATAAATTACAAAGTAGCCTCAAAGTAAATTAATAAACCTTCTCACCCAAATAAAAAAAGAAGAGAACAGCAATAAAGGAAATGATAAGAAAATTCATAGACAAAATAAACTCAGCACAGAAAAATATATTGAACAAAGAAATCATCAACATCACAAGTAAAAATACAGCAACATGACAGCAATAAAATCATACTTATTGATAATTATGCTGAATAAAAATATATTATATTACCCACCAAAAGATATAGAGTATCAGAATATATAGGAAAACAGGGCTCATCAATATGCTGTCTACAAGAAATACATCTTAGAAAGACAAAATAAGCTAAAAATCAGAGAATGGAGAAACATATCAAGCATATACCAACTAAAAAAGAGCAGGAGAGGCAGTATTAATTTCTGATAAAATAAACTTTAAGGCAAAATCCAGCAAAAGAGACAAGGAAGGACATTATAAAATGAATAAAGGGTAATTCAACAAGAGGACATAACCATAATAACTATCTATGCACCCAACATTAGACATTAGACGACGTGTAGCACTGGGCAGGTCAGCTGCTAAGGAACTCTTTCAAGTGCTGAGGAGCAAGGACTTCTCCTTGAGGACGAAGGTGTGCCTGACACAGGCCATATTTCCGATCGCCTCATATGCACATGTGAGAGCTGGACAATGAATAAGGAAGACCGAAGAAGAGTTGATGCTTTTGAGTTGTGGTGCTGGTGAAGAATGCCGAAAGTACCAGGGACTGCTAAAACAGCTAACAGATCTGTCCTGGAAGAAGTGCAGCTGAGATGTTCCTTGGAAGCAAGAATGGCCAGACTTCGTCTCACCTACTTCAGTCATGTTGTCAGAGGGGACCATTCCCTGGAGAAGGATGTCATGCTTGGTAAGGCTGACGAAAGAGGGGAAGGCCTTCCACGAGATGGATTGACATGGTGGCTGCAACAATGGGCTCAAGTATAGCAAGGATCATGGAGCTGGTACAGGATCGGGCAGTGTTTCGTTCCGCTGTTTATGGGGTCACTATGAGTCAGAAACAACCCGACAGTACCTAACAACAACAACATGCACCCAACTAAAAGCCACAAAATACATAAATCAAACTTTAAAAAACATTGAAAAGAGAAATAGACAACTTCATAAAAATAGTAAAAGCTCACTGTTATAGAGTTGTTTTCTGACTCATAGTGACAGTAGCAGTGTTTAATATACTACTTTCAATGAAGGACTGAACAACTAGAAAGAAACTCAACAAAGATGCAGAAGATCTAAACAACACAATGAACCAACTAGATCTCATAGATGTATACAGTGCACTCCACCCCAAAACAGCACAATATGCATTCTTTTCCAGTGCATATGGAACATTCTCCAGAAGAGACCATGTGTTAGGCCACAAAGCAAGACTCAATTAATTTAAAAACATCATAATACTACAAATCATCTTCTCAGATCACAATGCTATAAAATTAGAGAACAACCACAGGAAAACCAAGGGAAAAAACTCAAAAACATGGAAACTGAATAACATTCTGGTGGTGTAATGCCTAAGCCATTTGACTGCTAACCAGAAGCCTGGTGGTTCAAACCCACCAGCCGCTCTGAGGAAAGAATAGTGGGCAATCTACTTCCATAGAGATAATGCTTTGCTGTCAAGTCAGATCCGACTCATAGTGACCCCCTCCTTGGATTTGTGAGGTTGTATTACTATAGAAGTAGTTGCCCAACCTTCCTTTCAAGGAGTGCCTGATGGGTTTGAACTGCCAGCCTTCTGGTTAGCAGTCAAATGTCTTAGGCACTACACCACCAGGAGGGTTCACTATGGGTCTGAATCAACTTGATGGCAGTGAGTTTGTTTTTTGTTTTTTAAAAACTATAGAGTAATAGAAGAAATTAAAAACTCAAGTAGAAAAATCTGAGAATGAAAATACAAAACTTGCAAAAGGACAAATATTGCATGAGACCAGTATTGTAAAAAGTCAAGAAAAGATTTCTACACAAAAATAATCATTCTTTGAAGATTACCAAGAGTGGGAGCAAAAGAGAGGGCAAATCACTAACTACAGGGTAGACACATACTAACTTAAGTGAAAGGAATGACAATATACAATAAGAAGGAAGTCAGCATGTAATGATCAAGGCAGAGGAGGACATTGGGAGGAGCACAAAATTTAAAGGCAACAAAGAGAAATTCTGTATACACAATTCTGCAATAAGACTAATAACAATAATCTATGAGGGAATAAGGAACCCTGGTAGTGCAATCATTAAGCACTTGACTGCTAAATGAAAGGTCAACAGTTTGAACTCATCAGTAATTTTGTGGGAGAAGAGGAGGCAGTCTGCTTCTATAAAAATTTAGAACTTTGAGTCTCACACTGCCAGATCTCAAAACCTACTACAAAGCCACAGTAGTCAAAACTGCCTGGTATTGGTACAATGACAGACACATAGACCAATGGAATAGATTTGAGGACTCAGAAATAGATCCATCTATTTCTGATGGACCTATGGTCAGCTGATCTTTGACAAAGGGCAAAAATCCATTAAATGGTAAAGAGAATGTTTGTTTAATAAATGGTGCTGGCAAAACTGGATATCCATTTGCAGAAAAATGAAACAAGATCTGTGTCTCACACCACACAGAAAAACTAACTCCAGATGGATCAAAGACTTAAATGTGAAACCTAAAACTATAGAATTCCTCAAGGCAAAACTAGGGGCAAAGTTAGGGGCCCTAATATATGGCATAAATAGACTATCAAGCATGACCCAAAATGCACAAACAGCAGAAGAGAAACTAGATGAATGGGACCTATTCAAAATTAAATTTGTATGTGCTCTCCAAAAGAGTCAAAAGAGAACTTATAGATTGGGGAAAAATATTTGGCAATGACACATCTGACAAGGGACTGACTTCTAGAATTTACAGAAAACTCCAACATCTCAATAACAAAAAGAAAAATAATCTAATTAAAATTGGGCAGAAGGCATGAATAGACTTCACTAAGGAGGATGTGCAGGCAGCCAAAAAACATATGAAGAAATGTTCACAATCATTAGCCACTAGAGAGATGCAAATCAAAACAATAATGTGATACCATCTTGCTCCAGCCCTAGTAACAAAATTCAACAAGATAGAAAATAACAAATGCTGGCAAGGATGCAGGGAGATTGGAACTCTGACACACTGCTGGTGGGACTGTAAAATGGTACAACCACTGTGGAAAGCAGTATGGCGATTCCTTAAAAAGTTGGAAATAGAAATACCATTCGACCCAGCCACTCCAGTACTAGGTATATATCCTAAAGAAGTGAGAGCCATGAAAAGAACAGATATATGCACACCTATGTTCATTGCAGCACTATTTATAATAGCCAAATATGGAAACAACCTAGGTGTCCATCAACTGAAGAATGGATAACCAAACATTGGTACATACACACAATGGAATACTATGCAACCCTAAGGAATAACATAGAATCTTCAAACCACTGCATAATGTGGATGAACTTGGAGGATATTATGCTGAGTGAAATAAGTCAATCACAGAGGGACAAATATTGTATTAGTCCATCATTGTAAAAGTCAAGGAAAGGTTTGTCTATGGAAGGAAATTTTCTTTGTTGGTTACCAGGGGTGGGGAGGGGAGAGGAGGGAACACTGTTAGATAGGTAGAGATAAGTATTGATTTGAGTGAAGAGAAGGGCAATGTACTAAATGTGAGTGATCAACATGGTGGCACTGAGGAAGAGGAAGACATAGAGAGGTACATGTGAGGTGCAGACAACAAAGATGAACCCTTTTGCACTTACAGTACTGCATTGTCAGTGAAGGAATAAAAAAAAGTTTAGAACCTTGGAAACCCAATGGGGCAGTTCTACTCTGTCCTAGAGAATTGTTATGAGTTGGAATTCAACTTGATGGCAATGCATTTGGTTTATTGTTTATGCATGGATAGATACATGTTGTTGTTGTTGTTATGTGCCATCGAGTCGGCCCCGACTCATAGCGACCCCTCCTTGGATTTCCGAGGCAGTATCATTACGGAAGTAGATTGCCCCATCTTCCTTCCAAGGAGTGGCTCGTTGGCTTGAACAACCAGCCTTCTGGTTAGCAGTCAAGTGCCTTAGGCACTAAGCTACCAGAGCTCCCAGGATAGATACATAGATAGACACTTAAGCTGAACAGAGCTGGGAAGGTGAATGGGACTACACCATTGCCAAATGATATTGCTACATATGTATTTATATGTGCTACAAATAAATGAATACAGTAAAACCTACAGGTGGCAAAGTTATGAAAACTCCTTAACATAACCCAATTCCTTGAGGCAATGAGTCACTGGGCAAGGGAGCTCAGGAGCACAGTCTTAGGGTACATTAAGGTCAACTGGTATAACATACTCCAGAAGGATAATGTTCTACATCCTACTTTGAAGAATAATGACTGGGGTCTTAAAAGCTTGTGAGAGGCCATCTAAGATGAGACTCTCAGTCTCTCCCTATCTGGAGCAAAGAAGAGGGAAGAAAATAGAAGCCACAAGGAAACAATTAGTCCAAAGGACCACTGGACCACTTGAACCCCAGCCTCCACAACAATTAGATCAGAAGAACTAGATAGTGCCCAATTACCACTGCTGAATGCTCTGAAAGGGATCACAGTAGGAGGTCTCAGATAGAGGGGAGAAAAATGTGGAACAAAACTCAAAATCATAAAAAAAAGACCAGGCTTACTGGTCTGATAGAGACTGGTTGAATTCCTGAGATTATAGCCCTTAGACATCCTTCAAACCTGGAACTGAACTCACCTCTATGGCTCAACTTCTAGCCAAATGATAGACAGGCCTACAAGGTGAACAGTAATATCAAGGATGTAGGCACTCCTTAAAGCACTCAACCATAAGAGACCAAAAAGGCAGCAATTTTCTAGGGTTAAAGCTAAGAAGGCAGGGAATGATAGGAATTACACCTCAATATAAAGAAAACAAATCTGTTCTGGAAGAAGTGCAGCCAGAATGCTCTTTGGAAATGAGAATGACCAGGCTTCGTCTCACCTACATTGGTCATGTTGTCAGAAGGGACCATTCTCTGGAGAAGGATGTCATACTTGGTAAAGTGGAGAGTCAAAGAAATAGGGGAAGGCCTTCAACAAGATGGATTGACATGGTGGCTGCAGTGATGGGCTCAGGTTTGGTAGGGATCATGAGGCTGGCATAGGACCGAGCAGTGTTCTGTTCGGTTGTACATTAGGTCGCTATGAGTTGGAGACAACTCAATGGCATGTAACAACAAGTATGAATTTATCCATTTTTTTTTTAAGAACACCACAGAAGTGATCCTCCCTTCTCATTGCATCATCAGGAGGTAATGGTATTGATATACCTTATTAGTGGCAATGTTCACCTTGATCACTTGGTTAAGATTGTGTCTGCTGAGTTTCTACACTAAAAAGTTATTATATTTCCATTTTTAATTAATAAACATATTGTGGAAGATATTTTGAGACTATGCAAATATCCTTTTTCTATTCAAATTTTGCCTATTGATTTTAGCATATATCATGGATCTAGCCTGCAACAATTATTAGTGGGGTTTTCTACTGGTGATTTTCTATTTTCCTTATTTCCTCTACATTGAATAACTAGAATTATTCTTAAGAAAGAGCTGTTTCTTTTTTCCCATTTGTTTGCTTTATTCAATTATTTGCTTATTGCTAGAGGAGCATGGAGGAAACATCATCTGACATCCTCTAACTTCACAAGAGGAAGACAGAATCAGCAGCAGCAGCCCAAGGCCTGTTCCTATGAGGCCAGACATGCTGCCACTCACCAACCCTCTTAACATCTTTGACACTAACTGTGATAGTTAGAGCTGTGTGTCAACTTGGCTAGACCACAATTCTGTGTGGTTTAAGCAATTGTGATGTGGGCTATTCCCATGATGGGATTGGATGTATATGTTTTGATCAGCCAATCCACTGAAAGGGAGTTTCCCTAGGGGTGTGGCCTGCTTCCAATATATTTATGGATCCTGGGAAAAGAGATACTCTTCTGTGGATCAGGATCCTGTTGTCCTGCCTACAACTGTCCATGAATGAACAAGCTACCATTTGGCCTGGAGATCTTGGATTTGTAATTTGTTGGAGTCAACAGCCAATGTACCACCTGCCAACCTTGAACTTATCAGCATCTGCAGCTGCATGAGTCAGGAAAACCCCCTAGCTTGACGCTTGATCCAAGAACTTTGGACTTGCCAGCTTCTTAAGGGTGTGAGCCATTTTACTAAGATAAATTTCTCTTTCTCTATATGTATATATAAGCTTTACTGGTTTTGCTTCCCTAGAGAACCCAGCCTAACACATTTGCTACAAGGAGTGTTTCTAGAGAGAGAAAATCATAAGGATGGGCTTCCTAAATTGATTCTCACTGATTCTGTTTTGGTTCTCCAATCTGATTAATCGTAAAGGCACCGGTGACCCTGCCTACATTAGTAAAGAGGGCCCTACTAATCTGTGGCATGAGGTGGCAACATTAATATGCAAAATAGCACCACAAATAGATCAAATATTTTTGAGAAGTGAGACTCTGTGTGATCACATATTTGATAATTTTCTGCAATTTTGTCAGAATGAGGAGTATAAGGAAGCTGGTTGGTTGGTCCTACTTACACTAGACAGAGTGGTGAAAGAGCAAGTTGAGGTCAGGGCTGCTGAATCACGACTTGAGTGCCGCTTAAAACAAGTCAATGTTTCCAGTTGTTCCCTGAAAGAAAGCCTTATTTCTTCTAGTAACAGAGCTGATATTGCCGAAAACCAAACCCAGAGTCTTATTGTAAGGGTGGCTGAACTACAATGCCAATTAAATTACCAACACATTCAATGGTGTCTGAAGTTAAAGTGATGGCATTGATTGGGAAAAAATGGGATCCTGAAACCTGGAATGGGGACATATGGGCAGATAGTCAGGAAGATCAGGACACAGAGCCTGTAAATTCTGTTGAATCCCCCCATCTGAAGGGATTACTGTAAAACCATTATCCCCTCCACCTCAGTTTGTTGGCATTAACCCAACTGTTCCTGCTGGATCATTGCCTGAGGCAGAGGCCTTGGAAGACATTGGTGAGTGTTCTCAGGAACTGCCCCAACCACCCGTTGTTGCTGCTAGACCTATAATTAAAGTTAAGTCCTAGCAAGTCCCAAAGGGTGAAATACAAAGTGTGACTCAGGAGGTGGTACGCTGCACCTGAAAAGACTTACTTGATTTTGCTAACATGTACAGAAACATGGAGAATATGTATGGGAATGGCTACTGAGTGTGTGTGATAATGGTGCAAAGAATGTAACATTGGATCAGTCTGTGTTTATTGATTTAGGCCCACTAAGTACAGATTCTTCTTTCAATGTTTCAGTTCAAGAGGTTAGGAAAGGATCTAATAGTTTATTTGGTTTGCTTACTGAAGTGTGGATTATGTGGTGGCCTACCTTAAGTCAAGTTGAAGTACCAGACCTGCCTTGGTATAATGTAGAAGAAGGTATCCAGAGACATAGGGAAATTGGCATGTTAGAATGGATTTATCAGATTAGACCAATACAGCCAGAAATGGAGAGTCCAGAGGACATGCCATTCAGCAGTCTGGTGAGGGCCCCAGCATCCTTGAAGACTGTTGTGATTGCTATTTTATGTAAGCAAGATTTGACAGTGGGAACTGCCCTAACTGACTTCACTAAAATGGGGCTGATTGGATCCCGTGATAGTAGGAGCCAAGTGGCAGTAGTTAATCAACAAAGGCAAGGTGGGCATGGTTACTGTAATGGATAGCAGAGTTGGAATAGTAATCAGAATATTCTGACTCATGTGGAATTATGGAATTGGCTACTTAGGCATGGTGTTCTTAGGAGTGAAACAGATGGCAAACCTACTAAACATTTACTTGGTCTGTATAGACAGAAGAACTCTAGGTCACGTGAACAGTAGCCTAGATTGAATCACCAGAATACAGAGTCATGACCTCTCAATCGATTCTGAGACTTGAGTCAGTTTACAAAATCACAATGCTTTGAATGAAGGGGAGGCCAGGTCCCCTTGATGAAGGACACCAATACATTGTTGAAAATTTATAATGTCAGTCTTTCTCCCAGCCTTCCCCAAAGGGATCTGAGGCCTTTTACAAGAGTGACTGTTCATTGAGGAAAAGGAAATAATCAGACTTATCAGGGATTACTGGAAGCTGGCTCTGAACTGACACTAATTCCAGGAGACCAAAAGCATCATTGTGGCCCATCAGTCAGAGTGGGGGCATATGGAGGTCAAGTTATTGATGGTGTCTTAGCTAAGGTGCATCTCGCTGTGGGTCCAGTGGTCACCAAACACATCCTGTAGTGATTTCCCGTTCCAGAATGCATAATTGGAATAGATATACTGAGCATTTGGCAGAATTCCCACATTGAGTCCCTGACATGTGGAGTAAGAGCTATTACGGTAGGAAAAGCCAAGTGGAAGCCATTAGAATGCCCTCTGCCTACAAAAATAGTAAACCAAAAGCAATATTGCATCCTCGGAGGGGTTGAAGAGATTACTGCGATCATCAAGGACTTGAAGAATGCAGGGGTGTTGATTCCCACTACATCCCCATTTAACTTGCCTATTTGGCCTGTGCAAAAAATAGATGGATCTTGGAGAATGACAGTAGGTTATTGTAAATTTAATCAGGTGGTGACTCCAATTGCAGCTGCATTTCCTTGTGTGGTTTCATTGCTTGAGAAAATTAGTACATCTCCTGGTACTTGGTATGCAAGTACTACTGATCTGGGCAATGCCTTTTTCTCAATACCAATTTCAAAGGACCATCAGAAGCAGTTTGCCTTCAGCTGGCAAAGACAAAAATATACTTTCACAGTATTTCATCAGGGGTATATCAACTCCCCATCACTGTCATAATTTAGTCTGTAGGGATCTTAATTGCCTTTCCCTTCCACAAGACATCACACTGGTCCATTACATTGATGACTGTGTTAGACTGGGCTCTCTAGAGAAACAAAACCAGTAAAGGTTGTGTGTGTGTGTGTGTGTGTGTGTGT
>NW_006921637.1:5782331-5790609 GCF_000298275.1 Orycteropus afer afer | reverse complement strand
AGATGGGGCAATCTACTTCCATAGTGATACTGCCTCGGAAACCCAAGGAGGGGTCACTATGAGTCGGGTCTGACTCGATAGCACATAACAGCAACAACAACACATATATAAAGTGAAGAAATATAACAATCACAGTCCTTGTTTCTGCAACTGGTCATGTGGTTGTAGCTGATATTCAGAACTACCTTCTTCCACCACTCATTCCATATATCCCTTGCCCTCAGCAAGTACCTCTGACGGTCATGGTTCTTTACCTGGTGGGGAGACCCAAACCTTCATTCCTGAAGTGTCTGGGCCATTTAGTAGTCATATCAGAATTGGGTTGCTGTAATTTTCCATTAACTTTAATCACAGGGCAAGGTAGTACTAAGAGATGTCCTAAAGAATCTCCTGTATTCCAGACATATTCTTCTTTACCTCCATTATATAATGTCAATCCAATTTCCCCTTGGTAATCAGGATCTATAACACCAGACAGTACAGTGATGCCCTTCTTTGTCTGTTGATACAGAGACATGAGGAATTCCAAATGATCGGGGGTGGCATTCTTAATTTCCAGTTCAATGCAATCAGTATTGTGTCTCCAGGTGGGAGTGTTCCTCCCTTTGGAACTAAGATCTCCAGAACTGCAGAGCATAGGGTAGCAGGGACAGGAAGCAAAAATATTTTGAGTCGGTCACTAGGGGTAATAGTGAGTGGTACTACTCCCATTTCCACCCCTGGTTCCTGGACCCATGAATCCTGGCTATTAGAGAGATAGAACCATATATTGGACACTGTTTTAGAGCATATACAGCCTCCTGGAGAACATTGCCCCAACCCTTCAAAGTATTGTCACCTAGCTGGTGCTGTAATTGTGTTTTTGGTAGGCCATTCCATCATTCTATCAAGCCAGCTGCTTCTGGATGATGGCGGATATGGTAAGACCAGTGAATTCCATGAGCATAGGCCCATTGCCACACTTCATTTGCTGTGAAGTGAGTCCCTTGATCTGAAGCAATGCTGTGTGGGATACCATGATGGTAGTTAAGGCGTTCTGTAAGTCCATGGATGGTAGTTTTGGCAGAAGCATTGCATGCAAGGAAGGCGAATCCACATCCAGGATAAGTATCCAATAAGAACAAAACACTGTCCTTTCCATGATGGAAGTGGTCCAATGTAATCAACCTGCCACCATGTTACAGGCTGATCACCCCGAGGAATGGTTCCATATCGTGGACCCAGTGTTGGTCTCTGCTGCTGGCAGATTGGGCACTCAGCAGTGGTGGTAGCCAAAACAGCCTTGGTAAGTGGGAGTCCATGTTGCTGAGCCCATGCATAACCTTCATCCTGCCACCATGGCCACTTTGTTCATGAGCCCATTGAGCAATGACAGGAGTAGCTGGGGAAAAAGTATGGTTGGTTTGCACTGAACGTATCATCCTATCCACCTGATTGTTAAAGTCTGCCTCTGCCAAGGTCACCTTTTGATGGGCATTCACATGAGAAACAAATATGTTTACTCTTTTGGACCATACAGAGATATCTATTCACATACCTGTTCCCCATACATCCTTATCACCAATTTTCCAATCATGTTCCTTCTAAGTCCCAGACTATCCACCAAGCCATTAGCCACAGCCCATGAATCCTTATATAATCATACATCTGGCCATTTCTTATTCCATGCAAAATGAACAGCCACATGCGTGGCTCAAAGTTTTGCCCATTGGGAGAATTTCATTCACCACTCTCATTCAAGAAAGTCCCAGAAATGTGCTGCAGTACCCATGCTGCCCACTGTGCTGCATATTGCACAGAACCATCTGTAAACCAGGCACGTGTTTCTCAGTCAACTGATAAGGGACTCCTCATGAGGCCATAGGTGCAGACTAGGAAAGGGAAGGTAATATGACTAGAGTGGAGACCATAGGCATTTGGGCCACTTCCTCATGCAACTTACTTGTGCCTTCAGGTCCTGCTCGAGCCTGATCTCTGATATACCACTTCCAGTTAATGATGGAGTGCTGCTGTGCACATCCAACTTTATGACTCTCTGGATCAGACAACACCCAGCTCATGATGGACAGCTCACGCCTCATGGCCACTTGGTGGCCCATGGTTAGGTGTTCAGTCTCTACTAAAGCCCACTAACAAGCTAAAAGGTATTTCTCAAAAGGAGAGTACTTATCTGCAGAGGATGGCAGGGCTTTACTCCAAAATACCATGGGTCTATGTTGCAATTCACCAATAGGGCCCTGCCAAAGACTCCAAACAGCATCTCTATCTACTATAGACACTTTAAGCACCATTGGGTCAGCTGGATCATATGGCCCAAGTGGCAGAGTAGCCCACCCAGCAGCCTGAACCTATTGCAGAACCTTCTGTTGTTCTGGACCCCACTCAAAACTACCAGCTTTCTGAGTCACCTGACAAATAGGGCACAGGAACACACCCAAATGAAGGATATGTTGCCTCCAAACTCCAAACAGGCCCACTAGACATGTCTCATTTTAGTTGTGGGGAAAGCCAGATACAATAACTTATCCTTTACTTCAGTAGGAATATCTCAACATGCCCCACACCATTAGACCGCTAGAAATTTCACTGAGGTGGAAGGTGCCTGCATTTTTGTTGGGTTAATTTCTCAACCTCTAGCAAGCTTATGTCACACCAATAAGTCTAGAGTCATTGATACTTCTTACTTACTAGGTCCAATCAGCATAATATCATCAATATAATGGACCAGTGTGATGTCTTGTGGAAGGGAAAGGCGATCAAGATCCCTACAGACTAAATTATGACATAGTGCCGTGGAGTTGATATATCCCTGAGGAAGAACTGTGAAAGTATACTGTTGTCCTTGCCAGCTGAAGGCAAACTGCTTCTGAAGGTCCTTTGAAATTGATATCGAGAAAAATGCATTAGCCAGATCAATGGCTGCATACCAAGTACCAGGAGATGTACTAATTTTCTCAAGCAATGAAACCACACAAGGAAATGCAGCTGCATTTGGAGTCACTGCCTGATTAAGTTTACGATAATCTACTGTCATTCTCTAAGATCCATCTGTTTTTTGCACAGGCCAAATAGGTGAATTAAATGGGGATGTGGTGGGAATCACCACCCCTGCATCCTTCAAGTCCTTGATGGTGGCAGTAATCTCTGCAACCCCTCCAGGGATGTAGTATTGCTTTTGATTTACTATTTTTGTATGTAGAGTCAGTTCTAATGGCTTCCACTTGGCTTTTCCTACCATAATAGCCTTTATTCCACATGTCAGGGACCCAACGTGGGAATTCTGCCAATTGTTCAGTGTATCAATTCCAACCATGCATTCTGGAACTGGGGAAATCACTACAGGATGGGTTCAGGGACCTACAGGACCCACTGTGAGACGCACCTTAGCTAAGACTTCATCAATAACTTGACCTCTATATGCCCCCACTCTGACTGATGGGCCACAATGACACTTTAGGTCTCCTGGAATTAGTGTAAGTTCAGAGCCAGTGTTCAGGAATCCTTGAAAAGTCTGATTAATTCTTTTTCTCCAATGAACAATCACTCTCATAAAAGGCCTCTGATCACTTTGGGAAGGCTGGGAGAAAGACTGACATTATAGATTCTTGGCAATGCGGTGGGTTCCTTCCTCAAAGGGACCTGGTCTTCCCTTCATTCGAGGGGTTATGGGTCTGTAAACTGACTCAGGTCTGGGAATTGATTGAGAGGCCATGACTGTATTGTGGTGATTCAATTTAGACTGCTATTCATGTGACCTAAAATTCTTCTGTCTATATAGATCAAGTAAATATTTAATAGGTTTGCCATGTATTTCACTACTAGGAACACCATACACAAGTAGTCAATGCCATAATTTCACATGAGCCAGAGTATTCTGATTACTGTTCCGACTCTGCTGTCCATTATGGTAACCATGCCTACCTTGTCTTTGTAGATTAACTACTGCCACTTGGCCCCTACTACCACAGGGTCCAATCAGCCCCATTGTAGTTAAGCATCTTAATTCAATCAGGGCAGTTCCCACGGTCAAATCTGGCTTGCAGAAAACAGTAATTACAGCAGTTTTCAAAGATGCTGAGGCTCCCTTCAAAAATTTATTCCTCACCGTACTGGTGAAAGGTGTGTCTTCTGGAATCTCCACTTCTGGCTCTAGGGGTATAATCTGATAAATCTGTTCTAATAGGCCAGTTTCCCTAAGTCTCTGGTTACCTTCTTCTACATTATACCAAGGCAGGTCTGGTACTTCAACTTGACTTAAGGTAGGCCACCACATAATCCACACTTCAGTAAGCGAACCAAATAAACTATTAGATCCTTTCCTAACCTCTTGAGCTGAAACACTGAAAGAAGAATCTGTACTTAGTGGGCCTAAATCAATAAATGCAGACTGATCCAATGTTACGTTCTTTGCACCATTATCACACACACTCAGTAGCCATTCCCATACATATTCTCCATGTTTCTGTACATGTTAGCAAAATCAAGTAGGTCTTTTCAGGTGCCGCATACCACCTCCTCAGTCACACTTTGTATTCCACCCTTTGGGACTTGCTAGGGCTTAACTTTAGTTATAGGTCTAGCAGCAACAATGGGTGGTTGGGGCAGTTCCTGAGAATACTCACCAATGTCTTCCATGGCCTCTGCCTCAGGAAATGATCCAGCAGGAACAGTTGGGTTAATGCCAACAAACTGAGGTGGAGGGGATAATGGCTTTACAGTAATCCCTTCAGATGGGGGGATTCAACAGAATTTACAGGCTCCATGTCCTGATCTTCCTGACTATCTGCCCATATGTCCCCATTCCAGGTTTCAGGATCCCATTTTTTCCCAATCAATGCCATCACTTTAACTTCAGACACCATTGAATGTGTTGGTAATTTAATTGGCATTGTAGTTCAGCCACCCTTACAATAAGACTCTGGGTTTGGTTTTCGGCAATATCAGCTCTGTTACTAGAAGAAATAATTCTTTCTTTCAGGGCACAACTGGAAACATTGACGTGTTTTAAGCAGTGCTCAAGTCGTGACTCAGCAGCCCTGACCTCAACTTGCTCTTTCACCACTCTGTCTAGTGTAAGTAGGACCAACCAACCAGTTTCCTCATACTCCTCATTCTGACAAAATTGCAGAAAATTATCAAATATGTGATCACACAGAGACTCACTTCTCAAAAGTATTTGATCTATTGGTGCTATTTTGCATATTAATGTTGCCACCTCATGCTACAGATTAGCAGTACCTTCTTTACTAAGAGGTTCAGGGTCACTGGTGTCTTCACAATTAATCAAATTGGAGAACCAATTTAGGATATTGGAGAACCAATTTAGGAAGCCCATCCTTATGATTTTGTCTCTCTAGAACCACTCTCAGTATCAAATGTTAGGCTGGGTTCTCTAGAGAAACAAAACCAGTAAAGCTTATATATATATATATAAAGAGAAATTTATCTTAGGAAAATGGCTCACATACTTATAGAAGCTGGCATGTCCCAAGTTCTTGAATCAAATGTCAAACTTGTGGCTTTTCCCTACTCACGCAGCTGTAAGGGCTCAAGGTTGGCAGGCAGTATAATGGCTGCTGACTCCAATAAATGATGAATCCAAGATTTCCAGGCTGAATGGTGAGTTGTTTGCTCACGGACAGTGGTAGGCAGCACAACAGAAGCCCAATCCATAGAAGAGGAATGTCTCTTTTCCCGGCATGTCCATAAATATACTGGAAGCAGGACACATCCCTGGGGAAACTCCCTTTCAATGGATTGGATACTTAGAGCATATGCATCCAGTTCTATATTGGGAATAACCACATCACAAGTGCTTAAACTACACAGAATTATGGTCGAGCCAAATTGACACACAACTCCAACTTTCACAATGGCATTATGCTGATTGGACCTAGTAAGGAAGAAGTATGGATGACTCTAGACTTATTGGTGAGACATATACATTGCTAGAGGGTGGGAAATTCACCCAACAAAAATTCAGGTACCTTCCACCTCAGTGAAATTTCTAAGGGTCCAAAGATGTGGGGCATGTTGAGATATTCCTCCTGAAGTGAAGGATAAGTTATTGTATCTGGCTTCCCCCACAACTAAAAAGGAGGCACAATGTCTGGTGGGCCTGTTTGGAGTTTGGAGGAAACATATCCCTCATTTGGGTGTGTTGCTATGGCCTATTTATCACGTTACTCAGAAACCTCCTAGTTTTGAGTAGGGCCCAGAATAACAGGCTCTGCAACAGGTTCAGGCTGCCGTGCAGGCTGCTTTGCCACTTGGGGCATATGTTCTGGTTGATCCAATGGTGCCTGAAGTGTCTGTAGAAGATAGAGATGCTGTTTGGAGTCTTTGGCAGGTCCCTATTGGTTAATAACAATGCAGAACCTTGAGATTTTGGAGCAAAGCCCTTCCATCCTCTGCAGATAATATTCTACTTTTGAGAAACAGCTTTTGGCTTGTCACTGGGCTTTAGTAAAGACTGAACCCCTAACCATAGGCCACCAAGTGACCATGAGGCCTGAGCTGCCCATCATTAACTGGGTGTTGTCCCACAGAGTCATAAAGTTGGATGTGCACAGCATCACTCCATCATTAAATGGAAGTGGTATATCAGAGATCAGGCTCAAGCAGGACCTGAAGGCACAAGTTAGTTGCATGAGGAAGTGGCCCAAATGCCTATGGTCTCCACTCCAGTCACATTACCTTCCCTCTCCCAGTCTGCATGCCTCATGGGGAGTTCCTTATGATCAGTTGACTGAGGAAGAGAAAACACGTGCCTGGTTTACAGATGGTTCTGTGTGATATGCAGGCACCACTCGAAAGTGGACAGCAGGAGCACTGCAGCCCCTTTCTGGGACTTCCATAAAGGACAGTGGTGAAGGGAAATCCTCCCAATGGGAAGAACTTTGAGCTGTGTGTATGGCTGTTCACTTTGCATGGAATAAGAAATGGCCAGATGTGTGATTGTATACAGATTCAAGGTCTGTGGCTAATGGCTTGGCTGGGTGGTGTGGGACTTGGAAGGAACACAATTGGAAAATTGGTGACAAGTATTTATGGGGAAGAGGTATGTGGATAGATCTCTCTGAATGGGCTGAAGGAGTAAAGGTATTTGTGTCTCATGTGAATGCCCACCAAAAGGTGACCTCGGCAGAGGAGGACTTTAATAATCAGGTGGATAGGATGGCACGTTCAGTGGAAACCAGCCATCCTTTTTCCCCAGCTATGCCTGTCATTGCTCTATGGGCTCATGAACAAAGTGGTCACGGTGGCAGGGATGGATGTTATGCATGGGCTCAGCAACATGGGCTCCACTTACCAAGACTGATTTGGCTACCAACACTGCTGAGTGCCCTGTTTGCCACCAATAGAGACCAACACTGAGCCCGCAGTATGGAACCATTCCTCGGGATGATCAGCAAGCAACGTGGTGGAAGGTTGATTACTTTAGACCACTTCCATCATGGAAAGGACACTGTTTTGTTCTTACTGGAATAGATACTTATTCTGGATATGAATTCACATTCCCTGCATGTAATGCGTCTGCCAAAACTACTTATAGAATGCATTATGCACTGTCATGGTATCCCACACAGCATTGCTTCAGATCAAGGGACTCACTTCACAGCAAATGAAGTGTGGCAATGGGCCTATGCTCATGGAATTCACTGATCTTACCGTATCCTCCATCATCCAGAAGCAGCTGGCTTGATAGAATGATGGAATGACCTACTGAAAACACAATTACAGCACCAGCTAGGTAGCAATTCCTTGAAGGCTTGGGGCAATGTTCTCCAGGAAGCTGTATATGCTCTAAACCAGCAGCCAATATATGGTGCTGTTTCTCCAATAGCCAAGATTCAAGGGTCCAGGAACCAAGGGGTGGAAACTGGAGTGGTACTACTCATTTTTACCCCTCGTGACACACTCAAAAAATTTTTGCTTCCTGTCCCTGCTATCCTATGTGTACAGGTCTGGAGATATTAGTCTGAAAAGGAGGATCACTCCCACCTGGAGACACAATACTGATTGCATTGATTGCACTTAACTGGAAGTTAAGAATGGCACCAGATCATTTTGGCTTCCTCATGCCTCTGTATCAACAGACAAAGAAGGGCATCACTTTACTATCTGGTGTGATAGATCCTGATTACCAAGAGGTAATTGGATTGATACTATATAATGGAGTTAAAGAAGAATATAACTAGGAGCTCTGGTAGCATAATGGCTAAAGCACTTGACTGCTAACCAGAAGGCTGGCGGTTCAAACCCACCAGCCACTCCT
>NW_006921637.1:5743440-5749927 GCF_000298275.1 Orycteropus afer afer | reverse complement strand
AAAAAAAAAAAAGAAAAAAGGTCTGGTGATCTGTTTCCACGAATATTATAGCCCCAAAAATCTCATGTAACACATGGGGTCACCATGAGTTGGAATCCACTGGATGGCAATGGGAGATAAAGATGTGTGTATATGTGTGTGTGTGTGTGTGTGTGTGTGTGAATGTATGTATGTATATATGTATGTATCTCCACATCCTTCACCATCACACAAAGACAATTGTGAGGAACTGGTTTTATTTCCATACAGTTGATCTGTTATGCAGTTACAGTTCATATATTTTATACAGTTTTGCTAATGCTCCCATAATCTTCAAACCCATTTTTAATTGGCTCTATTATAATCACACTTTAGAGAAACTATAACTTATTGAACTTTTCCTCTATTTGGAACATTTTCTTCCCTCCTGATTCTTTATGTATATAACATTTATGAATAGGATTGTCGCAAAAAGGGTATGGGGGAGGCATCTTCTGAACTCTTTTAACCTCACAAGGGGAAGAGAGAATCACCATCAACAGCATCAGTCCAGGGTTGATTCCAATGAGACAGAGGTCAGATGTGCTGCCACCCTCCAATTCTTCACCACCTATTCCTCCCACAGCACTCTCTACTTCTCTGCTGGGTTCAATAATTTGTCGTAATGGCCACACAGAACTCACAGTCAATATTCATGATTATGGGGTTTATTAGGGAAGTAACAGATTCTAATTCAGGTTCTGGAACCTCAGTACACAATTCTTTGATCAGGACAGCTTCTTCTCAGCCAGGCTGTAGGCATACTTCTCTCTGGCCTTGGCCTCTGCCCTGCTCGGTCCAGTGTTACAAAGCTCTTTTAGCTTTGCTGATAAATGCCCAGAGAGGCACTCTACTCTAATAAGCCTCCTACCCAAAGGCACTCAGCTTTCTTGCTCCACAGGCTGAGAGGCCCACTGCTCTGTGTCATGCTGGTCTACTAATTTTGTTGGTTCTTCTGCCTTTGCTACTACCATTTCTGCCATCTTAGTGTAGGGATCTTGGATCCAAGAATGTGCTCCACTCCCAGCTCTTCTCTCTTGATGGTGGTGAGGTCCCTCTTTCTACCTCTGGGATGGTTCATTTTAAGCCTAGTGTGATGGCAAAACTGATCCGTTCCCACAGGATTCCATATACCTTATTTGCACGGTCTCAACCCTGCAAGGGTGCCAAGTACTTTATTTACATTATTAACAAGTTATCTAATCCCATTTGTGGGTCATAAGCATCTCACATTTGTAAAGTCCCAGCCCAGTCATCTGGTAGGAGTCACGAAGACCATGGATAGAAGAGCCATATTAAGTAATTCACTGCATTAGTATATAAATCTTTGCCTCTCTGATGATCTTTTTCTTAGGACCCATCACTGAGTCAAAGTAGAAAAAGTCTTTCAAGGCTCTTGAAACATATTGCCAAAATGCCAGAAAGCATGCACAACTTTCATTTTCACCTACAATATGGCAGTTCACTGCCCTTTTTCTATGTTTCCATCGTCTTAAAAACACAAAAAAAAAGGTGATTAAGGGAATTATTGAACAATATCATTAATATCACATGCAAGTAAGATTTTATTGAAGATAATTGAAAAATGTTTGGAGCAGTACATAGACAGGGAACTGCCAGAAATTCAAGCTGGATTCAGAAGACATGGAATGAGGGATCTCATTGCTGAAAGTGGAGAATAATGGAAATGTTTATCTGTGTTATATTAATCATGCAAAGGAATTTGACTGTGTTGATCATGACAAATTATGGAAAACATTGCCAAGAAAATTTTTTGTGCTCATGTGAAACATGTACATAGACCAAGAGGCAGTTGTTCAAACAGAACAAAGGGATATGCATGGTTTAAAATCAGGAAAGGTGTGTGTTGTGTGTGTCAGAGTTGTATCCTTTCACCACAGTTATTCAATCTGTATGCTGAGCACATAATATGAGAAGCTGGACTAAATGAAGAAGAATGCAGCATCAGGATTAGATTAATAATCCTGCAATATGCAGATGACACGACCTTGCTTGCTGAAAGCAAAGAGGACTTGAAGCACTTACTGATGAAGATCAAAGGCTACATACAGCCTTCGTTATGTATCACACTACAACAGAAAGAAAACAAAACTCTTCACAACTGGATCAATAAACAACATAAACAGATAAGACTGAAGTTGTCAAGAACTTAATTTTACTTGAATCCACAATCAATGCTTATGGAAACAGCCAAGAAATCAAATAACGTACACATTGGGCAAATCTGCTGCAAGTGTTGAAAAGATGTCACATCAAGGAGTAAGGTTCACCTGACCCAAGACATGATACTTTCAATAGCCTTATATACATATGAAAGCTGGACAATAAATAAGGAAGACCAAAAAAGAATTGATGGTTTTGAATTATGGTTTTGGAAAATACTGAATATACCATGGACTACGAATAGAACAAACAAATCTGTCTTAGAAAAACTACAGCCAGATGTTCCTTAGAAGCAAGGGTGGTGAGACTTGGTCGCCTGTACTTTGGACATGTTATCAGGGCAGACCACTCCATGGAGGAGGGCACCAAGCTTGGAAAAACAGAAAGCCAAAAAAACAAAACAAAACAAAAAACCCTTCGACTAAATGGATTAACACATTGGCTGCAACAACAGACTCACAGAAATAAGCAGTTTCATTCTGGTCTAAATAGGGTCTCTATGAGTGGGAACCAACTCCATGACACCTAACAACAAACACACACAAACATATTTGGTAAAGTTCTATTGCTTTTGGTACTTGGCACACTGGAACTTTCTTCATCATGAAACCTAAGGTTGTGTTTTAAATATTAGAACTCAGAAATGAGACCTTTCTCCAACTTCCCTTTACCTTCTTCGTTTTCCTAAGGACCTGGTTTAGGTAGGGCGTAGGGTGGAGACCTTTATGATCCAAGGTATCTTCCAGTTCTAAATTCTAAAGTTGCGACCATCATAATGGCACCGGATAAGACACTTGGAGGGCAGTGTTTCAGTGCTTGCTGTTTTGTATGAGTCCTTTCGATTAGGAGGGAACACGGGAAAAAGTGGAGGCTCCAACAGGGGACTTCGGACAAGCCAGAACCTTTCCCAGAAGTCGCGGCACTTTTTCCCCCACAATCGCCCACTCATAACACACCGAGCGCTTTCACCTCTGGGCCTGAGTCCAGGTTATCTGTTTTCACACGGGGAGGAGAACTCGCGGAGCCCGGAGAGGTACAATCGGGGGTCCGGGCACCCCCAAGCCACTCCAGAGGCGGCTGGGCCGGCAGGACAACACAGGACTGCCAGGAGGTCAGGCATCTTTTCCTTCCCTTTCCAGCCACCCGCGCCAGCAACCTGGCCAAGTTTACCACCCGGTCTCTGGCGGCTCTCCGGTTACCTGAGCTGGACAACGACGTCAGCGCCACATCATCTGGGCTTTTTATATTGCAAGGAAGCAGGAAAAGAAGGAAGAAAAAAACCCGCCGCAGCAAGCCAATCGCCGGGAGCCGGCCGCTGCACAAAGGCGGCTACGGGAGCGGGAGCGGCGAAGGCGCGCTAGGAGCGGCGGCACCAGGGGCCCCCCAAACCGACAGGGGCCGGGGGTGGGGCGCAGCTCCCGGGCCGGCGCAGGTGGCGCGGGCGGAAGCGCGGGGCGGGCCAGGCGGTGCCGAGGAGGGCGCGGTGCTGGGCCCTGGGCGCGAGACTGGAGCTCTCGGCCCGGGCGGCGGCGGCGGCGCCGGCGCGTGGGGGAGGAAGATGCTGCAGTCGCTGGCCAGCAACTCGTGCGTGCCCCTGGTGGAGCGGCATCGCTCGGCCTGGTTCTTTGGCTTCCTGGTGGTCGGCTACGTGTTGTACTTGGTGTTCGGCGCGGTGGTCTTCTCCTCGGTGGAGCTGCCCAACGAGGACCTGCTGCGCCAGGACCTGAGCAAGGCGAAACGGCGCTTCCTGGATGAGCACGAGTGCCTGACAGAGGAACGGCTAGAGCAGTTCTTGACGCGGGTGTTGGAGGCCAGCAGCTACGGCGTGTCGGTGCTTAGCAATACCTCGAGCAACTGGAATTGGGACTTCACGTCAGCGCTCTTCTTCGCCAGCACCGTGCTCTCCACCACCGGTAGGAGACCGCCCTGGGTCGCCCGGCTCCGGTGACTTGGGGGAGGGGAGGTTCGCGCAGCCGGAAGCTGAGAGGTGGCTTCTTAATGTGACTGGAATGTTGCCGCCCTCAACTCTTGGGAAGTGATCCCAAAACCTCTTGTGCTGGGTGGTTACAGGGGCTTCATTTTTTATTTCGCGACCACCTGCGCCAAACCGTTCGGGGTGACTCGGTAGCATCCTGGAGGCTTTCGGACATGATTGTGGGAGAATGGCAACTCCTGGTCCAGTGCACCGAGCGCCTCACCGTCTTCCTGACCGTATCTTCCCCGGGGCTGCAGAATCTAGTAATAGTGCAGTAACAGGCCACCTTCTGCAGGGTGCTTCGCTTTTGCTGGTCCAGATATTTTTTTTTTTCAGCTGTTTTGGGCCTTGGAGGAGGTTTTGGGGGTAGTTGAGTGACGCCACTCTGCTCTTCTCAAGTGACCTCTGAGCACATAGGCCGATATGGTTTCTTTTCGGAGTTTGAGGAGAGGTGAGAGAGAGAGAGGAACGTGAGCATCCACTTGCTTATTTTCTGGCAAAACGGGGCACCCCTGATGCAGCAGTTTTTTCAACTTCGAGGTTGCAGGATTGCCCTTAAACTTTGAAGCAACCCTGCCCCGCACTGCTCTGCTTGTCTCACGCTCACTGTGGAGGAGCGTCCCAGGTGGAGGATGAGGCCAGGGATCTGCCCCAGATTAAATGAGTGGAGACAGAATTTTCCCAGAGTTGGTTGATGAGACACATATACCTGGGGGTGGGGGGTGGGGGCGGGGGGTGATTTGCCCTTTGGACGCTGGAAAAACTCAAAGAGCATCTGGTGTAGTCCCTTTCCCTAATCTGTAAAATAGAGTCCTGGCATGCACAAGGACACACATGCTTGGTAGTTAAATCCCAGAATCCATGCCTTGTGATTATCCTGACAAGAACATTTTGTCCTCCGTCACCTCTGTCTTTACAGGTGAATCAACATCCTACTCCTTGACTCCCACCTTCTCTTCTCTTCCCAGGGTTTATTTGTGTATTATCCCCCTTAGGCTAAAACCCAGTTGAGTGTTTTTGTAGTTACTTGGTAATGAATAATAGCCTACACTATCCACAGAGAAGGTGTAAAACAATCTATTATTCAAAATTCTGGTAGCGTAGTGGCTAAGGCACTTGACTGCTAACCAGAAGGCTGGTGGTTCAAATCCACCAGCCACTCCTCAGAAGGAAGATGGGGCATTCTACTTCCGTAGTGATACTGCCTGAGAAACCCAAGGAGGGGTCACTATGAGTCGGGTAGGACTCGACGGCACACAACAACAACAACTGAGGTGAATGACTAATGCCAAGTTTACCCTGAAATAACCAGAAGTAGGATTCCAGCTTGTATTGTGATATTTTAAAAATTGTGTTATATGTAGCTCTAAACAAGACAGACCTGTTACGTCATTCTCCCAAGAATGTCTGCGCCTTTGCTAGTACCACTCTTTGGTTTTTCACTACTACTGCATCCATTGTGTTTACCTGGGTGTGTTCCTCAGATCACTTACAAGTGCTTATGCCTTTCCTTTTGGATATGTTTGTGCTAAATTGAGATTCATCCATTTTCTGTTGTAGTGTGTGTTTCCCTTGGGCCACAGAAGGTCTACAATGGGTCACAATGTCGGGTAAACACCCAATGGAGTGGTAACTTTTAGTACTTTCCTATTAATGGTGTTTTGAAGATAGAACAGTGCTTATGAAGAAAAGAACAGTTTTAGGACTAAGTGGTGAGTTACATTTTTAAGGAAAAAGTAGTTTCTGTTTCATTGAAACACATTTGCTTTTCCTGGGTGGGATTTCACATAATCGATGAGGCATTTATAATTTGAGCATCATATATACCTAATTGAATAGACAAGCATTTCCCAGATTCTCTCCTTTCCCTTTTTTTTTTTTTAACTCAGGGGAAAAAAAGGTGGGAGATAGATGTCTTATTATTTGTATTCAGATTGCATTATAGTTCCTAAGTAAGTCTGTATTCATGCAAAACAAGAGTTCATTTAGGAAACTGGGGCAAGGGGTATTTAAGGGTACAATAAATGAAAAAGGTATCTCTTGGATTGTAAAATTAGCAAATCAATGAACTGTTGTTACAGGAGTAAAACTATGCTAAACAAAGGATACTCTTCTATTGATTTCGTGTGGACACATTTGATGCTCCTTATGTTTTTAGAGCACTGGTTTTCTGCCAAAGGATTAGGTAATTTTTAGAGTAAGGCCTATGTACTTCATTACCAGAAAATCATTTTCCTGAAGATTATCAGACAACTCAGCGTAGTGGCTAAGGCACTTGACTGCTAACCAGAAGGCTGGTGGTTCAAACCC
>NW_006921637.1:5737684-5742700 GCF_000298275.1 Orycteropus afer afer | reverse complement strand
CCCAACCTTCCTTCCGAGGAGTGGCTGGTGGGTTTGAACCGCCAGCCTTCTGGTTAGCAGTCAAGTGCCTTAGCCACTATGCTACCAGAGCTCCCAAAATGGGGTATTAGAGACTACAATATTTCTCTCATACCTCTCATAATGCGATTCTTTTCTTCAAGAATTAAGGAAATAATGTCTAGGTGATACCTTGGAGAATAATAAATTATTGTATTAGTTTTTCCTTTGTTGTTGCTGCTGCTGAGTTGGCCCCTGACTCATGGTGACTCCCTATGTAACAGACAAAATGCTACCCAGTTCTATACCATCCCTATGATCTGTTGCAGATCAGACCTTGTGATACATAGGGTTTTCATTGGCTGATTTTTGGAAGTAGTTCGCCATTCCTTTCTTCCTAGTCTGTCTTAGTCTGGAAGCTCTGCTGAAACCTGTTTACCATGGGTGACCCTGCTGGTATTAGAAATACTGATGGCATAGCTTCCATCTCAGTATGACAAACTGACAGACAGTGGCGGCTTTGCTCCTTAGGTTCCAATTACACATCTGGAAGTGGGTAGATAACCCCAGGATGGGCCAAAACTCTTCTATCTCACAAATTCTGTAAGCCCTGCTGTAACCAGAGGACCATTTCAGATCTCTATGAACATTATAAAAAGGAGCTCTGGTGGTGCAATGCCTAAGGCATTTGACTGATAAACAGAAGGTTGGCAGTTCAAATCCACTAGCCACTCCTCAGAAGGAAGATTGGGCAATCTACTTCCGTAGAGATACAGCCTTGGAAACCCAAGGAGGGGTCGCTATGAGTTGGATTCAACTTGACAGCAGTGAGTTTGGTTTTCTGAGTTAAGGAGCTATGGTAGCAGAGTGCCTAAGGCATCTGACTGCTGACCAGAAGGTTGGTGGTTCAAACCCACCAGCTGCTTCATTGAAGGAAGATTGGGCAATCTCCGACTCATAGCAACTCCTGCTTGGATTTCCAAGCCCATATCACTACAGAAGTAGCTTGCTCAACCTTCCTTCTGAGCAGTGGCTGGTGAATTTGAACTGCTAGCCTTTGGGTTAGCAGTCCAATGCCTTAGGCACTATGCCACCAGAGCTCCATCATAAAGCTTTACCACTTCGGAAGCCCAATGGGGATAGCTATGAGTAGGAATCAACTCGATGGCCGTGGTTTTTTTTTCTTTCTTTTTTTTTTTCTTTATAACAATCTTTCCATTCTTCATTTCTTTTTTTTTTTTTTTATTAGGATTTGGGTGAAGATTTACAGAGTAAATTCACTTTTCATACAGCAGTTCACATATACTTTGTCTCATGTCATTGACCTAAATTTACAATGCAGCAGCTCCCCTCCCACTTCCTCCCCATAGTTACCTCCTCCCAGTGTCCATCCCTTCATACTCTTCGAGAGGCCCATTGTCTGCCAACCCTGTATATGATCTTGGATACACTCTCCATTTAGACATACATAATTGTTTAGCTTGTTCACCCATTTTCTTTCTTTTTTTAATGAGGTATTAGGTATCATTATCCTCATTTTATAGGCTGTAGATTGGTTAGTTTAGGTCTGAGGCATTGGTAGTTCAGTGCAGAATTCTCACCTTCCATGTAAAAAAACCAGGACCAATTTCCGATTCCCAGATGTACTGCTACCACCCATCTGTACTGTAGGCTTGCGTGTGTTGCTGTGATGCTGAAAAGAGGTTTCAGTGAAACTTCCAGACTAAGACAGAAAGGCTTGGCAATCTACTTTCAAAAATCAGCCAGTGAAGACTCTATGGATCACAATAATCTGACCTGCTGCTGATCTTGGGGATGGCATAGGACAGCACAGAGTTTTATTCTATTGTGGGTGGTGTCACCATGAGTGTCATCATAAGTCAAAGACTGTATTAAGGGCAGTTAATAACAACACAGTTTAAGATGAATGACTTCTTCCCCTAGGTCACAAAGCTAACAGTGCCATCGCCTTGATTTGAGCCCTGTAATGTCTGATTTAATAGACTGAGCCTGCTGTACCTTTTTTTTTTTTTTTTTCAATGTTTATTGTGATTTGGGTGAAAATTTACACAGCACATTGGTTTTCTTTCAACAGTATATGCACATCTTGTTTCCTTACATTGATTGCAGTCCCCACAATGTAATAGCACTCTTCCCACTTCTTTCCTGCGTTTACCATTTTGATATGTCCTTCTTTCCTATTCCTTCCTGCCTTCTGAGCTTTAATCCCTGGGCAAACACTGTCCTTTTAATCTCCTATGGTTGATTGTTCTAAGGACTGTATCTTCCCTGGTGTTATTGTTCATCTTACAGGCCTATCTGTCATTTGGTTGAAAGTTGAGCCATAGCAATGAGTTCAGTTCCAGGCCTGAAGGGTGTCTAAGGGCCAAAGTCTTGGGGCTTCTATCAGACCATCAAATCTGATCATTTTATGATTTTTGAGTTTCATTCCACATTTTTCTCCCACTCTATCCAGGACTTCCTATTGTGATCCCTTTCAGAGAGGTCAGTTGTGATAGTGGGGTACCGTCTAGTTCTGGTCTCAGGGAGGCTGGGTCCTTTGATTTTCTGCATTCTTCTTTGCTCTGGCTGGGGAGACACCAATAGTTGCACCTTAGATGGCCACTAAAAACTTTTAAAACACCAGTCGCTACTCGCCAAAGTAGGATGTAGAATACTCTTTGTGGACTGTTATGCCAACTGACCTTGGTGTCCATCAAGACTATGGTCCTGAGCCCCCATGCCCACCAAGTCTTTCCCTAAAGGTGTTTGATTATTGCTAAGAAGTTTTTATAACTTTGTCCCCTGTATGTTCTATAATGTTCGTAGATATATTTACAGCAATGTAAATAGATATGTAGACATATCCTCTGTCAAATCATGGGTGTAGTCTCATTTGCCTTCCCACCCTGTTCAGTTTATGTGCCTATCTATTTATCTACTCATAGATTGTGGTTATTATTGTTTTTTTTTTAATTTTTATTATGATTTGGGTGAAAGTTTACAGAGCAAATTCACTTTCCATATAGCAGCTCACATACACTTTGTCTCATGACATTGACTGCAATTTCCCACATGCAGAAGCTCTCCTCCCATAGTTACCCCTTCCCTGTGTCCTTCCAGTGTATTTCTGCCCGCCCCCCCAGCTATCTCCCTGTGCTGTATACCCAGCCCTTATATTCTCCCATGATTGACCTCTCCAAGGAGTGTAGCTACCTAATGTAAATGTTCAGCTTTTAAATGTATGTCTTTGGTTTGGCTGGAAGCCATTAGAGTGGGTCCAATTCCAGACCTAAAGGGCAGCTAGGGGCCATAGCCTCGGTGGTTCCATCAGGTTCTAACAGACCAGCAAACCTGATTCCTTTTCTTTTTTTTTCTTTAACGATTTTGAGTTTTGTTCCATATTGTTTTCCCACTCTGTCCAGGGTCTCCTATATAGATCTCCCTCTGGTAGTATAGTGCCTAAGGCACTTGACTGCTAACCAGAAGGCTGGCAGTTCAAACCCACCAGCTACTCCTCGGAAGGAAGGTTGGGCAATCCTACTTCTGTAGTGATACTGCCTCGGAAACCCAAGGAGGGGTCGCTATGAGTCGGGGCCGACTCGACGGCAAATAACAACAACAACAACAACTGAGTGGTTGACAGTGGTAGCTGGGCATCATCTAATTCGTCTGGTCTCATAGTCTCATAGACTGAGGATCACATGGTGTACTAGTTGCTTGGACTAATTGTTTCCTTGAGTCTTTGGTTTTCTTCATTCTTCTTTGCTCTGGATGAGGAGAGACCCATCGTTGCATCTAGATGGCTGCTTGCAAGCTTTTAAGATCCCAGTCGCTACTTGCTGAAGTAGGAGGTGGAACAATGTTTTTGTGTAGTATGTTATGCCAATTGAGCTTGATATCCCCTGTGACTATGGTCCCGAGCCCACAGGTCCAACTACTTGTTCCATCTGGGTAGCTGGCTGTGGCCAAGAAGTGACTACAACCTTGTCCCTTGTCTGCTCTGCTATATACCTGGGATTCTTACAAAACATACAAATACACTTGTAGATGCATTTTCTGCCAACCCTATACATGGTCATGGGCACACTCTTCCCTGCACAGACATACCTAATCTTTTAGCCTGTCCATCATTCCACCTGTATATCAGTGTTTGCCTTCACTGACAATGCAGTACTGTATGTACAAAAGGATTCATGTTTGTTGTCTGTACCTCCCATACACTTCTCTATGTCTTCCTCTTCCTCAATGCCACCATGTTGATCACTCACATTTGGTACATTGCCCTTCTCTTCAACCATATCAATACTTGTCTCTGCCTATCTAACGGTGTTCCCTCCTCTCCCCTTTCCCCCCGGTAACCAACAAAGAAAATTTCCTTCCATATGAAAACCTATCCTTGACATTTTACAATAATGGACTAATACAATATTTGTCCTTCTGTGATTGACTTATTTCACTCAGCTTAATGTCCTCCAAGTTCATCCATGTCATGCAGTGTTTTGCTGATTCTACATTATTTTTTAGGATTGCGTAGTATTTCATTGTGTGTATGTACCTTAGTTTGGTTATCCATTCTTCTGTTGATGGGAACCTAGGTTGTTTCCATCTTTTGGCTGTTGTAAATAGTGTTGTCATGAACATGGCTGTGCATATATCTGTTCTTGTCCTGGCTGTCACTTCTTTAAGATATATACCTAATAATGAAATGATCGGGTCAAATGGTATTTCTAATTCCAACTTTTTAAGGAATGGCTATGCTGCTTTCAACCGTGGTTGTATCATTCGACAGTCCCACCAGTAGTATATAAGAGTCCCAATCTCTCTGCATCTTCGCTGGCATTTGTTATTTTCTGTTTTGTTGAACTTTGTTACTAGTGTTGGGGCAAGGTGGTATCTCATTGTTTTCATTTGCATCTCTCTAATGGCACCACTCAAATTGAAGAGAAACAGCCGCAGACATCCATTAATCATCAGAACATGGAATGTATGAAGTATGAATCTAGGAAAATTGGAAGT
>NW_006921637.1:5732069-5734569 GCF_000298275.1 Orycteropus afer afer | reverse complement strand
ATGATGGGATCAAGTATAGCAGGGATTGTGGGGCTGGCACGGGATCGGGCAGTGTTTCGTTCTGCTGTGCATTGGGTCGCTATGAGTCGGAAACGACTCGACGGCACTTAACAACAACAATGGCTAATGATCGTGAACATTTCTTCATGTGTTTGTTTGCCACCTGAATATCCTCTTTGGTAAAGTGTCTATTCATGTCTTCTGCTCATTTTTTAATTGTATTCTATGTCTTTTTGTTGTTGAGATGTTGGAGTTTTCTATAAATTCTAGAGGTAAGTCCCTTGTCAGGTATGTCATTACTGAATATTATTTCCCAATCTGTAGGTTGCTTTTGAACCTTTTGGAGAAGTGTTTGGAATCACATGAAAATTTAATTTTGAGAAGGTCCCATTCATCTGGTTTATCTTCTGCTGTTTGTGCATTTTGGGTTATACTTGAGAGTCCATTTATGACATATATTGCTGTTTTTGTTATGTGCCATCCAGTTGGACCTGACTCATAATGATCCATTCTTGGGTTTCCTAAATTTTCCCCTGGGAGCTTTGGTAGCATAGTGTCTAAGGCACTTGACTGCTAACCAGAAGCCTGGCGGTTCAAACCCACCAGCTGCTCCTCAGAAGGAAGGTTGGGCAATCTAACTCCATAGTGATACCGCCTCGGAAACCCAAGAAGGGGTCGCTATGAGTTGGGTTCAACTCGACGGCACATAACAACAACAACAACAACAACACAAATTTCCCCCTAGTTTTTCTTGAGAAAGTTTATAGTTTTGCATTTCATATTTAAGTCTTTGATCCATGTGGAGTTAGTTTTTGTGTGGTGTGAAGTATGGATCTTGTTTCATTTTTCTACAAATAGGTATCCAGTTTTGCTAGCACCATTCATTAAACAGATAATCTCTTCCCCATTTAAAGGATTTTGGCCCTTTGTCAAAGATCAGCTAACCATAGGTCGATGGATCTATCTGAGTTATCCATTCTATTCCACTGGTCTATGTGTCTGTTGTTGTACCAATACCTGGTAGTTTTGACTACTGTGGATGTTTTAAGACCAGGAGTGTGAGACCGCTTACTTTGTTCTTCTTCAATGCTTTGCTTATCTGAGGTGTCTTTCCTTTCCATATAAATTTAGTGACTAGTTTTGCCACATCCTTAAATTATGTTGTTGGGATCTGGGATGGAATTTCATTATATGTATAGATTACTTTGGCTAGAATTGACATTTTCACAATGTTCAATCTTCCTATCCATGAGCATAGCATTTTCTTCGATTTATGAGATCTCTTATGGTTTCTTGAAGTAGTATTTTATAGTTTTCTTGGTATGGGTCTTTTGTGTCTATGGTAAAATTTATTCCTATGTATTTATTTATTTATATTTTGGTACCTATTGTAATGGTATTGATTTCCTTATTGCTTTTTCAGCAATCTCTTTGCTGGTGTAGAGGAATCCAGCTGATTTTTGGATGTTGATCTTGATCTTGCCACAATGCCAAATCTCTCACTTAGTTTCAGTAGATTTTTTAACTGAGTCTCTTGGGTTTTCTAGTTATAGGATCATATCATCAGAAAATAAGGATAGTCTGACTTCTTCCTTGCCAATTTGGATGCCTTTGATTTCCCTTTCTTGCCTTGTTGCCGTGGCTAGGACTTCCAATACAATGTGGAACAGAAGCGGTGATAGAGGGCATCCTTGTCTCGTTCCTGTTCACAAGGTGAATGGTTTCAGTCATCTCCATTGAGAATAATTTTGGCTGTTGGTTTTGCATAGATGCCCTTTATTATGTTGAGGAATGTCCCGTCTATTACTGTTTTGCTGAGAGTTTTGATCAGGAATGGGTGTAAGATTTTATCAAATGCCTTTTCTGCATCAATTGATATGATCATGTGGTTCTTTTCCTTTGTTAATATTTTGAGGTGGATGAGGTTGATTGTTTTTCTGATGTTGATACATCCTTGCATACCTGATATGAACCCCACTTGGTCATAATGAATTATTATTATTATTTTTTTAATTGTGATTTGGGTGAAGATTTACAGAGCAAATTCACTTTCCATACAGCAGTTCACATACATTTTGTCTCATGTCATTGACCACAGTTTAGCAAAGTGCAACAGCTCTCCTCCCACTTCCTCCCCATAGTTACCTCTTCCCAGTGTCCATCCCTCCATACACTCCTGCCCCCTGAGCTGCCTCCCTATGCAAAAGCAGCCCTTCTTTCTCCCATGATTGTACTCTCCAAGGAGTGTATCTACTTGAGCTAAATGTTTAACTCATATGCCTGTATTTTGTTTGACTGGAAACCACAGGTATGTGTTCAATTCTAGACCTGAAGGGCAGCTAGGGACCATAGTCTCAGTGGTTCCACCAGGCTCTATCGGACCAGCAAACCTGGTCCCCATCTTTTTTTTTCTCCAAATGATTTTGAGTTTTGTTCCACATTGTTCTCCCTCTCTATCAAGGATCTCCTACATAGATCCCCTTCCAAGTGGATGACAGTG
>NW_006921637.1:5729589-5731344 GCF_000298275.1 Orycteropus afer afer | reverse complement strand
ATTTCCTTCTATAGATAAACCTTTCCTTAACTTTTACAATAACGGACTAATACAATATTTGACCTTTTGTGATTGACTTATTTCACTCAGCATAATGCCCTCCAACTTCATCCACATTATGCGGTGTTTTGCAAATTCTACATTATTCTTTAGCATTGTATAGTATTCCATTGTGTGTATGTACCATAGTTTGGTTATCCATTCCTCAGTTGATGGACATTTAGGTAGTTATGAATTATTTTTTTGATAGGGTGTTGAAATTTATCGGTTAGGAGTTTGTTGAAAATTTTTGCATCTATATTCGTGAAGGATATTGGTCTGTAGTTTTCCTTTTGAGTGCGTTCTTTGCCTGGTTTTGGTATCAAGGTTATGCCTATGAGTTAAGAAGGATTCCATCCTTTTCTCTGTTTTGTAATAGTTTGAGTAAGATTGGTGTCAGTTCTTCTCTGAATGTTTCGTAGAATTTTCCAGTGAAACCATCTGGGACAGTACTGTTTTTGTTGGTAATTTTTTGATGACTTGTTCAATGTCATCAAAATACAGATGCATTTTGTTAACGGATCTGTTTAACTTTTCCACCTCAGTCTGTGTTAATTTAGGTAAGTGGTGTGTTTCTAGAAATCTGTCCATTTCTTGCAGATCTTCAAATTTGTTGGAGTATAGTTCTTCATAGTATCCTGATATTATCCTTTTTATTTCTGTTGGTTCTTTTGTGATGTCACCCATTTCATTTCTAATTCATGTTATTTGTATTCTCTCTCTCTTTTGCTTTGTTAAATTGGCCAGTGGTTTGTCAATTTTATTGATCTTTTCAAAAAACCAACTCTGGTTTTGTTGATTTTTTTCTGTTGCCCTTCTGTTTTCTGTTTCATTGATTTCTGCTCGAATCTTGTTTATTTCCTTTCTTCTGGTGACCGTAGGCTTTTCTTGCTGTTCTTTTTATAATTGTTGGAGATGTTTCTTTAAAGTATTGATTTTGGCTCTTTCTTCTTTTTTGATGTGTGCCATTATTGTTGCAAATTGGACTCTGATCGCTGCTTTTGTTGTGTGCCTACGATCTTTAATGTTGTGTTTTCATTCTCGTTTGATTCAAGGAATTCTTGAATTTCATTTTTTATTTCTTCTCTTACCCAGTCTTTCTCAAGGAGGTTGTTGTTCGCTTTCTAGGTATTCACTCTTTTTATGTTCATCTTCCTATTGTTGATTTGTAATTTGATAGCATTATGATCTGAGAAGATGCTTTGCAGTATTTCAGTGTTTTTAAATTTATTATGGCTTGCTTTATGGCGTAACATATGGTCTATCATGGAAAATGTTCCATTTGCCCTGGAGAAGAATGTATATTGTGCTGCTGTTGGGTGAAGTGCTCTGTAGATGTCTACAAGGCCAAGTTGGTGGATTACATTGTTTAGCTCTTCTGTATCTTTGTTGAGTTTCTTTCCAGTTGTCTATCTTTCAAAGAAAGTGGTGTATTAAAGTCTCGCACTATGACTGTGGAGGCATTTATTTGGCTTTTCAACTCTTTTAAAAATCTGATTTATGTATTTTGGGGCTGTTTCATGGAGTCCATAGATATTTATTATGGTTATATCTTCATGTTCAATTGATCCTTTAATCATTATATAATGTCCTTCCTTGTCTTATATGGTGGTTTTTGTCTTAAAGCCAATTTGATCAGAAATTAATATTGCCACTCCTGTTCTTACAGTTGCCATTTGCTTGATATATCTTTTTCCAACCTTTGATTTTTAGTCT
>NW_006921637.1:5685467-5728415 GCF_000298275.1 Orycteropus afer afer | reverse complement strand
TGGTCTGTCTCTCAATCCTTTGAAGATACCTAAATGTAATTCTTTTGAATTCCTTATCAGAGAGTTCCAATTCTGCTTCTTCCTCAGGGATGTGTTCTGGGTCTGTATCCTGCTCCCTTGTTTCTACCACTTTATCATGCTTCTTTGTGTGGACTGTGATGGTCTTTTGTCTCTGAGGCGTTGTGGCATTGTTGTATTTAAATCTCTGTTAACTGTTTGTGAAGAGCAGCCAAAGGTGATTCAGGCTGTTGTTGGTGTTTTTTTTTATCATTGGCCCGTTGGTGGAGAAGGAGGTAGTGGCTCTCACTCAGTAAGTGAATTTGCAGGGGGTGTGGGTGTAGTTATGTCTTATGGGGACTGTTGCTTTCTCACACTCAGACAAAAATTACAGTTATATAACGATCAAAAAACTAAAACACATCGACAAAATACACACCATGTAGTCACGCAGGAACAATAACCAAAAAAAGGGAAAAAGAAGAAGCAAAAGCAAGAAAACCTGCAATACCTGGGGATAGGGCACTAAGAGAAAAAAGGTAGAGAAGGAGAATAATGAAGATAAAAATGGGAAAAATGCAGAAAGAAAAACAAGGAACGTGGTTAACCACTAGATAAAAGGGGAAGAAAAATTAAATTAAAAAAAAAAAAAAGTTTTAATCAAGAACAGGGAAAAGAAAAAAAGCTGAAAACTAGGACCTGGGAGGGGAAGAATGAAGAATAATAGTAAAAAGACAAATGTATTAATAATAATATTAGTTTTAAAACAGGCTTATACAAGCAAACTAAACACCAGAAAAAAGAAAGTGAAAAATAAAAAAAGAGAAAAGTATCGGTGGAGGATGGGGCAGGGCACGTAGGCTCCATCTGAGCACAGAGACTGGAATGGAGTTCCTGCAAGCCCAGAAGGTGGGTGGGAGTGCGGGAAGGCCACACCCCCATTCACCAAGGGGTGTGGAGTATAAGAGTAATAAGAAGAATGTCACATCTTTTCAGTCGTGCAGGTCCGGAGTGTCCTTGGGGTTGTTGGTAAGCAGAACCTGTTCTTAAGCCCCTAGAATCTGGGAGAGCGCTGTCTCTTTAAATATCCAAAATGGTCAAGCCGCTTATAGACAGGCTGAAGTCCACAGCTCAGCCTGCCTTTCTCTTCGCGTTCTCCATTCATTCCCTAGCCAGCAGAGCAGTCCTTCATGCAGTCCCTGGCTAGCAGGGCAGATTTTTAGGTTAATTCTTAGTCCTGCCTCCAAGCTGTCTGTGCCATGCCATCAGGCTCCCTCAGGATTGCTGCCAGACCACAGCTCCATATGTCTCCTTTTTTGGTATTTTCATGCAAATTCTTCTATAGTTGGGCATTAGTCCACTTCTATATCCCTCCCTTCAAGGCTCAGGGCTCCAGGATTATCTTCTGTGTCTGTGTTAATTGGTTTCCCTTTTCTTTGTTGAAGAGGGTCTGTGCAGTCTTTCTGCCTAGTCCACCATCTTACCAGAACCTCCCAGTTGTTCTATCTTTCATTGAAAGTGTTGTATTAAAGTCTCGTACTATGACTGTGGAGTCATCTATCTGTCTTTTCAATTCTGTTAAAGTCTGATTTATGTAATTTGGAGCTCTTGCATTAGGTGCATAGATATTTATTATGGTTATAACTTCTCGTTCAATTGATCCTTTGATTACATGATGTTTTTCATTAAATGTTTTTCATTACATCATGTTTTACATTACATGATGTTTTTCTTTGTCTCTTATGGCGGTTTTTGTCTTAAAGTCAATTTTATCAGAAATTAGTATTGACACTCCTGGTCTTTTTTGATTGCCATTTGCTTGATACATCTTTCTCCAACCTTTGATTTTTGGTTTGTTTTTGTCTTTGTCTAAGATGTGTCTCTTGTAGACAGCATATTGATGGGTTATGATTTTTTTTTATCCAGTCTGCCACTCTCCATCTCTTGAGTGGTGCATTGAATCCACTGACATTCAAGTGTAATTATTCACAAGTATGAATTGGCTAGTGTCTTTTTGTTTTGTGTTTTTTGATGGTGTTGCTGATTTCTTTGTTCCATATAATTTCTGTGCTGAGTTCGTTACGTTTATGCATTGTGTTATCGTTTCCTTCGTTGCTGTTGTTCTAGTATTTGCTAAATATTTGCACTTGCCCTCTTTTTTATTTTGATGTGAAGGTTTATCATTTTTGTTTAGATTATCCTGTGACTTGTAATTTTCTCCCTGAGTTCAAAATAGTCCATTCTATCTTACAACTCTCTTGACTTCCTTACCATTTGGACATTCTGTAACTACACTATTTTTTCCCTCTTTTTGTTTTTTAGTTGTCCTCATTTGCCAATTGATGTCTCCAGTTCCCTGTTTACAGTCTTGTAAGCTTATTTTACTTTGAATACTTCCATAGCTATGTTGGTTTCTGGGTTATGTCATCTTGTGGATTAATGGTCAGTTGTTGTTTGCTATTGCTGGTTTTCTTTCATTGGGCTCTCTTTACTATGTATTGTAAGGTTGTTCTAGTTTTAGCAGTTCCCTTAATTTCTGCTTATCTAGAAGTCTCATAATTTCACCATCATTTGAGGGGCTAAATTGTTGGATATGTAATTTTTGGCTGGAAATTTTTGTCTTTCAGGAAATGTTTGTCATTGTGTTCTCGCTTGCATGGTTTCTGCTGAGAAATCAGAGTTTATTCTTATTGGTTGTATTTTGTAAGTAATTTTTTATTTTTCCTGTGCTGATTTCAGGATTCTTTCTTTGTCTTTGGTTTTGGTGAGTTTGATAATGATATGTCTTGGTGATTTTCTTTTGTGGTCTATCCTGCTTGAAGTTCATTGGACTTCTTGAATGGTATTTTCTCCTTTTTCATCCTATTAGGGATGGTCTGTTCCAACAACTCTTGGACAATTTTCTTAGTGGTTTTCTTTTTTTTCTTTCTGTTCTGGAATTCTGATTAAATGTAGGTTATTCCTTTTTATGGTATCCCACATGGACCTTAGGGTTTCCTCATTTTGTTTTGATCTTTTTCTGATTGATCTTTTTCCAAATAAGCATTCAGGTATTTGTTTTCAATCTCATTAATGCTATCTTCCATTGATTTGATTCTACTCCTTTGCCCTTTCAATATGTTATCTATTTCTGAAAATTTAGAATTAATCTTCTGGATTTCTATCAGTAGATTTATATAGTTTCTAAATTTTCATTTATTTTGTCATTTTGTTCCTCTATTTTCTTCAGAAATTGTGCTAGGTTGTTTTTTTTTCCCCCTTAATTTTGTCAGTGTTTCCTTCATCTGTCTTTCAATCTTTTGAAGATACCTAAGTATAATTATTTTGAATTTCTTATCAGGGAGTTCCAATGCTGCTTCTTCCTCAGGGATGTGTTCTGGCTCTCTGTATCCTGCTCCCTTGTTTCTACCACTTTATGATGCTTTTTTTGTGGACTGTGATGGTCTACTGTCTCCAAGACATTGTGACATTGTTGTATTTAGATCTCTGTAATTGTTTGTGAAGAGCAGTTAAGGGTGAGTCACACTCTCCTTGGTGGCTGTTTATTGTTGGCCCATTGGTGGAGAAGGAAGTGGTGGCTCTCATTCAGTAAATGGAGCTGCAGGATGTGCGGGTGTGGTTGTGTCATATGGGCACGGTTGCTGTCTCCCACTCTATTAGACAAAAACAATAATAGAAAACTACCAAAAAAAATTAAAGCAAGTGGACTAAAAATACAGTCCATGTACACACAGGAACAATCACCAAAATAAGAAGGAAAAAAACAAAACAAAACACAATATCTGGGGAGGGGGTAATAATAAGAGAAAAGAAGTAGAATATGAGAATAATGAAGAGAAAAATAGAAAAAATCCAAAAAGAAAAGGAATGGGGAGAACTACAAGAAAGAAAAAAAATGGGAACCAGGAACGGGAAGGAGGCAAAAAGCTAAAAATTAGAACCTTGGAAGGGGAGAATAAAGAATAATAATAAAAAGGACAAAATAATAATAATTATTTTAAAACAGACAAAAACAAACTAAAAACAACAGGAAAAAAAAAATCTGGGCAGGGCAGGTCACCCAGGCTCCATCACAGCACACCGACTGGGATGGAATTCCTATCAGCCCAGAAGGTAGGTGGGAGTGAGGGGTGGCCGCTCCTCCATTCACCAAGAGGCTGTGGGGTATAAGAGTAACAAGGTTATATCACACCTTACCAATTGTTTGTGTCTGGAATGCCCTTGTGGTCCCTGGCAAGTGGAGCCTATTCTTAGGTCTCTGGATCTGAGAGAAGAGTGTCACTTTAAATATCCAAAATGGTCAAACTACTTGTAAACATTCAAAATGGCTATGCCCTCCAGACAGCCAAGTTTCCACAGCTCAGCCTGTCTCCCTTTTTGCCGCTTCCCCTTTTATTCACCAGCCACCAGTGCAGTCCTCTGTGCAGCCCCTGGCTAGCAGGATCAATTTTTATGTTAATTCTTAGGTCCTAATCCCACCTGGCAATATTCAAGTTGTCAGTACTGTCAGGATTGCTGACAGACCGCAGCTCCTTTTGTCTCCTTTTTTGGTGTTTTCATGCAGGTTCTTCTATTAGCTGGAGTTTAGTCCACTTTTGTATCCTCCTTTTCAAAGCTCAGGGCTCCAGGTTTATCTTCTGTATCTGTGTTACTTGTTTTTCCTTTTCTTTGTTGAAGAGGGTCTGTGTAGTTTGTCTATCTATTCCACCATGTTACTGGATCTCCCATTGTTATTATTGTTATTGAAGAATTGGGTGTGCAATAGTATTTACCTATGTTGCTTTTTAGGAGCTCTGGTGGCATAGTGTCTAAGGCATTTGACTATAAACCAGAAGGATGGCAGTTCAGATCCACCAGCCACTCCTCAGAAGGAAGATTGGGCAATCTATTTCCTTAGTGATATTGCGTTGGAAATGCAAGAAGGGTTCACTATGAGTTGGATCTGACTTGATGGCAGTGAAGTTTTTGGTTTTTTTTTTTGGTATGTTGCTTTTTGCCTTGATTATTTTGTGCTAATCTCTCCTTTACTGCATATGGGATTTCCTTTCACCCAAGTTAATGCCTGTCTACCCTCTGAAATCCACTGCCATCAAGCATACCAACTCATAGCGACTCTATAAGACAAAGTAGATGCCCCTTAAGGTTAAATTTCTGTGAAAACAGATTGCCTTATCTTTCTCCCACAGAGTGGCTGGTGGGTTTGAACCGCTAAGCTTTTGGTTAGCAGCCCAAAACCTTAATCACAGCACCACCAGATGTCCTTGTCTACTCTCTAGTTAGCGGTTTGCCTTCCCCTTTCCCTCCCATAAATTCACTAACTTCACTGCCATGGAGTCAGATCCGATTCACAGTGACCCCTCCTTGGGTTTCCTCGGAAGTGGATTGCCCAACCTTCTTTCTGAGGAGTGGCTGGTGGGTTTGAACCACCAGCCTTCTGGTTAGCAGTCAAATGCCTTAGGCACCCATAGTAACTGTCAAAGAATGTTTCTTTCTGTGTGTAAAACTTTTCTTGATGTTTCATATTAGTGCTCTCAGAAAATTTTGCCCTTTTGTGATTGACTAATTTCATTCAGCATAATGTCCTGTAGATTCTCTATGTTATGAATTATTTCATAGACTCATCATTATTCTTTAACATGGCCTATTCCACTGTGTATATGCACCATAATTTATCCATTCATCTGTTTATAGGTACTTAGTTTGTTTCCATCTGTTTGCCGTTGTAAATAATGCTGTAATGAACATGTCTGTCCATTTATCTATTTTTGTCATAACTCTTATTTTTCTAGGATATATACCTAGCAGTGGGATTGCTAGATTATAAGGTATTTATATTTCTAATTTTTTGAGGACACATCATACCATTTTCCACAGTGATTGTACCATTTTACAGTCCCATAAGCACTATAAAACTATACAATAACGATAATTATACTATACTATACTGTACCTTAATTTTACTATAAAGATAATCAAAGAAAAAATAGAAACAAACTTAGGAGCTCTAATACATAGTATAAATAAACTATCAAACATATCTAAAAACACACAAATAGCAGAAGACAAAGTAGAAAACTTGAACTTCCTAAAAGTTAAACATTTATATGCATCAAAAGATTCCATCGAAAGAGTAAAAGCAAAATCTATATACTGGAACAAAATTTTTGGCAACAATATATCAGACCCTAAAATTTTTAGAAAACTTAAGCACATTAAACAACAAAGAAACAGACAATCCAATTAAAAAAATGGGCACAAGACATGAATAGAAGTTTCACCAAAAAAGACATTCAGGTGTCCAACAAACACATGAACAAATGCTTGTGATCATTAACCATCCCCCAAAACCCCCTGCCATTGAGTCAATTCTGACTCATGGCGACATTCATTGAGTTTCCAAGGTGGTAAATCTTTACGGAAGTGATTGCCCCATCTTCCTTCCATGGAGCTGCTGGTGAGTTTGAACCGCCGACCTTCTGGTTAGCAGTCAAATGCCTTAGGCACTGCACCACCAGAGCTCCTTATCATTCACCATCAGAGAGAAATGCAAATAAAAATAACAGTGACATATCATCTCATCCCAGCATAAATAGCAAAGTCCAGAAAAAGAAAATAACAAATGCTGGTGAGGGTGTGGAGAGATTGGTAATATTTATTTTTTAATTGAAAAGAAAACGAGAAAACAATACAGCAGCTCAAGAAACAGAACTTTTCAGTCATCACTGTTGTGAGAAACAGTTTCATGCACGTGTATACACTATAGGAGGACACTATTGTTTTAGAACACAATATGGTAAAATGATGTCCTTTAATCAAGAGAAATAGTTCTTTATGCTTCTATTTAAAAGTGCAGAGATATGTATAATAAATTCTAGAAACATTTTTTCTACCCATAATGGTCTGAGAGAGCAGATATTCAGTGTTTAAATCTGCAGACTCACACCTCTCTACAAAATTTATGAGTTCTTTACCATTTTGAAGGCTTTTTTTTTTTCCTAAACTGTAAATTTGCTGTCATCTATGCCCATTTCATAGCACCTAGAACATACTGTGTGTGTTGTACAAATTGAAAGAAATAATGTCTTTCCTTTTGTGATAAACTGTGTTTTTGTCAAGAATAGTCTTTATTGTATCCTTAATCTACTAGGGAAATCTGGTTTCTTTCAGGGCAAGCTGTTTTATAGCACTGCTCATTGGACCGTTGTGTGTGGGAGTCTGTTTTCTGTAGAATATAACAGTGATATAAAGCTGCTGTTGTGTACCATTGAGTCAATTCTGACTTTTTGCAACACTTTTGACAGAGTAGAATTGCCCCATAGAATTTCGTAGGCTGAAATCTTTACAGGAGCTGAGTGCCTGTGCTTCTCCCCTGTGAAGCATCTGGTGGGTTCAAACCGCCCACCTGTTGTTTAGCAACCAAGCGCATAACCATTGCCCCACCAGGGCCTCTTCAATATAAGGTTGAGGCGTATGAAATTTCAACACTTGATTGGATGCCTGAAAATGACCATCTCACAGGCTTCAGTTTACACTAAAGTTCACGTCAGGGACAGCGACATACATAATACTCCCTCTTCGAGGCAGAAAGAGATGTACTGGGCTATGCTGGATTTTATTTGAGGCATAATTTGATTGCAATCATAAACAAGTGCATGGAATACTGATGTGCTCTACAGTAAGCTTTTTACTTGGCCCTAAAACATCCTCTGGTAGCATAGTGCCTAAGGCACTTGACTGCTAACCAGAAGGCTGGCGGTTCAAACCCACCAGCCACTCCTCGGAAGGAAGGTTGGGCAATCCTACTTCCGTAGTGATACTGCCTCGGAAACCCAAGGAGGGGTCGCTATGAGTCGGGGCTGACTCGATGGCAAATAACAACAACAAAACATCCTCACTTCTCTGCAAATTGCCTTGTGTCCACATCACCTATTATTGGCCCAAGACAGGCTGTAGCCATTGTATCTCCTGGACTCAGTTTATGCTCTGGCTTTCTTTGTTGATTCTCAGATATCTTATTCTCTCTACCATCCTCCAAGAAGGTAGCCCCTCTCTGTCTGCAACATATTGCCCACTGACCTTGCCTGAATAGGTCAAGGTCAAAGAGAGAGGTGAGGAGAGAATTGGGGAAGAGGAAGGACCCTTGAACTGTGTAATTCTGTCCCTGAGCCTGAACTTATCAGTCATTTTCTAGGAGTATTCATGTTTCTCTTCTTTAGGTTATAAACAGAGCTGACTGTCGTATTACACAGATAAATTGGTTTGTGTTACACATGGACAGCGGTTTTTCATTTACTTCTTAGCATATTTTTAATTTTTGTTGTTGTTAGGTTCTATTGAGTCAGTAACGACAGAACCAAACATCTCATTGTCTTCTTCCTTTTCTTTGACCCTCTACCAAACATGATATCCTTCTTCAGGGACTGGTCTGATAATATAATCAAAGTATGAGAGATGAAATCTGGCCATTCTTGCTTCGAAGAAGTATTCCAGCTATACTTCTTCTGAGACAGACTTGTTCATTCTTCTTCTGACAGTCTGGTATATTCAATATTTTTTGCCAACACCATTATACAAATGTATCAATTTTTCTGTAGTTTTCCTTATTTATTTATTTATTTTTTATTTGTCACTACCTACTTAATCCCAGATCAGATTCTGAATTCTATGTTGGCTACTCTGATGAGGGTGGACTTGCTTTGTGAAAATTAGAGCCTATCCTATAAATGCTTGGTAAATTAATGTATTAGTGAAATGCTAAAGGCAGAAATTTCCCAGGGGACTCAGGAGATCCAGGTACTGCGTAAAGTTGATATAATTGTGGCTGGTGGATTCAGAGAAAAGGAAACAAAAATGTGCAGAATGTCTCCTAGCAATTTTAAAAGAATGAGAAATACTATTTTCATTTATCTGAGTGTAGTAAATGGAATGCACATTAGAAGTAAGAGTTGAGTGACTCTAATTCTAATGATCATTCCTTAGTACTTAGGGCATTTTTGTATGCCTGAGTTAAGCCATTTCTTCAAGTTAATGCTTCAGTCCCTTTCCTGTTTCATTGAAGCCTCTTGAAGTTTTTCAGATCTTAGTTTCATTGTTTGGTCTGCAACAGTCTGAAGAAGTCTCTAGTCAAGATATGCACTGAGGAAGGGAGAAGACATGTGTAGGGCTAAGGAAGTGACCCTGTCCCCAGGAAGAATATTACCTGGGAGCATGTTGAATTGGGTACTCACAGGACATGAGGTTGCCTAGAAGCAGGTACTACTCTTGGTCTTCCCAGATGTTTTTACCCATTTTTTCCTACACTTTTTCCAAAGCCGAGTTAGCCATTTAGTTCCTAGAATACCTTTATTCAATCACAGCACCTACCACCTTATGTTTAAATATTCTATCCCATTATAGCATTGTTAGTTACTTAAATTACCTGAAATTGCTTTTTTCACATCTGTCCCCCTAAAAAAGTGGTCTCTGTTATCTTACTTTGGCATCCTTGGTGCTCTAGAATTAAGAGTCTGCAATAATTACAAATGAAGTCATATTTCTCAACACATCTATTTCCCTTTCTGGAAATGAAGAAGTGTCTAAATATTTTATTCTTCTTCAGTAGACCTTTAAATATAATTTAATTATCTTGATGAATGTCTTGGTTCTCTAGTGCTGCTGTAACAGAAATACAAAAAGTGGATAGCTTTAACAAACAGGGATTTATTCTCCTACAGTTTAGGAGGCTAGAAGTCTGAATTCAAAGTGCTGGCTCTAGGGGCTGGGTAAAGGCCCCTTGACCTTGGACTTCAGCTCTGCCTCCTGTTACAGGCCCACTGGAGCTGGAGTCTTTCTGCCTCACACAGGTGCTGGCTGCTGATATCGATGAACCCAAGATCAGTAGATAAAATGGCACAATCCTAAGATCAGCAGGCAACATGGCAGGCCACAAAGATGAAGACTTGGCCAAATTCAGGATTCAGATGTGCTAAAAGCTAGAGACCTTTCTCAAAGTTTCTCCTTATATACTGGAAGCAGGCCACACCCCAAAGGCAACTATTTAGCTGCTCACAGTAGATTCCACCATGGAGGTGATTAAAATCTCATCATGGGAAATAAGTACATCTGGCTGCCTAGCCACTCAAAACTATGGCCCAGCCAAGTTGGCACACATACTTAACTACCACAATGAGGAAAGAGAGGACAAATTGCACCATCTCTGCTGTTACAGTTCTCTCTTTAACTCTGGGTCCTAAGAAGTTCTCATCACATCCAAAGGATACAATCTACTCTCTTTTCGCTTCTGGAATGGCTTGTTTTATGCCTAGCCAGATGGCAAAACTGAGCAGCCCCTTGTTAAGATTTCATATACCTTGTTTGTATGATCCTACGTGCTAAATGTTCCATGTACTCTCTTTGCATTATTAGCAAGCTATCTGATTACCTTGGTGGGCCACAAGCACTTTATTTGCATAGTGTCACCCAGTCATTTGGTGGGAGTTACAAAACTGTGGTGAGAAAACCATAATAAAAAAATGATCCATCTCACTGCAGGAGAAATCATGGGTATCAAGCAAGTGCTTGAATAAATCCCTGTTTGTTAAAGCTATCCATTTTTTGTATTTCTGTTATTGCAGCACTAGAGAACCAAGACATTCATCAAGATAATTAAATTATAGTTAAAGGTCTACCGAAGAAGAATAAAATCTTTAGTGTGTTCTGGTGAGGGGAAAAAAAAAAAAAAAAAGATAAATTGGACATTGAATGTGATTGAACTTGAAGGGAAGGTGATGCTTTTTTATGCACTACCCCACCCTCTTGGCCTACTTGAACTACAGCTCCACCTTTGGGAACTAAGGTGATAGAGACTAGATTCTTTGAAACCCAGGAAGTTGGGTTTTCACCCTTAGAGTATGAAGAATCTGTGGTCTCATCCTTTGAAACTTAGGAGGCTGTGGCTTTGCCTTAGGAACCAAGGCAACCTTGCTTCCTATGCTCCTTCTAACAGTTCTGATTTCTTTCCTGCTCTCAGGATAGTCTTTTTTATTTTTTGGAGGACAACAAATGTTTGCAACGAGGTAGCTCCATTAGCTTGTTTCTTGCCTGTAGAATTCCAAGAGACAGATGATTTTACTCAATTTCATTCTGTCTCTGTCTCTTTCAGCCTAAATTGATGGGTTTTCTGTTGCTGTGGTTAAGTCACAGGTTTAATCTCTTTAACAAAAGATTGTGTAGCAGTGTCCTTGGTGAAAGTCCTAGGATATGTGTTTTTAGTTTGTACAATAGAATTTTCCAAATCTTTAAGTTCTGTTTTCATTTTGCACAGTTCTTTTTAAAGTCTCTTTCATCCTGCATTTTATTATAAGCAGCAAGATGAAATCACACTACCCATTTAAGATCTTGCTTAGAAATCTCCTTGGCCAAATGTCTAATTCATCACTTTCAAGTTTTTCCTTCCAACAGATATTTGAACATAATTCAGACAAATCCTTTGCAGTGTGCTACTGCATAAAAAGCATCACCTTCCCTTCAATGTCCAATCATATTCAATGTCCAATCATATTCAATGTCAGTTTATAATTTTTTTCTCACCAGAGCACATTTAACAATCATGTTATTTCTATCAATGTTCTATTTATAACAATAGACACTTTCATCACAGTTCTCAATTCTTTGTGAACCCACATCAGAATCATCCTTAATGTCCATAATTCTACCAACAGTCTCTTCAAGGTAATCTAGGGCCTTATCATGAAGCACATCAAAATTCTTCCAGATTCTACCCATTATGCAATTGCAAAACTACTCCCACCTTTTAGGTATTTCTTAGAACAGCACCTCTACTTCTCTGTATCAAATTCTTAGTTTCTTAGCACTGCTATGACAGAAATCCTACAAGTGGATGGTTTTAACACACAAATTTATTTTCTCACAGTTTAGGAGGCTTACTCACTGCTGTCCAGTTGATTCCAACTCAGTGACCCCCATTGGGTTTCCAAGGCCGTAGATCTTCCTGGAAGCAGACTGCCTTATCTCTTCTGTGGAGCAGCTGGTAGGTTTGAACCACCAACCTTTTGGTTAGCAGCCAAATGCAGTAACCACTGTACCACCAAAACTCATGGTTAGGAGGCTAGAAGTCCAAATTTAGGATACCAACTCTTGGAAGAGTTTTCCTCTCTTCAGTCTGGGGAGAAATCCTTGTCTCAGCTTCTCTAAAATTCTTCTCAGTGCACCTTGGAGATCTCCAGGTGGCATCTGTCTTTCCCCTGTTCCCACTTGCTTGCTTCTGTGCCTAAACTGCTTCTTTTATATCTCAAAAGTGATTGGCTTAAGATACACTCTACACTGATATGGTCTCATTAACATAATGAATAAATAATCCCAAATGGGATTATATCCAGAGGGATTAAAAAAAAAAAAAAAACTCACTGCCATTGAGTCAGTTGTGACTCATAGTGACGCCTTTTTGGGTTTCTGAGGTGATATCTCTATGGAAGTAGATTGCCCAGTCTTCCTTCCGAGGAGTGGCTGGTGGGTTTGAACTGCCAGCCTTCTGGTTAGCAGTCAAATGCCTTAGGAACTACGTCACCAGAGATAGAGGTTAGGATTTAAAACACATATTTTCTGGGGAAATAATTCATTCCAAAGCAAAAGACCTTATGAAGAAGATGACATTTGAGTAAAGAACTATAGGAGGTGGGTGTGAATTACAGAGCTACCTAGGGAACTGTGTTGTATAAAAATATCTAAAAAGCCATTGTCCAGTTACAGAAGCTGAGAGAGAGGAGGGAGCAATGAGGTCAAGTAGAAGGGAAGGGACAATTAGGATGTTGTTGGCCATTGTAAAGAGTGTAATGAAAAGCACTGGAGATTTAAGTCAAAGGGTGATGTAGGAGGATGAAAGCAGAGAGATTATTACACTAACCCAGATGAAGTGTATTGGTGTCTTAGGTGAATGAGGTGGAAGTGGATAATGAGACATAGTCAGGTTCTGGATATATTTGGTGGTAGAACCAACAAGGTCTGCTAATGAGTTTGATGTGAGGTATGAGAATAAGAGTAGTCCAGAATGATTCCAAGGTTTCTGGCCTCACCTTTTGGTAGAGTGGAAGGAAGGCTGTGGAAGGAGCAGGTTTTAGATAGAAGATCTCAAACTCAGTTGAACTTGAAATCCCTGCTGGGGACCCTAGTAGAGATCTACATCCTGCATGTTCTCCAATATAATGTGGTGTCCAGCGAGGACATAATGCCTTCCACTTACACAGTATGTCACAGTTTTATATTATATCCCATTCATCAATAGAGATTATTTCTGACTGCAGAGGTTGAAGTCTTCTGGGAGATGATATCTGAATTTGACCTTAAAGAAATAAGAATGGCAATAAGTAGAGAAGGAAAAGGCATTCCAGATTGAGGGAACAACGTGAGCAAAGATAAAAAAAAATGTGAATTCTGTCGCCTGAATTGCTATATGATGTATACATTTAACAATAGTTTTAATACTTTAGCTTCCAGGCTAAAAAAGTGTATCTAAACTATATTACATAATTCAATTCTACATAAGTCTGTGTGGAAAACTGAAAAAAAAAAATCAGGGTGCAGAAATATTTACTTCTCATATATTCTGAAATTTGACAACTCAGAGTGACCTTATGTACAACAGAACAAAACACTACCTTGGTCTGTGCCATCCTCACAGCAATTGCTGGGCTTGAGACCTTCATTACAGCCACTGTGTTAATCCATCTTGTTGAGGGTCTTCCCCTTTTTCACTGATCAACTATTCCATCAAGCATGATATTCTTTTCTCCTGATAACATGGCCAGTGCACGAGAGACAAAATATGGCCGTTCTCAGTTCTAAAGGGAATTCCATCTGTACTTCTTCCAAGATAGATTTCATTTTTTGGCAGTCCACAGTACTTTCAATATTCTTTGCCAACACCACAATTCAAATGTGTCAGTTCATTGTCAGTCTTATTTATTCATTGTCCATCTTTCACAGCATATGAGGTGATTGAAATTACCATGGATTGGGTCAGGTCGTCAGGGTGACATCTTTGCTCTTTAACACTTTGAAGAGTTCTTTTGCAGCACATTTGCCCAATGCAGTGCATCATTTGATTTCTTAACTGCTGCTTCCGTGGGCATTGATTGTGGATCTAAGTAAAATGAAATCCTTGACAACTTCAATCTTTTCTCCATTTATCATGATGTTGCTTCTTGGTCCAGCTGTGAAGATTTTTGTCTTTATGTTGAGGTGTAAGCCATACTGAAGGCTGTAGTCTTTGATCTTCATTAGTAAGTGTTTCAAGTCATCTTCACTTTCAGCAAGCAAGATTGTCTCATCTGCATACCACAGGTTGTTAATGAATCTTCCTCCCATTCTGATGCCATATTCTTCATATAGTCCAACTTCTCAGATTATTTTCTCAACATACAAATTGAATAAGTATGGTGAAAGGATACAACCCTGAAACACACCTTTCCTGATTTGAAATCGTGCAGTATCCTCTTCTTCTGTTTGAATGATTGCCTATTGCTCTAAGTACAGGTTCCTCATGAGCACAATTAAGTGTTCTGGAGTTCCCATTCTTTGCAGTGTTATCTATAATTTGTTGTGATACACATGGTCAAATGCCTGTGCTTAATTAATAAAATGGTATTCTGTATTTTCTGCTTTCAACCAGGAGCCATCTGATAGCAGCAGTGATATTCCTCGTTACACATCCTCTTCTGAATTCAGGTTGAATTTTTGGCAGTTTCCTGTCAGTATAAAGCTGAGACTATTTTTGAAGTATGTTCCACAATATTTTACTTTCATGTTATATTAATTATATATTTGATAATATTCACATTCTGTTAGCTCATCTTTCTTTGGAATAGTCACAAATATGGCTCTTTTCCAGTCTGTTGGCCAAGTAGCTGTCTTCCAAATTTCTTGGCCTAAATAAGGAAAGGCTTCCAGTGTTGCATCCATTCATTGAAACATTTCAATGAGTATTCCATCAATCCTTGGATCTTGTTTTTCACCAATTCCTAAGTGCAGCTTGGACTTCTTCCTTCAGTACCATTAATTCTTGATCACATGCTACCTCTTGAAATGGTTGAACATCAATTCTTTTTGGTACAGAAAATTTAACAATAGGATATTTAATATTTGATATAATAGTTCAGTATAAAATTTAAATTATATATGGTAAAAGGAACAACAATAAGTAAGTAATTTCAGTATATCTTTTAAGAGTACCAAATCAAATGAAATCCATTGCCATTGATTCATTTTTGACTCATAGTGACATAGGACAGAGTAGAAGTGCTTCATAAGGGTTTCCAAGGCTGTAATATTTACAAAGCAGACTACCACACCTTCTTCCCACAGAGCCGCTGTTAGGTTTGAACCACCAACCTTTTGTTTAGCAGCCAAGCGCTTAACCACTACACCACCATGGCACATCTTTTAGAAGTAGCTAACATTTAAAAAATTCAACAAGAAATGAATGAATCAGAGTGGTTTTGGCTTATAGGAAATAAACTAGACAGATATGGGGTTTTTTTTTTTTTTTTTGACACAGAGAACTGAACATTTTATCAACTTCAGATAAACACATTTACAGTTTGTAATTGATGGGAAAATTTTCATGTGACTCACAAAAAAACACTTGAGCAATTTTCATTTCTTCCATATGTTTTGAAATTTGCTGATTTTCCATTTGAAATAAATATCTATTAGTATAAACATTGTACTCTGCTTATCGTGTGTGATCTTATGTCATCTTCTTTTTCTTTAATACTATATTATCTTGCCTTTTCTGAATAACGAGAAGAAAAGTGAAATGTTTTAAATTAGAATTAGAAGGTTGAAGCATTCTGTTAACTAAAATTCTTCAAATGCTTGAACTTTCATTATCAAGGCACTCAATTATTTAAAGATGATGTTTCAGTGGACTAAGTTAATTCAAGAAGCTGGGCGGGCTGTTCCACAGCTGCCTGCATGTCAGACTGACTCACTTATTTGAAGACATAAAATTTGGAGCCAGTAAGAGAAGTTACTCACCCACTATGCAGTGCTCTGCCACCCGCCATTTCAGAGAAATAGCATGTCGCCCACAGGTCTCCTCAAGCAGATGTCCCTCTCTGTGGGAGGGTGCTGGTGTGCAGGAGGGCTTTCCACCCTGAATAGCAGGGAAGAAGTACTGGTGTGTAGATAGGCAATCTGTCACACACTATTCCCATCTTACCCCCCACCCCCGCCACAGAGCTTCTTAAAGTGGGAAAGGAAAAAAATATACTGAAATGAAAAAAGAATTTAGAGTGGCCAAAAAGCAAACTTCTCTTAGGTTTCTATGAAACATAACAAACTATGTACATTGGGATTTCTGAGTGCTCTCCTGGCCTGACAAGGCTGTCCTTCTGCAAGGTCCCAGCCAAAGAGCATATAGCATGTCCGGGCAGTGCTCCCTTATAATCACAGACAGGAATGATGTTCTCCATCACTAGCTCAGCAAATGGAGTTGTTAAATTAGGTTGTCATCAGTGATATCAGACTGAATTAGCAAGTTAAAAAAGTATAGCAAGTAAGAAAAGTACAGTATACTCTTAAAAAATATACTGATGGAATGAAAAGTTAGAATCATGAATTATTTTTAGGGAAAATATTTTCCGATATACTTGGTAACACTAAACAGACTAAGTAATGTTGCTTAGAAATGTTCTTTTTGGAACTTTGAAAACTGAGACCAGAGGACTTAAATAAAATATGGTGGGATGGGAGGTAGGGAGCACTGAACTGGGGATTGGGAGGCCTAGGTTCTCTTTTGGTAAGTTATTGTCAACAAAAATCCATTGATATTAGTTGATATCTTAATTTCTCTAGAGCTCAGTTGCCTCATCTAGATGGTGGAAGGTCTGACTGAGACCTTCTTTTACCTCTAAAATTCTGTGATCTTAGATCTTTGCAGTATGTAATGAATATTTGCCTCTTCTGTGCCCAACATGTGGGGAATCATACAGTATATGGTAAAGGCAAAAAGCTCATGGTCCAGCTGGGGAGACAGAGCTCAATCATGCAGCTTAGCATGCTGCATTGGGTATGTATTCCTAACTGCTGAATTGCATGGGGCCCCTGGTCGAATCAGCATGATTTTGAGGGGAGACCATTGTGTACTGAAAAGGTCAGGGAAGCTTCATGGAAGAGTGAATTGAGAGACACAAAAAATATAGGTAAGGTTTGGTCAGTTGGAGAAGAGCATTGAGGGCTGTTAAGGAAAGGAGTAGAAATGAATATGGCTTTGAGAGTCTAAGCATAACAGCTTTAGAGCTGGAGAGTTAGCTGCGGTAAGAAAAGGGGTTCATGGCATCAGAATCTGATGTCCAAGACCTCAACTAAAGAAAAGAGGGTGTCTTGACTTCACAGACACTTGGGAGCCACTGTATGTCCTGGAGCCTGCAATATGATATGTGGTCTGGTCTGCAGCATGAATTAAAATGCTAGAGTTAAGGAACGTGCCTCTCAGGCTGTTGTAGTTATTTAGTGCAAGATGGTTTTCACTGTCAATACGGTTGTTGGCAATGAAACTGTTAGTGAAGAAGAAATAATAATGACTGAAGGACTACCAGAATATAAAGGAGAGAGAGAGTTGCCAGGATGGTGGGAAAGGCATGGTTAGATCCAATACATCATCTTATGGAGAGCCCTGTGTTAGTTGTCATCAAGTCTGCCCCTGACTCTTAGTGATTCTAGTATAATGAGGTGGAACCCTACCCAGTCCTACACCTTCCCCATGATATGTTTTGAATTGGACTGTTGTGATCTGTAGGGTTTTCATTGGTAGATTTTTGGAGGTATCTCACAAGAACTTTCTTCCTAGTCCATCTTCCTAGTCCATCTGGAAACTAGTCCTTCCTAGTCCATCTGGAAACTCCACTGAAACCTGTTTATATTATAGTAACACACAAGCCTCTACTGTGCATGAGGTATATTGGCTGGGAATTGAACCTCGGTTTCCTGCATGGAAGGCAAGTGTTCTACCATTGAGGCGCCAGTGCCTTAAAGAGTCCCTGTTGTTGTTGTTATGTGCCCTCAAGTTGGCTCTGAGTCATAGCGAGCCTATGTACAACAGAACGATAAACTGCTCAGTCCTGTGCCAGCCTCACAATCCTTGCTATACCTGAGCCCATTGTTGCACCTACTGTGTCAATCCATCTCATTGAGGGCCTTCCCCTTTTTTGTTGACCCTCCACTTTAACAAAATAAACAAACAAACAAACAAAAAAACCAAACTCACTGCCCTCAAGTCGATTCAACTCAGAGCCATCCCTCCTTGGGTTTCCGAGGCAGTATCTCTATTAAAGTAGATTGCCCAATCTTCCTTCCAACTCTCCACTTTACCAAGCATGATATCCTTCTCCAGGGAATGGTCCCTTCTGACAACATGACCAAAGTAGGTGAGACTAAGTCCAGCCTTTCTCACTTCCAAGGAACATTCCAGCTGTACTTCTTCCAGGATAGATTGATTCTTTCTTTTGGCAGTCCATGGTACTTTTAGTATTGTTTGCCAACACCACAACTCAAAAGCATCAACTCTTCTTCAGCCTTCCTTGTTTATTGTCCAGCTCTCACATGCATATGAGGTGATTGAAAATACCATGGCTTGGGTTAGATGCACCTTAGTCTTCAAGGAGATATCTTTGCTCTTCAGCACTTGAAAGAGGTCTTTTGCAGCAGATTTGCCCAGTGCAATACATTGTCTGATGTCCTGACTGCTGCTTCCATTGGTGGTGATTGTGGAACCAAGTAATATGAAATCTTTAACAACTTCAATCTTTTCTCCATTTATTGTGATGCTACTTATTGTTCCAGTTGTGAGGATTTTCATTTTATGTTGAGATATAATCTGTACTGTAGACTGAAGTCTTTAATCTTCATCAGTAAGTGCTTCCAGTCATCCTTGAGTCCCTAGGTGGGCACAAATGGGAAACATCTAGGCCTTGTAGCACCTGTTCAAAATCTCCTTATCTTTCTTGATACTTTATTCTAAAGCAGTGGGCCCAAGAAATATGAGTTCCATATTGAACTTACATGTGCATTGTTTATTCCTTCTCCAAAATCATTTCAATAGTTCATGGACAAGACTTGGGGGTATACTAATATATGGAAATGTTTGAAAAGCAAAGCAAAGTTGATCAGATATTTTAGTCTATTAAAGACCTAAGTTTAGTTGGGAATCCTCTCGGTTAATCTGAATGTTAGACACCCCTCTCACTCTGCTCTCCAAGCCTACAGATCTCCTTCCAATGTACTCTCTTGCAGAACAGCAACAGCACCACCACAGCCTGACATGGAGCTTGTTTGCAGCACATGATGGGTAGAATATTGGAATTTCCAAATGGCTGACTTAAAATAGAGTATATTGAAGATTACTCCTCTAAAAAATGTCACACAGACTCATTTCCATTCTCAAATGCTTTTTTGGAAAGGAAGAGAAAGACCATATGCTACCTCTGGCATTGAGCATTATGCATCTTTGTGTGACTGTTTTATTTACACCATTGTTGGTCATTAGTAATGGTAATAGGTTTGATGGTTGCCGATTATCGTAGTGCTTCCCTTTGCCACCAAATGTGGGGATTTTGACAAATCAGTATGCCAGTGGGAGTGTGCTGCTCCCTAAGAGTCTAATGTTTTGTTTAGTTGTCAGAAAATGATGAGACTTGCTTTTCCTCTAAGGCATCAAGTTTCATTAGACACACTGCATTATGTCTCCCTTTAATGATAGGATTTTAAGTCCAAAAATTACCAGCTCCAAAAGCAAAAAAACTAACTCCAGCTTATGCTCCAACACCTTTAAGAGAGATCATGTAGTAGGTAAACTCACCATTAATGTAATTTAATTTCTTCTTGCATATGTACATAATTGTTTTAAAAGCCACTCGCCCTTCTACCTAAGAATGCAGTGAAGTTACCCATAAGGTTCTATTTTGCATGCCATACATGCAGGTGATGTGTATTGGGTACATACACAGTAAGTGACAATCCATTTGTTTTCTATTTGTCCAGCCTTTACTTATTTCCTCATCTGTGAAATGAGGTTGGCCCTAGCACTCTGTTCTTAAAGAAACATCCTCACTATTCTAACACATTTCTGTGTTACCTTTAAATGCTGATGGGTTCCATTTTTAAAATCCCAAGCAAATAATTTCTCATTTCCTGTTAAATGCAGAGATAGAAGAATTAGAGCATCTAGAAACTTCAGCAGCTGAGACAATTTTCCAGCTTGGTACCCTTTGGCTTAAGTAGAGGAACCACTACCTATTGCCTTTGAATGAATTCTAACCCCTGGTGACACTGTGCATGTCAGAGTAGAACCATGCTCCATAGAGTTTTCAATGGCTGATTTTTCGGAAGTAGATTGCTAGGTCTTTTTTCCACAGCACCTCTAGGTGGATTAGAACCACCAATCTTTCAGTTAACAGCTGAGCACAAACTATTTGCCCCACCTGGGGAGCTGTACTACTGTCTATAGAAATATACATAGCTCTACCTGAGCTACAACTGTCACCTCCAATAGCACAAATCAGGTAGCATCTGCCCAAGAGGACATGACACAATGTGCCTTGTCATGCTTCAGTTCCACTTGTGTGCTGTTGTGCTTGTTGCAATAGGAAAACATGACTTTGTCTTCTGGCCAAATAAGAATGTGACATTGGGCTGAAGAGCTTTAATATGGGTTAATTATGTGCTCTAACTCCTCGGAAGGAAGGTTGGGCAATCCTACTTCCGTAGTGATACTGCCTCGGAAACCCAAGGAGGGGTTGCTATGAGTCGGGTTTGACTCCACGGCACATAACAACAACAATGTGCTCTAACTACTCAGCTCAGGGAATTCTCCCACTGTTTCCCTGAGCTCTGCTGCCTAAGTTAATGATTTTTTAAATGATGTGTTCTGCACGAGTTCACTTTTACATAGACACAGTTGCCCTGTTTTCTACTTACATTTTTTTCCTAAAAATACCAGCCCCAATTTTAAGTTAGTAAGTTTTGACATTAAAACAACCAAATTACCTGAGTATATGAGGAATATTTTATTAGTAAGTTTGACCAGGTAGGATAGTAAGATCAATTAATGGCTTAAAGGCCTTAAGCGTCCATTTTTTCAAGACATTATGAATACTCGATTTTATCTTTTTTTTTTTTTTCCCAAATAACAACAACAAAAAAAAAAAACAGCCAGTGTTTCCTGTTGAGATCCAGTGTAGACGCTGCTGCTGGCTCTCTTGACAGTGGTTTCTCTGTTTGCCCCTAGAACTTCATAGGGGTCTTGTGCAATCATAGTGATTGTGGGTGACAACTACTTCTAGACCTATGCTGACCATATGCTGCCTACCATGCACTTTGCATGACTTCTTTGTCCTTCACTTAACTGGGGGCTTCTGCAAATGGTTAATGAGTTTTGCTACTAACCAAAATGTTTGAGTCCACCCATAGGTGTCTTGGAAGAAAGTCCTGGCATCTGCTTCCAAACAATCGGCTGTTGAAAACCCTGTGAGCACAGTTCTCTCTGACATGTGGAATCACCATGAATTGGAATCCACTGGGTGGCACCTGGTTCTGCTCTCTCTATTTTGATCTTGGGAGATCCTTGCTACTCATTATAACTATCCAGAGCTTCTTTTCAGAAGGAGCCCTGTGTAACTTCCTGACCTATAACTTGACTTTCTTTGTCCTCTGGCTTTTCTTCCTCATCAGGTTTGTTGGCAGTACACCTCTTAGAACTTAGTTTTTGGGAGCTTCTTGTATTTTTTTGCATAATCTTTCCATTTAAAGGTATTAATTAGAAGATCATACATACTCTATTCTCAGAGATGTTTTGAAATCTGCCTTCCTAATGTCCATTGGCTGCTGGTAGCTGTATACTGGAGCTTCCTCCTTGGCCCTTAAAGATGCTAGATTAGTTACTCTTTACTCTTGTATGATTCCATATGTTATTTCATGAACATTGCATTAATTATCAATGAATGAATTGTATCAAAATGACAGATCTTTGAGAAACATGGAGCAGAAGAAGGTTAAAAGAAATACCATACCAGTTTGTTTTGTGATGCTTAGAAATCTATCCAGTATTAGATGGGAGGGGTTAAAAATACTTTTCATTTGACTCTTTCTGACAGGTAGGAAAGTAAAAGTATGTAAAATAAACATTTTAGAAGACAGCTCCACTAGGGTAAGCAGTATGGGCTCCTTCCTCAGGGCATTTTGATTTAAGTCACCACATTAAAATAAGCCAGTTGAACATAACATGTAAGGGGAAGTGTTACTACCCAATAAGCTTAATGTTTGTTTTTATGTGGGATCCAAAAAATATTCTTGGATCTAAGAATATTTGACTTCATTATATTTCTTAACCTACCAATTTTGTAAGACACAATTTTGAGTTCTATTTGACCTATTTCTGTGAAAAAATAAAATCATGGTACTAATTTGTGTAAAAAATCTAGAAAATATTATATTTATTTTTTATTTAGGGAGAGTTTGTAAAGGAAAGAAATGTTGCCGGTGTCTAAAATTATATGATCTTAATTTATAATGGGGGGGCATTTTAGGGAATATTTGAGAGGAAAGAATGCAGAAGAACACGATTCATAAGAAAACACCAAGCCTCATTAATGGCAGGGGTCAGGGGGAAATCATTTTAGTGTTTAGTGTTTGGTCGTAGAGCATTAAATTGTCATAAGTGACATCAGAGTAATACAGGTAGTCCCTGATTTGTAATGGGTTCTGTTCCAAAGACTTCATCATAACTTAGTTCTGACATAAGTCTAATACTTTTTCTTTTTTTTTTTTAGTTTTCATTATTATCAGTATCTTTATAAATCAAATCTTTATTTGCCTTTGGCTGTTTGAAAGATTACATAGACCATATTTCTATGCAAATAACATGTGCTATACAGTCTTTTACAAACCATGTGATCTTCCTTGCACATTAGTTTCTTATGTGCTCTGTATATGTTATATGCATATGCACATTTTTTTGTGGAAAAATATGATAAACTGTCAGATACATACATCCATATTCCTAATGATAGGATTAAAAACAAAACCAAAAAAAACATAGTTGTAAATGGTTGGTTGTAACTCAAATGCATTATAAGTCAGGGACTACCTGTAGTTCCATTTATTTATTTATTTACTAGTATTTACTCTGTAAAAAATTTTGAAGACATGTGCTTGGGAAATGCTGATGAATAAGATGGTGAGGACAATAAGAAATATATATGCACAATAATAATACACTTTGGTACTCTTAGGTTTTTTAAATTGCTCTCACTATCATTATTTCCTTGGATTGTTAAAATATTTATGTATGGATAGAAGGGAAGACCTTAATTATCCCATTTCATACATGTGAAACCGAGGCCAGAAAGTGCAAATATCTTGTTTAATGGAAGCAGTTAGGAAGGGGCAGTTGTTTGCCATTTAGTCAATTCCAACTTAAAGAGACACCATGTTAAAGAGTAGGTCTGCCCCATTTGATTTTCTAGGCTATAATCTTTATGGAAGCAGATCACCAAGTCTTTCTTCTGCAGAGCTGTTAGATGGATTTGAACCACTAACCTTTTAAAAAATTAAGCTAAGGGCTTAACAGTTTGGAATTTAACTTCCGTAGAGATACTGGCTCGGAAACCCAAGGAGGGGTAGCTATGAGTCGAATCGACTCGAGGACAGTGAATTGTTCATTTCATTTTGTATCTGTATGGAAGTAGATTGTCCAGTCTTCTTTCCGAGGAGTGGCTGGTGGTTTTGAAATGCCAGCCTTCTGGTTAGCAGTCAAATGCCTTAGGTACTGCACCACCAGGGAATATCTGCTGTTGCTAATGAATCTGAATCTTAAGTACTCAAATGTCCTTAGAATCACTTAGTGACAAGCTGAAAGAAAACCAAGATCATCTCTTGAGAGTAGACAGATGCCTGATTAAGTTGAACAATTTGCCAGTATGCCAAAGTGTCTGGGCATATGAGTATGATGTGGTCACTTTGTCCAAACAGAAAACTTTATGAAAAGAATGATTGTTTCTTTCTAAAGTTGAATTCACATAACTCTGATTTGTACTCAAGGCTTCTAGCCCTTGGTCCAACTCCCAAAAGAAGGAAGAATGTTTAAATATAAGTAGATCTCTGGTCTAACTTACCCCTTATTTAAACTAGTTCTTAAAGCAGAATTCACACAATGACTAAAGTAGGTAAGTATTCATACTTTTTTGTTCCTTTTCAGGAACTATTTTAATATTCTGTTAATAGCAATGATCAATTTGTGAATTAAAAAATAATCTTTTCCACATAAATGTTTTATGTATATACCTGCTTAAATTATATCCCTGAGGATATATTCATTCTACAATACATAGTTCAATAAATAATGACATTTAATTTTTAAAGTAGAAGCCATATTTGGAGTCTTCAACCCACAAATGTCTTTAGATTTCCCTCTATGAGCTGGTTTCTGCTAGGTCTGAAATATGGGACAGATACAGTTCTTGTCCCAAGGAAACTTGGAGTCTGGCTCCAAGATAATCACATTTTTGTTGCTTTTCATGCTTTTGAAGGATTGACTAAAAAGGGAAGTTTTAAGGCACTAGGCTTTCACAGGTATATATTTTTATTTGAAATTTTGATACTTCTTCACATATGATCTAGTAAATAGCATTTTAATGGTCCACCACAACCAATAACAAGGTTTCATTAAAGACTAAGCTATGAGCTTGTTTCTCTGCAGTGAAATTCATTCACTTACTTGCTAATTTGTTCATTCATCTATACATAATATTTCATTGGGGCATATATGTGCCATATACTTTTTTTAGGTGCTGAGGAACATTAGGGAACAATAGACCAGATTTGTTGCCATGGAGTATGCATTCTAAAAGGGGAGAATGACAATAATCAATTTAAGTAAGTAAAATACAAAATATTTAAATAAAATAAGTGCTAAAGAAAAACAATACATTAGGGAAGGGTAATATAAGGTTTGTATCAGAGGGTCAATTGCTATTTTAGATAAGGTCACTTGGGTAGGCTTCACTGAGTTGTTGACTTTTGATTACAGATGTGAAGGAGTGAGGCTGCCATATGGATAATTGAGGAAAGATCATTCCAGGCAGAGAATACAGCAAATGCAAAAGCCCTGAGGCAGGAGAATGCCTGGAATGTACCAGACACAGCTAGGAGTCCAGTATGGCTGACTGAATAAATAGGGGAGAGTGTAGATGAGGTCAGAGAGCTTAAGAATGGTCATATCATGTAGGACCTTAAATGGGCCATAATAAGTGCATTAGGGTTTACTGTGAGTGAGTGAGATGGACAACCGTAGGATGATTTAAAGCAGAGGAGTCACCCATTCTGACTTGTATCCCAGGGTCACCTTGGCTGCTGTTTGAAAAAGAATATAGGAGATTGGGCAGAACAGGGAGACCAGCTAGGAGACTATTTCTGTAGTCAGATCATTTGTGGTAGCAGTGGCATCACAAGGGTTTGTGTCACTCCCCTCTAAAGACCTCTTCCCATACTAGCTCATATAAAAACTCTAGTAATGTTTATTATCAATTTTTATCATGGAATAATAAGTGATAACTAGTCGTAAGTTGGTGAAATGTAGTATTTCTTAGATTATATGAATACTAACAAAATTGTTTTGTAAATTCTTTCTACACTGAATTACATTATTAGTAACTGACCAGAAGCCTATTTTGATTTTTCTCATTTTTTTCCTTTAATTGGGAGCTCTGGTGGCGTAGTGCCTAAGGCATTTGACTACTAACCAGAAGGCTGGTGGTTCAAACCCATCAACCACTCCTCAGAAGGAAGGATGGGAAATCTTACTTCTGCAGAGATATAGCCTCAGAAACCCAAGGAGGGGTCACTATGAGTCAGGACCGACTTGATGGCAGTGAGTTTGGTTTGTTTTGTTTTTTTCATTAATTATTACTACTTTACTCTCAAAAAAAAAAAAAAAAAAAGTCACTGGCAAAGGTTCACAAATATTACCACAATACTGTAGCTCTAAGAAACCAGAACATTTCACAAAATTAATGACTATAGAAATACTGACAGCAATGAAAAGAACAGCTTGTGATTGTAGAGCATGCAGACAAAACCACATGATTCAAAATGTTATTGTAATTGGATAATAATGACAGCTCTGACCAGAGCACATTAGAAGATTCCAAAAGTAAATTAACATAATTTTAGCCTTGTAAGGTGTGTTGATACATGTAAGCTGGCCTTATAAAAAATGTTTTTGTTGTTAAAGCTAACCACAGGGATATTTTTATAAAAAAATGACAAATTTATGCTGAAACACTGCACAAAAATTTTATAGACAGTTATTTTGATGTCACCTCCCTGACAGTGTCACCTGCACCCCCAACCCTCCCATGGTTATACCACTGTGTTGTAGCTTGGACCACAGTGGAAGTGGGTGATGATTCTTGGTAAGTTTAATGTTAGCGCCAACAGGATTTATTGGTGGATGAAAGAGCTTGATCAAGAAGAGACAAGCATTACTCTAGGGTTTTGGCTTAAGCAACAAATGGCAATGCCATTGATTGAAATAGGATAAACTCCAATAGAAACAGGGCATTGGTGAAGTTCATTTCCACCCAGAGGTGCCTTATAAGCAAGATCTGGTGATCTACCTCTGAAAAATCAGGCCATTAAAACCTTACAGAATACATTTCTACTCTGACATACATGGGGTCTTGTAAAAATGGTGTTAGCCTTGTCTAACCTCCTCTAACTTCACAAAGTTGAGAGAGACTCACCATCAGCATCAACTCAAGGCTGATTCCTATGAAATAGAGGTGTAAAAATGGCATGCTGGAGGTGTCTGACTTCCTCTAACTTCATAAGGGGAAATGAGGGTTAACATCAACAGGTCAAGGCTGATTCCTATGAGGCAGAGATCAGACATGCCTCCACCCTCCAACTTTTTTTTTTTTTTAAACTAATTCTTACACCAACCTTCCCTCTCACAACACTTTCTCCTTCTTTGCTGGGTAAGTAATTTGTTACAGTGCCTGCCCAGAATGCACAGGCAATACTCACAATTATGGGGCTTACTAGGGAAGTAGTAGGTTACAATGCAGGATGAAGAAACAAATCAGGATATAGTTCTTTGATCAGTACATTTTTTTATCAGCAGTAGCACTAGGCCTCTCGACCTCTGTCCTGCTCAGACAAGTGTTACAAAGCTCTTTTAACTCTGTGATAAGTTCCCAAAGGTACCCCATTCCCCAGTAAGCCTCTAGCCTGAAGTTGCTCAGCTATAGCACCATTGATCAGCAAACCTATCTCTACCAAGTGTCCAAAGACAGCCCACCCTGCCAGCTTGCCTTCTGCCCGAAGGTGCACAACTTTCTCTCTCCATGGATCTAGAAGCCCACTGCACTGACTCTTGCTGGTCTGTGCTGGTCTGGTTCTGCTGCTGCTGTTTCTCTGCTGCTGCTTCTTGCCATCTCTTAACATCTCAGCAAGGTGTTACAGCTTTTTTTGTCTGTCTCTTGGGTTGTGGAGATTCTTGGTGCAGGATCCCCAGGCCTAAAAGATGTACTCCACTCCCATCTTTCCTTATTATTGTTAGTCAGATCCCCCCCTTTCCATGCTATTTTAAGCCTAGTGGGATGGCCAAAATTAAAAAACCAAATTCACTGTCATCAAGTTGATTCAAACTCATAGCGACCCCATGTGGGTTTCTGAGGTGGTCATCTTTTTGGAAGTAGATTGTCCAGTCTTCTTTCCACATAGTGGCTAGTGGGTTTGAACCACTAACCTTCTGGTCAGCAGTCAAATGCCTTAGGTTAATGAATTCCTACATTGGGGTTCCATACACATTGTTTTTTTTTTGCATGGTCTTATTTGCATGTTCTCACACCCACAAGAATGCCATGCATCCTATTTGCATTATTAGCAAGCTATCCTGTCCCCTTGTTGGGTCATAAACACCTGATTTGCATAGCCCATTTGATCATTTGGTGGGAGTTACAACACCATGGAAAGAAAGGCCATACAAAAGCAATTCATTGCACCATAGGTCAGAATGATAGATAATGACCAATTGTGGCAAATACTTCTGATAGCTGAATAAGGTAAAGACTGAGAAATGACCATTGCATTTAGCATCATCAAGGTTAGTGTATTGGTGAGGGCAAAAGGCCAATCTGAGTTAGATTCAAAAGAAATGAAAGGAGAGAAATTGAAAACAAGAAGCAAATGACATTTTCTAGGAATTTTGCTGCAAAGGGGAACAGAAAAATGTGCAACAGCTGACTGAAGTGGAGGATCAAGAAAAGCGTTTGTTTATTTAAGTTGAGAGAATAGTAATGCATGTTTATGGGAAGAAGGCAGACCTTCTGTGGCTGTGGCTGTAGGTTGGTGAGTGGAGATGAGATCTCATGCACAGGTGAAAGCTGACCTTTTAGAAAAGAGGAAAGGGCAGGGATTCGTTTCACAGATGGGAGTAGGGGGGAAGATGTGCTTGTGGTTCTTTATGGAAATTTTCTTCTCTTGACTTCAACTTTTTTCCAGTGAAGTGACAATGTAAGCAACATATGAAGCAAAAGAACTTTTTAAGACTCATCAATACACTGAACCATGCTAGCCTTTTGGCTCCTTCAAATTGAAATCTCCATTTGGCAGTGGAAGTTCATCTTTCCTTAAAGACAGAATTACAAAGCTTTGAATGGGCATGTTTCCTAAGTTGATGTGTTTCTAAGACCAGAGGTGATAAGTTTTTCATTTGCATAAAACCTGTAAAATAGGAATTCAACTTTTTAGTACAGTAAAATGATAAGACTATAATGTAGCTTTGGAAACCACTGGACTAAAAGGAAACCCAATTAAATAGTTTTAGAAACTCAGACATTTTCAATGGTTCTATTTGTTATGCTGTAGACAGAGAAATTAGACTCCACATTTAAAACTTTTAAGAGCAGCTTGTGTAGGAGTAGAAAGCCATATGTGGTTTGAATACTAAATATTATACTTAGTTATTTGTAATGGAAGTTACAGAAATTAATGCTTGATTGAGGGATCTGGGCTGAGGAAAAATGAAAAAGATGTCAGTGGCTCTATCCCCTGACAGACAGAAGCAAGGCCTTCTCCTCTGTTGGAGTTCTTCTTGTTGTTTACCCTAAGGGGCATTGATTATAAGACATTAGTAAAATGCTGCTGGGGATGTTTATCTCCATTAGCTTTGTTGTCCCATGAACAATGGAGGAAGTGCTGCCTGGTCCTGCACCATCCCATGATTGGTTGCAAATTGGATTGTTATGATCCATAGGGTTTTCATTGGTTGATTTTCAGAAACAGGTTTCTAGGTCTGTCTTTCTAGGCTTTCTTAGTCTAGAAAGAAGCTCCACTGAGACACGTTTAGCATCATAACAACATAACAGGCCCTTGTGGACAGGGGGGTAGCTGTGTGTAAGGTTCATTGACTTAACAATTGAACCTGAATTTCTCCTTCATGGAAGGCAATAATTCAACCACTGAGCTACTGATAGCTCACTCTATTAGCTTATGTGTCTTAAAAGATGCTTGAAGTGGGAAGATCCCATTTGTCCCTACTTCCCCTGTCTATAGTGTACCTGCCCTATACCAGTAAACTCATTAAGAATTGTTTGAGGGTTCGGAAAAGAAGAATAAGTAACTGATTTTTCTCTTTGTTTTTTTCATAATCTAGTCCCACAAAAGAAAAAAAAAAAAGGAAATTGTCATCTTAAGAAATTGTGGTTTAGCAAAGTAAAAATGTTTCCCTTTCCTAAGCCCTGATTGGGCTGAAGTGCTACACAATAAATTCATCTCTGCAGCAGCTTTATAACCTTTATAATGTGTTCACTGTGGTGGTGGGGAGACCTGGCCTCCCTGCCTCTGCTGAGGAAGAACACTGCCCTTTCACTTCAGGCCAAGTCAGCACTGTGCACAGGTGCAGAACAGTGGGGAGCCAAGTAGTGACTTTCAGCATGTGAGCAGTGTCCATATTCTACATCCGTGGGGTCAATGACTAAGTTGAACCACAGTCAAGAAAGTGTTTATGCCAGTAGGTAATATTTTCAGAAAGGAAGGAATTCATGTGACTCCATAATGCAGCTTGTTCTTCAAGTGTGTAAGTCCACTTAAGTGATACAATTTTTTTTCCTGTTGCCTCAGAGTAACTGCCCACCAAATAAATAATAGCAGTCAGTTTGGGGAAATTGAAAAAACAATTAAAATGTCAAATTTTTTGTTTCATATATGTGTGTGTGTGTGTGTGTGTATAAAATGTATGTATGTATATGTCCACAATACAATCTTTACCCTGGACTAGTGTCTCTTAAGATTGAGCCCAAGTCCTAGCTGACCTTCATTAAGAGGTGAATATATAGGACTTGAGTAATAAAATAACTTTTTGCATTTAAAACAAAATATTCTGTGACTTTTTGTTTCCACAACTATATTTTTCGATATAGAAGAGCATGAATCTGGTCGTATGTTCCTTTGAGCTACCTTGTTGTTGTTGTTATGTGCTGTCGAGTCGGACCCGACTCATAGCAACCCTTCCTTGGGTTTCCGAGGCAGTGTCACTATGGAACTAGATTGCCCTATCTTCCTTCCGAGGAGTGGCTGGTGGGTTTGAACCGCCAGCCTTCTGGTTAGCAGTCAAGTGTCTTAGCCACTATGCTACCAGAGCTTCTTGCAGCACCTAAAAGTGCTTTATATATAGTAGATGTGTCACCATTCCACTTTGTTATGAGTCACAGCCAACTCAACAGCAACTAACAGCAGTAAAACGTGTGTCAGAAAGACCTTAGGGTTAGAACCCAGTTTACCCTCCCTCTGTTTGGCTAGACATTAAAAAAAAACAAAACACTGCTATCGAGTTCATTCTTACTCATAGTGACTCCCATTAGATTTCTGAGGCTGTAAATCTTTACAGAAGTAGATTAGTCAGTCTTCTGTGGAGTGGCTGGTGGGTTTGAACCACCAACCTTCTGGTTAGCAGTCAGATGCCTTAGGCACTGTGCCACCATAAGAGGGGATGATTACTAACTTTATGCTGCTTATTAGAAGCCATTTGTCCCATTAGACATTTTTCACCATGGAGCTTCCTTCATATTTTTTTGCTGATAATATTTAATACCTGACAAAGCATTAAACAGTCTCTGTGTATTTCCATCTGATACACTTGATCCTCTTGTTCAGTCATGTCTTAGGGAAGGGAACCCTTTCTTTTTAATGCTATATATCATATCTAAGGAGCTCTGATGGCACAGTTGTTAAAACATTTGGCTGATAACCAAAGTTAGTTATCAGTTTAGCAGCTGCTCCAGTGGAGAAAGATGGGGCAGTCAGCTTCCATAGTGATTTACAGCCTTGATAACCCTATGGGGCAGTTCTCAGTCCTATAGCATCCCTATAAGTAGGAATCGACTTGATGTCTGTGAATTTGAGCAGGAGTCAAGATGCAACCCATCCTACACAGGCATAGGGATTAGGATTTATAATACATCACAAAATGGAGGACGATTTTTAAGTAATGGTTATTCCATACAGTTGACAGCAAGAAATTGCCCAGTTAATTATTCATTTATTTATTTTAATCAATTAATTTTTATTTTTTATTGAAGGCAATACTTGAATAATTTCTTTTAGAAAGATCAGCACAAGGTCAGTCCCTATGGTACAGAGGTTAAAGTTGTCCCAAATGTCCAACTTTTCCAAACTGCTGTGCCACTCCATCTTCTCTGACATCAATTCTTCCTCCTCCTCTCAATAATATCCCTCCTGGTTTGGGGTTCTGTAGATTGCTGTAATGTCTCACAGAACTCACAAACTCCCAAGGAAATGGCTCACATGGTTGTGTGGAGGCTGGGAGGCTGGGAGTCTGGCAAGCCCCAGATCTTTGGGTAGGTCTGGAGGATTCTCCCAACTCACATGGTTGCAGGGGTTGGTGAACCCAAATTGACAGATGAGATGATGATAAACCAAACCAGAACTGGAGCAAGAGAAAGCTAACATTCCCAGAACTTTCCTATATATATATATATATATATACCCTTGTGGAAGCTAAGCATGGTGACTTGAGTCACACCCTTCAGCAAGGCAGGAGTCAAGATGCATCCCATCCTACACAGGCATAGGGATTAGGATTTACAATACATCACAAAATGGAGGATGATTTTTAAGTAATTCTCTGCACTACAGGCAGTCATCTCATGAACTTGGCATTGTGCTTGTTTGAATGTTTGATTGGTTGGTTAGTTTTGATTTTGGTTTTGTATTCCTGAAAAGCAATATTGAATGCTAGCTGCTTATTTTTACCTATAACAGATTGGACTCACCAGACAGGGCTCCTCAGTGGAACCCTGCCTTGTTGCTTTATGCAGGTGTTAACTAAGGGGAAGGAAGGAGTCCCTGGGTGGTACAAACAGTTAATGCTCTCAGTTGCTAACTGAAAGGTTGCAAGTTCAAGCCCACCCAACAGTACTTTACAAGAAATGCTTGGCAATCTACATCTGAAATCAGCCATTGGAAACCCTATGAAGCACAGTTCTACTCTGTCACCCATGAAGTTTCCATAGTCGACTCAATAGCAGCTAGTTGTTTTTAACCAGTGGAATTGGGGTGAATAGGAAAGAGATTGATTAAAAACTGAACACTAGGTGGTTGCTGCTAGTGCTGCAATATTTAATTTTTCAAATGAGAACTTACAAAGGGAACTGGAAGTTTTCTTACCAAAGAGAGATCCAAGATGAGGATTCTCTTCTGCAAAAGAGAGACTGGTATCCCCCAAGTTTGCAGGGGGGAAAAAATTGAGAGAAAACCATATATGATCCTGATTTGAAGAGTTAAACATTTTTAGTAATGTTTGAATAAATTGTAAATATATTCCTGATAAAAATTATTTTTTATACCATGGATAGATGCAGAAGGTGTGGAAACACTTAAAAAAAAAGAAAAATTTGCAATATTGGAGTCAATGAGGACTTAATTCTTAGGCTGATTTATTGACAGGTGTGCAGGTAAGGTAATAGAAGAGTGAGTGGAATTCATATTGCTGAATTCTCAGCAACTGTCAAGAATCTAACCTTGCTTTTGACCTAGTGATTAGCTTGAATACAGTGGACTCTGCATTTCTAATTTCATCTCCATTGAAAGGTAAAATGAGTTTGGAAGTAATTAATTATAGTTAAATGTTAATGGTGAAAAGAATTAACTTCAAAAGTTATTTTTTCATCATGTGAACTAACTTCCTCATGATGGAAATTTAGTAATACTTTACCTATGTGTTTTTATCTCTTAAGTAGGCACTCCTGTAAATTGCTTCAAATAAGATGATTTTCTGGGAAAATGTTGACAACAAAGGTCAAGCCTGTGTGAAGCCCTTCTTGTTATTTTGCTTTCATCCTAGGTGATGCACAAGGGTACTTTCCCAGGGGCAGCTGGTGATTCCAAAGCCTGCCTTATCTAAATTGGCACATCTTAGAATCACATTAGGGGACAGAGGTGGTTCAGTGGATGTCTCTGGATGGCCCAAATGGTTAAGCCTGGGACTGGCAGTTCAAATCCATCCAGAGAGACCTTGGAAGAAAGGCTTGGTGATCTACTTCCAAAAGGTCTCAGTTATTGAAAACACTACGGAGAACAATACTATTCCTGACGCACATGGGGTCACCATAAGTTAGAATCAACTCGATGACAAAAGGTTTGGTCAATGCTGTTGGTAGTTCAGTGGTAGAATTCTCACCTTACATACTGCAGACCTATTTTCAATTCCCAGCCAGTGCACCTTAGTGCAGCCACCACCCCAGACTTGGGTGCTGCTATCATACTGAACAGATTTCAGTGGAGCTTCCAGACTAAGATGGAATAGGGAGAAAGGCTTGGCAATATACTTCTTAAAACCCTATGTATCACAATGGTTTGATCCTGTTGTGTGTGGAGTCAACATGAGTCAGAGCTGACTTGACAGCAGCTAACAATAACAACGATAGAATCATATGGTTTCATCCTGGGAGATAAATTTTATAGACAAATAAATGGAGGAATGGAATGGCAGAGGTCTTGTCTGAGGATGAGCTATTGGTCAGATATGGGATCTGGTCCTAGACCACATCTCCTCACTCCTGTCCTTTGGCTGTAGGGAGGTTGAGTGTCTGTGGAGGTCTTCAGCCAGAGCACAATACTTCTAGATAAAAGTGTTGGCTAGGTTGAGTCCTTGCTTAAGCTTTCTAGTCCTTTATTAGCTTGCTTTATGCAAAGAACTATGGTAGTATTTGAGAATTAAAGAGATAAATAAGTGACAGTCCTACTAATCAGGAGGTTTCTATCTTCATGGCATATGTAATTATTACAACCACACAAGTGGTTGTACCAGTTAAGATTACTTCTCACTGCAGTAAATGAAAATCTTGACTCATAATGACTTAAATTAATGGGAGTTGGCACTATAAAGTCTGGTGGGAATCACTGCCTGATACTGGTACAGTAGCTTATCGTGGCAGGGCCCTGATGGAATTTCCCACCTTCTTGCCCTTTCCCCTGTGCTTTCTTTAATCCTCATGCCAGTCTTTTCCACACTCCCCCCATCCCCCACCCCACCCCAGTCATAAGATGGCTGCTCAGCTCTGGACTTGTGTTTGTGGTAAAGGGAGGAAGAAACAGATGTTTCATAAAAGTCAGCTTCTCTCCATCAGATTTCTACTCTAACTTATTAGAAAGCTATGTCACATGGGCACTCTTAGCTTCAAGGGGGATTCCCTGGGTGGTACTAACAGTTAAAATGCTTGGCTGTTAACCAAAATGTTAGAGGTTCAGTACGTCCTGCAGAACAACTTTGTAATCAGCTGCTGAAAATCCTATGGAATGTAGCTCTACCCAGACACACACAGGGTTGCCATGAGTTGGAATTGACCCTATAGCAACTGGTAGGTAGGTAGCTTCAAGGGAGACAAAGGAAAGTATGTAAACCTTCCTCAGACTTTGTGGTAGGGGCCGACCTGGGAGAAGGGGTCCATGGGCATTTTTAGTTCAAGTGCTGTGGGAGAGAGAGGAGAGACTGATGCTTGGTGAGGGCAGAGGAGGGTGCATGTGAGATCAGGTCAGAAGGATCCAAGGGCATGAGAGCATGAAAAGGCAGAAAGACATTCTGAGAACGAAACTTCCTTGTCTCCTTGCCAATAATGGGTAGAACTATGAATGGGGCTTGTTTATGAGCACACAATGAGTGCACTTGAAGAGTGTGAAGTGTCACCAAATAGCAGTAGGAAATAATGGGGACTAAAAGGAACTCTGGTAATGTAGTGCCTAAGGCACTTGACTGCTAACCAAAAGGCTGGTAGTTCAAACCCACCAGCCACTCCTGGGAAGAAAGGTTGGGCAATCTTCTTCCATAGTGATACTGCCTCAGAAACCCAAGGAGGGGTCACTATGAGACGGGTTCAACTCCACAGCAGATAACAACAACAACAACAGTAGCCGAAAACCTCTCACATACCTGGGGGAAGAGTGAGAAAATCCTGAACTAAGACAGGACAGTTCATGTCTGCCATGAGAAGATGGAACAAACTGGGAGGATTCTCCTGAAGTCAATTGCTCTTACTTTCCATTTGAATGTTAGTGGTGAGGCAGACAGAGTCAGCAATTACTCTTAAGGCAGTAGGGGTGGGGATGAAGTTAGAGAATCCAGAAGGGGGAGCAGGTTTGAGGGGTGACTTTTCAGTTGAAGACATATTGGATTTGAGATGTTTATAGATAGGACTGGATTTGATAAGTAGGGGCATTGATTGTAGATTAAGGAATTTGAGGTATATGTAGATACTAGTGAACTGAATGAAAGAGCTGGATGAGACTGCCCAGGATGAGTGCATGGCTCTCACTGTACAATGATTCTACTGTATGTCTGTATGTGAGTCATGGATTTTCATTTCCTTCCAGTGTATGCTCTCTTCTCTCTGTGTATAAACTCCTATTAGTATACTTTCCCCATAGTGAGTTTCTTTAAAATACTTTGCTTCCTTTCTTGCTGTTCTTCTCTTTCCTTATTTTATCTCCAGGCTGTGATACCTGTTGTAACCTATTTATGGAAGTCAGAAAAGAGGGCTGGTGACCAGACTGTGGCCTGTCCACTGGGTTGGCAGGAATGGCCAACACTGTTTCACCCTTCCCTCTCTGGTACATGAGTGTGCTAGATCCACATATACTGTAGCTAGCTAGCTAGATTACCTAGGATATAGCTCCCTAAAAGGTATGATGCTGCTAGTGGGTTACAGGGAGGACTCAGGAAGCCTTGGTCCAGATGGAATTGAGGTGGGAGGATTAAGACTTCAAGGACTCTGAGGACTAGCAGAGGAGGTAGGGAAACTGAGAAGGAGCTGGGAGACTGAGGTGTGTCTGATGCCAAGGGAAGAAAGTGTTTATTTAAGGAGGGTAATCAGTTTTCTCAGATGTTGCTTAGAAGTTGAGAAAAATGAGAATAGAATTGAATTTGTCATTCAGCAAGGTAGAAGCCATTGGTGACCTTGAGAAGACAGAATTGTATGGATGAAGGCTCATATTGAATCAGTTAATTAGAGTACATTTTAAGCCTTGAGTCCCTCAACCAGGAAACTCAGTGTCTCATTGCTTCAGCTTTTCCCCATTGAAACACCGAACTTATGTGAGTTAGAAAATTCCTTCAGAATGACTCTGTTGAACCAAATATTTAATCTATTGGAATATGTTACATGAATCCCCTTATTAATGTGTCAGATTTATAAATGGTATGTCATCTTTTCCTTTCACTTAAATCTTTTTCTTTTTAATATGACTTTACTCCAGATGAAATCTACTTGCTGTTTCCCTGGTATGTGCAGTTCTTTAGCTCTTGCCAGTCTTTTGTCTTGAGAGAAATTGTTCTAGGTTAATGAATCACAGCAACTTCACACATGAGGTAAATAGCATCATGTCAAGCATCACTGCCTGGTACACAGCAGGAGCTCAGTAAACATTAGTTGAAACTTAGAGCAAAAACAACCCTGTGATAAACAATAAGACTCTAACAGAAAAGAGCTCAATGAGCGTTGCAAGGTCCCTCAAGAGAAATGTACAAGCCACCACTGTGGAGGTGAACTTCTGTCCTTGAGGCCATTTGCCTTTGCCTCCTGCTCCTGCTCTGTTCAGCCCTAGGTGGCTCTCACTTGGGGCCTCCTAGGCACAGAGTCTAATCCTGTACTGGGAAAGCTACCTTGTCTTTTTATTTTGGGGTATGAATTTTCCAATCCACTCTGGCAGTCTGTTCTCAAAGAATCCTTGGAACCTATATGGTATGTTCATGGGATCCTGAGTATGTATATGAAGAGCTATGTTGTAGCTGGTAGTAGTGCCTACAGCCTTTGTGACAAAGCATTTTCCAGTGTCAGGTTTGTAACATCAGGAGGTGTTCCCTGGACTGTACCACTCCAACTGGCAAAGGAGTTTGGACTCCTCCAAGCATTCTGTTCAGTATTGCACAGTAGCAGACGACTAATTTACTTTAAAATCCCTTGGTGACTCTATTGGAGAGTCTTCAGACTTTATGCCCGCTTATTCATTTGGCCCCTGTACTTGTGGGTTGCCTATGACCTGGGAATTTGTGCCCTCAGAAAATATTATAGGGTTTTAACTCTTCCATCTCAGTAGATTATGGAACTATTACAGATTGGGGGGTTTAAAATTGCTAAGAAATTGCTAGTTGATTTGTACTTTAATACTTGTAAGTACCACTCCTCAATTTGTTATTGTTGTTGTTGTTAGGTGCCATCGACCAACTCACAGCAACCCCGTGTACAACAGAAGGAAACACCGCCCAGTCCTGTACCATTCTCATAATGTTTGCTATGCTTGAGCCCATTGTTGCAGCCTCTGTGTCAGTCTATATTATTGAAGATCTTCCTCTTTTTCACTGACCCTCTACCTTACCAAGCATTATGTTCTCCTCCTGGGATTGGTCCCTCCTGATAACATGACCAAAGTACTAGAGACAAAGCCTCATCATCCTTGCTTCTGAGGAGCATTCTGGCTGTACATCTTCCAAGACATATTTGTTTATTCACCTGCCAGTCTGTGGAATATTCAACATTCTTCACCAATAATTCAAACGTATCAATTCTTCCATGGTCTTCCTAGGAGCTCTGGTGGCATAGTGCCTAAGGCACTTTACTGCTAACCAGAAGGCTGGCGGTTCAAACCCACCAGCCACTCCTTGGAAGGAAGGTTGGGAAAGCTACTTCTGTAGTGATACCGCCTCAGGGTTGCTATGAGTCGTGTCTGACTCGAAGGCAAATAACAACCACAACAACATGGTCTTCCTTATTCATTGTCCTGCTTTCCCATGCTTAAGAGGCAATTGAAAATACCTTAACTTGGGTCAGGGGCACTTTAGTCTGCAAAGTGACATCTGGTACTTTATTCTTTAAAGAAGCAGATTTGCCCAGTGCAATGCATGATTTGATTTCTTGACTGCTGTTTCTATGGGCATTCATTGTGAATTCAAGGAAAGGAAATCCTTAACAGCTTCATTCTTTTCTCCATTTATCATAATTATGCTTATGATCCAGTGGTGAGGATTTTTGTTTTCTTTATATTGAGGTGTAATTTATACTGAAGGCTGTAATCTTTGATCTCCATCAGTAAATGCTTCAAGTCCTCTTTGCTTTCAGCAAGCAAAGTCACGCACACCCTGCATATCTGCATATCGCAGGTTGTTAATGAATCTCCTTCCAATCCTCCTGATGCCTCATTCTTCTTCATATAGTCCAGCTTCCCAGATTATTTGCTTAGTGTACCAATTGAATAGTATGGTAAAAGAATATAACCCTGATGTTCACCTTGCCTGATTTTAAACTATGCAGTTTACCCTTGTTCAAACAGTGGCCTCTTGGTCTGTGTACAGGTTCCTCATGAGCACAATTAAGTGTTCCGGAATTCCCATTATTCGCAATGTTATCCATTATTTGTTATGATCCACACAGTTGAATGCCTTTGCATAGTCAATAAAACACAGGTAAACATCTTTCTGATATTCTCTGCTTTCAACAAAAATCCATCTGATATCAGCACTGATGTGCTTCATTCCACATCCTCTTATGAATTCTGCTTGAATTTCTGGCAAATCCTTTTGTTTTTGAAGTATTTTCAACAAAACTTTACTTGTGTGTGATATTGATGATATTGTTTGATAATTTCTGCATTCTTTTGGACAACTTTTTCTTTGGAATGGGCATAAATATTGATTTCTTCCAATCAGTTGGCCAGGTAGCTCTCTTCCAAATTTCTTGGCATAGACAGGTGAGCGCTTCAAACATTGCATCCATTTGTTGAAACATGTCAGTGGATATTCTGTCAATTCCTGGAGCCTTGTTTTTCACCAGTGCCTTCAGTGCAGCTTGGACTTCTTTTTTCAGTATCATTGGTTCTTGATCATATGCTACCTCCTGAATGGTTGAATGTAAGCCAATTCTTTCTTCCATCTTCTATCCATGCTTCCTGCATCATTTAGTATTTTTTCAATACAATCCTTCAATATTGCAATTCAGAACCTGCATTTTTCTTCAGTTCTTTTATCTTGAGAAATGCCAAACATGTTCTTACTTTTCAGTTTTCTAACTCCAGTTCTTTGCACATTTCAGTATAATACTTTACTTTGTCTTCTTAAGCCACCTTTTGAAATCTGCTCAGCTTACTTCATCATTTCTTCCATTCGCTTTAGCTACTGTATGTTCAAAAGCAAGTGTCAGAGTCTTTTCTAACATCCATTTTAGTCTTTTCTTTCTTCCCTGTCTTTTTAATGACCTTTCACTTTCTTTTATTATGTCCTTGATATCATCCCACTACTTGTTATCTTCTGTTTTGGGGGGTAGGGTAGACTTTTAGTATTATCTGCAGAAAAGCAGGATTTTAGGGCAATTTTTTAAAAACACTTTATCTTTTCCTATATCTGCACTTCGGGAGCTCTGGTAGTGTAGTGCCTAAGGCACTTGACTGCTAACCAGAAGGCTGGTAGTTCAAACCCTCCAGCCACTCCTTGGAAGGAAGGTTGGGCAATCTACTTCCATTAGTGATACTGCCTCGAAAACCCAAGGGGAGGGGTTACTATGAGTCAAGTCTGACTCGATGGCACATAACAACAATATCTGTACTTCAGAGCGTCAACTTTCTAACTTTATGTTACAGATTTTTTCAATTATATACAAAAGCAGAGAGAATTGTATAATAAATCCCCCACGTACTCATAAGCCAGCCATCAATATTGTGAATTCTGTTTCGTCTATACCACACATCTCCCTCATCTTCTTTTTTTGTTTTCTGGGTGTATCATTTTAAATTTTTGTTGGTGATGCTGTGGCAAAAGGGCCCCCAAATCTCAGTGGTCCATAAAGTTCTACTCTGCTTCTTTATTCTGAAACCATGGCTGAAAGATCAGCCTCTACTTTAGAAGATGCCCCACCCAGGGTTGTTTCTGAAGAGGCTTCTACACTGAGTGGGCCATAACTCAGAGCCAGGAGATGTGAGATTTCCTGCAAGGAAAAGTTGGTCAGTATTGCCAGCTACTTTTTTTGGGCGGAGGAGGGTTGCTCTCCAACTCCTGGTGACTACGTGTGTGTCAGAGGAGAATTGTGCTCCATAGGGTTTTTTTTCAGTGTTAGGTTTCTGAGAAATAGATTGCCAGGCCTTTCTGGGTAGATTCAAATGTCCAACTTTTTGGTTAGCAGGCAAAAGTGTTAACTGTTTACATCCCAAGAGACTCCTTGTTAGATACTTAAAGAAGTAAAAGAATGTTGTATTTTCAGCACAGATAGTGTGATACACTAGTATAAATCTTCACCTTAGGAGCAGTGAGTTAACAATGTAAGTCCCCCATTTAGAAATATAAAGGAAGTCCTGGTGGGTAAGGCATTTGGCTGCTAACCACGTTGTCAGTGGTTCATACCCACCAGCTACTCCACTAGAGGAAGATGAGGCAATCTACTTCCATAAAAATTTACAGCCTTGGAAACACAAAGGGGATCACTATGAGTCAGTGGTAGCATAGTGGCTAAGACACTTGCCTGCTAACCAGACGGCTGGCGGTTCAAACCCACCAGCCACTCCTCGGAAGGAAGATGGGGCAATCTACTTCCGTAGTGATACTGCCTCAGAAACCCAAGGAGGGGTCTCTATGTGCTGTGGAGTCAGGTTGAGGGCACACAACAACAAACAACCACATGAGTCAGTGAGTTTGGTTTTTGGTGTTTAGGAATTTACACTCCAGGGGAAGTCAGTTAACATTTGAAAGACCCTAATTAGGAATACCACAGAGTGTGTCTGTCAGTGCTTAGATATCTAGTATAGAGAGTCCATTCACTAGCATTAGGAGTGGCAGAAGAATTTTTCATTGGTAACATGGGTAGTTTTCAAGTTATATCAGTTTATTGGAAATACTGTTCACCTGCCTTTGTGTGAAGGACCATAAAACCTTTGCAAACTCAGCAAGCTAATATCCTTCATAATGGTTTGTATTTTAGATCTAGGACTCCATTCTTTTCTGTGTTCTGCTACAGGAAGGATCCTGAGGATTCTGTCACCTTCTCTGACCAGAAGATATTTGACATTGGCTGCTAGATTAATGTTTCATTTGTCTTCAACAAACATTTATAAAATTTCTTATTTGAGTATATAAAAGAGAGAGAGCTTGGATTTCCCTGAGTTTTACAAGAACAGGTTGCATGACTATTTTATGCCTGTTTTTTTGGTAATACACCACCTATTACTGAAACATTAGGGGAGGGGATCTACGTTTTTCACCTACTTTTAATTCTTGAAATCTATTGGTATCTACAATAAAAATATGACTATTGTCAATGACTAGGCCATATTGCCTTTGGTTGGTTTGCAATAAAGAGAGTAAGAACTTGAGAAGATGCCTTTGAAGGGTCATTAGTGCCCTTCCAGATTACAGAATGGCCACAGAGTTCCCATGTAAAAGATTGTTCCCTGTGAGCTATTGTTAGGTCTTTACTTGGTTATCAGGGAATGCTTTAATAACATTTAGCCATCAGCATGGACTCCTTGGGTGGTGCAATGTTTAAGCATTTGTCTTGTAACCAAAAGGTTGACAATTTGAATTCACCCAGACGTGCTTGGGAAGAAAGACCTGGTGAGCTGCTTTCAACAAATCACAGTCATTGGAAACCCTGTGGACCACAGTTCTACTCTGAAACACATGGAGTTGCCACGAGTTGGAATTAATTCTGTGTGTCAACATGGAAGGAGATGTCTCGAAGTAAATGGGAAGCATACATTAACCTAAACTAGTGTGCCTGGGAGCAGTATGAACAGTCTGAAAGAGTTTATGTCTTATTGTGATGATTCAGTTAGGTACTTCTTTCAGCATCATATTTCAGTATAATAGTTTACTTTCGAGGGCATGCCTCTATTCTAGCATCTCTGCTAATTGCTTTCCTGGATCATTTTAGTTAATCCTCATAATACCTGCACAAGGTAGGATATATTAGTCACATTTGAAAGGTGAGGAAACTAACACATACAGTGCGTTACACAGCTAGTAAGAGGCAGAGCCAGGATTCAAATTTAGGAAATTTGACTGTTCAGCCTGTTCACCTATCACCTTTAGTTTACAAGTGCAAATATCACAAAAGACTTTTTTTTGTTAGCACCTGCCTCCTTATATTCTCAAGGCCCTCAAAGTCTTTAATGCCTAATAGAAAAGAGATAAATATTTATTTATCTATTGGAGGACATTTTCTTTGTTGGTTACCAGGGGTCGGAGGGGAGGGGGTCTTTTGTTGTTAGATAGATAGAGATAAATATTTATTTTGGTGAAGAGAAGGGCAATGTACCAAATGTGAGTGACCAATATGGCAGCATTGAGGATGAAAAAGACAGAGAGAGTTACATGGGCAGTACAAACAACAAATATGAACCCCTTTG
>NW_006921637.1:5676943-5685367 GCF_000298275.1 Orycteropus afer afer | reverse complement strand
GGAACCTCTGCTTCCAAAAGATGTAGAGAGCCCCACCAAGGTGAAATGGACACTGGTATTTCCTTCCATTGTCACTGGACACCTTAGGGCAGCTACCATTTAGTCCTGTGAAGAAGTGGAGATCTGGTTGGACTCAGCAGGGTGTCGAGGGTTCACACCCCTTTACACAATATGGGAGTTTAGGACCACTTTGCCTTCTAGTATGGAGTTAAGCTTCTGGGCTAAGCAAGAATCAGATTGGTTATCTACTGGGTGGGAATTCAGTATCAAGTAAATGGCAGTGTTCTCCTTGCCATCCAGCATTTTTCCATTACCTCTGAGCTTGTCTTCCAAAGAGCCCTCTCCTAGGGAAAATAAATGTAAGTCCTGAGTTACAATGGTTGACACCATTTCCATGCCCAGGGGAAAATGCCTACAGCATGGATTTTAGAGTACATAAAGCTTTTAAACCCCAGTGTAGTGATGGCTGCAGGATAATTACATCAAGCCTGAAGGTATCCTGAGGGAAGTGGCAGGTAGCAGAAATATTTCTTTGGTTGTTATACCAGGAAGCCTAGTTTAAAATGCTAGAGCTTTAGGAAAAATGTTTCTGTTGGCTCCTTCAACTTTTCTCCACTCTGTTTTCCTGCTGTTAAAATTTTTAAGAAATGGTGAAGAATGAGAGGGGAAAATAAAAATAAAGCCATGGACATACTATATATCATATGCACTGTGTGTGTGTATACACACTTGTGTGTGTATAATGTATAACTATTCCTATCCTCTTCTGCAATTATCTGGCTTCAAGTCAGAGTTCTGACTACTTTCTTCAAATGCTCCTGCGATAGAACAGTGGGTCCATATACTCAGAGTGTCTAAATGTTGAAGATGAAGGGCAAGGCCCCAGCTAGACCAAGGATGATCTGAACATTTTGTCTAGTTTAGAACAGAGGTGTACAAAAGTAGTCAAAATCCTGGGAGTACCCCCAAGGTGAAAGCAACAATGAGTTAGAAGCAGGTTGGGACAAGAAGATACTAGATCTCGGGCTCCAGCAGATGATCCATACAAGTCGGTAGCCTAAACAGATAGGTAGCCTCATCATGTGGGCTGGAGCAAGTTTTGGGAGTCTTGGTTTGGAGAGGACAGTCTTGTGACCATTGTCTTAGGTCCAGTCTATCTCAAGGTGTTCCTTTATTCTGGACGTGCCTGAGGATTTCTTTACCTTTGCTTTTCTTCATAGTTGGCTTCTATTTTCCCCACTTCTATTTCCCCTTCTTCTGTCCTTGTCACAACTCCTACAACCAGATAAAAGATTGCCAAACCCGTGAGCTTGCCTTTCTCTTGTACTTGTGGTTGGATCTTTGATGAGTGCTCTTTATTGTAGACACTCTGTCTGTGCATATAAATCTTGGAGGGCTGATGTGAAGATTAAAAGGGATAATGCAAAAGCAGGAACACAGTGTCTGGGTCAGAACATGGCAAATGCTTTCCTTTCATTTTCTCTTTAAAATAACTATCTCTTTCCAGATCTAGAGGGTGGGTTGGGAGGGAAGAGGGTTTAATAAATGGCCTTCAAGGCCTCCTCCCCCACTCCTGTCTTCCTGGTTTGGTTACTATAAAGAGCCTCTCTGGCTTTGTACTTATTTAGGTCAACTCCTGAGCCCGCTCTGTTACACTCTCCTCCCTCATTTGTAAAGACAACCAGTACAATGCCTGGGACGCACTGTACAGCTTTTTAATTTAGAGCTCCCTGTAAATAGTTACATTTTTTTATAATTTTCAGTTTGTCATAAAATATCATACTTTTATGGATTTGAAGTCCTTAAGAAAAGTCCTTAAAAAACAAAAAAAACTTTGTGGGATCACCAGGAATTGAAATATTGACCTCTACTCTCCAATGGATTCCACAGTTAAACAATTAATAGTGGGAAAGTTTCATTTGAAGTCCCCATTATCTTTTTCTTATTTTAGTCTTAAAATATATGTGTACTTTAAAACAGTGTTAAAACATTATATGGCATGTTTTTTAAAAACATGGCATTTTTAAAAAAAAATTTCTAAATAATCTAGTGTATAATATAGCAGAGAAAATACTAAAGTGTGTTAAAAGGGAATATTGCAAGAGATGTAGCTAGGAACTAAGAATAGTAAGCCCATTTTACTTAATTATGGTGAGGATGAGATATAGTGAGTGACTTTATTTTAGCTTTGGTTTAATAATAAGTCAACTTTTTAATGTAAGCTATTTTCTTGTTAGACATTTTGTTCTTTCCTCCCTGTGTTCCTGCCCACGCCTTCAACAAAGCCGTTTTCAGGGAGCTATGGAATGGAAAAGCTTTAGATAAGATTCATACGGTTTTGAAATGTGACTGGGAAAGCTATACTAAAATGTAAAGTAATTTGGTATTATATCATATCAGCTAGTGGGCATGTTCCTTTACTACTCTTTTATATCTACAATAGCCTTGTTTATTGTTGTTAGTTGCCACTGAGTAATCTTTGATGCACAGCAACCCCATGTATGACAGAAAAAAAGTGTTGCACAGGTCTGCACCATCTTCACAACTCATGGTATGCACAAGTCCACTGCAGCAGACACTGTGTATTTTGAGTGCTTTCCAACCTCAGGCACACATTTTCCTGCATTGCAACAGACAATAGTCTATTGTGTTCCATAGGGGTTTCATTGCCTAAGTTTTAGAATTAGATCACCAGGCCTTTCTTCTTCATCTATCTTAGCCTAGAATGTCCACTAAAACCTGTCCACAAGTGGCTTTGCAGGTATTTGAAATGCTGGCGGCATAGCTTACAGCATCACAACAACATGAAAAGCCACAACAATATGACAGACTGACTGCAAGAGCATAAAATGATAATGCTGAAAAGATGATTTAATTGAATAGGCCTTTATTGTCTATAAGAGTCTGGGAAGGTAAAGAGATTATTACCTGATTTTTCTCATAAATAGGTGTAACTATGATGATGTTGTTGTTGTTATGTGCCGTCGAGTCAGACCCGACTCATAGCGACCCCTCCTTGGGTTTCCGAGGCAGTATCACTACAGAAGTAGATTGCCCAATCTTCCTTCTGGGGAGTGGCTCTGGTAGCATAGTGCCTAAGACACTTGACTGCTAACCAGAAGGCTAGTGGTTCAAACCCACCAGCCACTCCTCAGACGGAAGGTTGGGCAATCTACTTCTGTAGTGATACTGCCTCTGAAAACCAAGGAGGGATCTCTATGAGTCGGGGCTGACTCGACGGCACATAACGACAGCAACTATGATGATAGGCAAAAAAAAAAGAATGTTCTTGGTTGTTTCCTGTCTTATACTACTGTAGGATATAGTATCTTCCTACAAATTTTGCTAAGCAATAATTGGAAAATTCAGGTGGCCCTTTTAGCACTGTTAAACTGGCTTCATGCAGGAGGGACTGCTGGGTCAGAAGTGGAGCTGCTGGCCAGGCTCACTCACCAACCCAGAAGGAATGAGGAGGTGTATATGATTTGTTTATAGAAGTATACTCAACATGTTTTTTTCTTCTCCAAATTTCAGTTTTATGAAACAATGCTTCATAAATTATTCTCAGTTTATGAGACTAAGCAGAGGCCAGTGTAAAAGGCTTTGTGGGGGATACATGTTCTAATAGATTGGGAAACATATCTACAAGTGTGAAAAAATAAAAATGAAAAAGAGAACAAGAATCATTATAATTTAAACTTTATAGATAAATAAACGATTATTTGGGAAATTTGAACATTTAAAAATAATAAGCAGTGTTATAAGTAGTAAAAGAAAATGCATAGAAATAGGGATAAATTAGAGTTTTGTATTCTTAGTACCTGGAGAAGGATATCATGCTTGGTAAAGTTAGAGGGTCAGTGAAAAATGATATGGATAGACACAGTGGCTGTAGCTATGGGCTTAAGCATAGCAAAGATTGTGAGGATGATGCAAGATTGGGCACTATTTTGTTCTGTTGTTTGTAGGGTCACTATGAGTCAGAGTTGACTCAACAGAACCTAACAACAACAACTAATACTACTAGTTTTAGTGTTCAAATGAAGAAACACATGTGTTATGGAATTACAGAAAAATGTGTCCTGGAAATTGTTACTGTACTCAGAAAAGAAAGTATTCATAACAGAAATCTCTAATTTGGCAGAAATGCTTTACTTAAAAAGTATAATTAGAAATTAGTTATTTTGATTGGATAATTTAGAACAACTGATTAATAAGCAGGAAGAAAAAAATGGAAATTATATACTGAATCAGAATCATCAAAACAACAGATTTGTTTTTATTTAAAAGATTATGTGCTGATTCCCAAAAAGCCAAGAGAGAAAATGGTAAAATTGCTAGCAAGAGCTTATTTAAGTAAACAAAAGCAGTACCCATGCACAAAGGTGAGTAGGTGAGAGGAAGGACTGAGGAAGATGAGAAAGTCTATTTTGGGAAAGGACGTGAAGTCAGAGCAAGGGGCTGGTATATACCTGGAAATCACAATCACACATACTTTATGCAAGGTAAAGAGTGCAGTTTGGACACACAGCACCTAAGAACTACATGTGATCCTTGAAATGGGCTCTGCTGATGAGCTGGTGGGTCGTCGGAACCTTAGAAGAGTTATTCTTCAGTTTCTGCTAATCAGCTCCCTTTTGAGCTGAAAAATGTTTATAGTCCATAAAGCTAGGAGGGGATGTCAGAGCTCATTTGACCCATTCTGTTGTATACTTGCTACCAGTGATATGAGGACTGACTAGACTGTCTTTGAACTATTGTTCGTAACAGTGAAGATTAGAGAAACCCTAAATGCTCCTCAATCAGCCAATGGTTAAGTAAGTTATTGTTGCTGTTGTTCTTAGGTGCCGTCAAGTTGTCTCCAACTCATAGCAACTCTATGCATAGCAGAACAAAACACTGCCCGGTCCTGTGCCAGCCTCACAATCTTTGCTATACCTGAGCTCATATTTGCAGCCACTGTGTCTATCCATCTCATTGAGGGCCTTCCCCTTTTTCATTGACCTGCCACTTGACCAAGCATGATATCCTTATCCAGGGAATGGTTCCTTCTGACATGACCAAAGTATGTGAGATGAAATCTGGCCATTTTTGCTTCCAAGGAGCATTCTGGCTGCACGTCATCCAGGACAGATTTGTTAGAACTTTGACCAGACCATAGTACTCTTAGCATTCTTTTCTAACAGCACAACTCAAAAGTATCAACTCTTTGGTCATCCTTATTCATTGTTCAGCTCTCACATGCATAAGAAGTGATTGAAAATACCACGCAATGGGTTAGGGTCACCTTAGTCTTCAAGGAGACATCTTTGTTCTTCATTACTTGAAAGAGGTCCTTTGCAGCAGATTTTCCCAATGCAATACATCATCTGCTGTATTGATTGCTGCTACCATTGGTGTTGATTGTAGAGTCAAGTGATATGAAATCCTTGACAACTTCAATCTTTTCTCCATCTACTGTGAAGCTGTTTATTGGATGAGTTGTGAAAATTTTTGTTTTCTTTAAGTTGAGGTGTAATCCACATTACAGATTGTAGTCTTAAATATTCATCCATAGTTATATTATGAAATACTATGTTTAAAGTGTAGGATGAAACAAAAGATCAACAATTACTCTAAAGCAAAGACAAGAAGAGAAGGTAAGAAGGGAGGGAAGCTAGAGCACTGCAAATGGAATAACCAGAACACAGTTAAAGACAACGTTGATATATTGTGAATAATTAATGTCACTGAACTTTTTGTATAGAAATTGTCAAATGGGAACAAAATTTGCTATATAAACTTTCACCAAAAACACAATAAATTATTATTTAAAAAAAATAAGTAAAGAACAGGGTATATAGATTCTTTTAAATTCTCTGTGGAATGATCTCCAGGATATATTGTGAGATGAAGATATTTGGATGGGAGCAATACATGGAGTGTACTATTGATGATCAAAACAAAATGAAGTGAGAATTCCAGTAAAATGGCAGAATAGGCAGAAAGACTGCATAGCCCCTCTTCAACACAGAAAATGGGAACTAATTAACACAGATACAGAAGATAATCCTGGATCTCTGAGCTTTGAAGGGAAGGATATAGGAGTGGACTAAACTCCAGTTAGTAGAAGAATTTGCATGAAAACACCAAAAAAGGAGACATACAGAGCTGCAGTCTGGCAGCCATCCTGATGGTACAGACAGCTTGGATATAGCTGAGTGGTGTTAGAACCTAAGAATAAACCTAAAAATCAGCGCTGCTAGCCAGAGACTGCACAGAGGACTGCTCTGGTGGCTGGTGAATAAAAAGGGAAGCAGCGAAGAGGAAGACGGGCTGAGCTGTGGACTTTTGCCTGTCCAGAGGGTGCAGCTATTTTGAATGTTTACAAGCAGTTTGACCATTTTGGATATTTAAAGCGACAGCATTCTCCCAGATTCCAGGGACTTAAGAACAGGCTCCACTTTCTGGGAACCCCAAGGACATTCTGGAGGCCGATGACTGGAAAGGTGCGACATTCCCCTTGTTACTCTTATACCCCACACCCTTGTGGTGAACAGAAGTATGGCCATCCCTCACTTCTACATGTCTTCTAGGCTGGGAGGAATTCCATCCCAGTCTGTGTGCTCAGATGGAGCCTGGGTGCCCTGCCCTGACCTGCCTCGATTTTTGTTTTTTTAGTTTGTTTGTTTTTGTCTGTTTTAAAATTACTATTATGATGATTATTAGTGTCCTCGTTATTATTATTTTTTATTCTTCCCTTCCCAGGTTCTAGTTTTCAGCTATTTCTCTTTTCCCTGTTCCTGGCTCTATTTTTTTTTTTTTTTTCCCCTTTCTTTCTTGTGGTTAACCCTGTTCCTTGGTTTTCTTTTTGCATTTTTCTCATTTTTTTCTTCATTATTCTCCTATCTCTTTTTTCTCTTATTGCCCTCTCCCCAGATACTGCATTTTTTTTCCTCTTTTTTCTTTTCTTGGTTATTGTTCTTGTGTGATTACATAGTGTGTTTTTGTCCATTTGATTTTAGTGTTTTGATGGTTATTCAATTGTTATTTTCATCTAACTGAGTGGGAGACAGCAACAGTCCCCATATGACACAACTACACCCACACTTCTTGCAGCTTCACTTACTGACTAAGAGGCACCACTTCCTTCTCCACCAACAGGCCAACGATAAACAACCACTTAGAAGAGCCTGATTCACCCTTAGCTGCTCTTCACAAAGAGTTAACAGAGATATAAATATAACAATGTCACAGTGTCTCGGTGACAACAGACCATTACAGTCAACACAAAGAAGCAAGATAAAGTGGTAGAAACAAGGGAGCAGGATAGAGACCCAGAACAGATCTCTGAGGAAGAAGCAGCATTGGAACTCCCTGATAAAGAATTCAAAAGAATTATATTTAGGTTATCTTCAAAGGATTGAGAGACAGATCAAGGAAAACTCTGACAAAACTGAGGAAAACACAGACAAAACCCTACAAGAATTTTGAAAGAAAATACAACAACAAAATGAAAAAATAAATGAAAAATTAGAAATGATTCTAAATCTACAGACAGAAATCCAGAATATTAATATTAAATTTTCAGAAATAGATAACACTGAAAGGCAAAAGAGTACAATTGATGCATTAGAAGACAGAGTTAATGAGATTGAAGACAAATAACCTGAATACTTCTTTGGAAAGAGATCAATCAGAAAAAATGATCAAAACAAAATGAAGAAAGCCTAAGGAGCTCTGGTAGCATAGTGCTTAAGGCACTTGACTGCTAACCAGAAGGCTGGCGGTTCAAACCCACCAGCCACTCCTCGGAAGGAAGGCTGGGCAATCTACTTCCGTAGTGATACTGCCTCAGCAACCCAAGGAGGGGTCGCTATGAGTTGGGTCCAACTCGACGACACACAACAACAAGAACAACAAGGTTCATGTGGGATTCCATCAAAAGGAATAACCTACATGTCACTGGAATTCTAGAACAGGAAGAGAAAAATAAAATCACTGAGAAAATTGTCCAAGATTTGTTGGAGGAGAACTTCACTGATATGATGAAAGATGAGAATATATTGATTCAGGAAGTACAACGAACCCCAAGCAGGATAGACTCCAAAAGGAAATCAACAAGACATAGTTGTTGTTATTATTCTTGTTAGGTGCCTTCGAATCATTTCCGACTCATAGCCAACCCATGCACAGCAGAATGAAACACTGCCTGATCCCTCACCAGCTCCATGATCCCTGCTATACTTGAGCCCATCATTACAGCCACCATGTCAATCCATCTCGTTGAATGCCTCCCCCACTTTGTCAACCCTCCACCCTACCAAGCATGACATCCTTCTCCAGGGAATGGTCCCTTCTTACAACATGACCAAAATAAGTGAGACAAAGTCTGGCCATTCTCGCTTCCAAGGAGCATTTTGGGTGCACTTCCTCCAGGACAGA
>NW_006921637.1:5670405-5676231 GCF_000298275.1 Orycteropus afer afer | reverse complement strand
ACAATCAAATGCCTTTGCATAGTCAACAAAACACAAGTAAACATCTTTCCAGTATTCTTTGCCTTGAGCCAAGATCCACCTGACAATAGCTATGATATCCCTTGTTCCATGTCCTCTTCTGAATCCAGTTTGCACCTCTGGAAGTTCTCTGTCAATATACTGCTGCAACCATTTTTGAATTATCTTCAGTAAGATCTTACTTGTGCGATATTAATCATATTATTCTATCATTTCCACATTCTGTGGGATCACCTTTCTTTGGAATGGGCACAAATATGGATCTCTTCCAGTCTCTTGGCATAACCAAGTGAGTGCCTCCAATGGTGCATCCATTTGTTGAAATATCTCAATAGGTATTCTGTCAATTCCCGGAACCTTGTTCTTCACCAATTCTTTCATTGCAGCTTTGACTTCCTCCTTCTGTACCATTGATTCTAGACATATCATCATCAAACTCATCAAAGACAAAGAAAGAATCCTGAAAGCAACATGGGAAAAACAAATAGTTACTTAAAAAGAACAACCAGTAAGTATAAGCTATGATTTCTCAGCAGGAACACTGCAAGCGAGAAGGCAATGGGATGGTATATATAAAACCCTGAAAGAGAAAAATTTGCAACCAAGAATTATATACCCAGTAAAATTGTCCCTCAAATAAAATGGTGAAATTAGGACATTTCCAGATAAGCAGAAATAAAGGGAATTTGTTAAAACCGGACCAACCTTATAAGAGATACTAAAGGGAGTCCTTTGAACAGAGAACCAAAAATAGCAAGCAACAACTGACTATCAGTACACAAAATGACATAACCTAGAAACCACAGCTATGGACATTTCCAAAGTAAAATTCAAGCAGAGACATCAATTGGCAGGTGAGGACAACTACAAACAAAAAAAAGGAAAAGAATGTGTAGTCACAGAATTTCTAAATGGTGAGGAAGTTAAGAAAGTTGAAAGATAGAATGGACTGTTCTAAACTCAGGGATAAAATTATAAATCATAGGGTAACCTCAAAGAAAAATGATAAACCTTCACATCACAATATAAAAAAGGACAAGCACAAATATTCAGCAAATACTAAAACAACAGCAACAAAGGAAATGATAACATGATTCATAAACATAATGAGCTCAACACAGAAAATAATATGGAACAGAGAAACCAGGGATGCCCTGATAAAACATATAACAGAATGACAGCAACCAATTCATACTTGTCAAAAATTACACTGAATATTAATGGATTAAATGCACCACTCAAGAGATGGAAAGTTGCAGATTGGATAAGAAAACAAAACCCATCAATATGCTGTCTACAAGAGACACACCTTAAGAGAAAGACAAAAATGGACTAGAAATCAAAGGTTGAAGAGAGATATATCAAGCAAATGGCAACCATAAAAGGGTAGGAGTTGTAATATTAATTTCTGATAAAATTGACTTTAAGACCAAAACCACCATACGAGACAAGGAAGAACATTATATAATGATTAAACAATCACTTGAACAAGAAGACATAACCATAATAAATATCTGGACTCAATGAAAGAGCCCCAAAATACATAAATCAGACTTTAAAAGAGTTGAAAAGGCAAATAGATGACTCCACAGTCATAGTGGGAAACTTTAATACACCACTTTCAATGAGAGATAGAACAACTGGAAAGAAACTCAACAAAGATGCAAAAGAGCTAGCCAATACAATCTACCAACTTGACCTTATAGACATCTGCAGAACACTTCACCCAACAACAGCCCAGTATATATTCTTTTCCATTGCACATGAACATTTTCAATGATAGACAATATGTTAGGCTATAAAGCAAGCCTTAATAAATTTAAAAACATTAAAATACTGCAAAGCATCTTCTCAGATCACAGGGCTATCAAATTAGAAATCAACTGTAGGAAGATCAATGGGAAAAGAGCAAACATATGGAAACTGAACAGCACCCTCCTTAAGAAAGACTGGGTAAGAGAAGAAATAGAAAGTGAAACTCAAAAAATCCTTGAATCCAATGAGAATGAAAACACAACATACCAAAATGAACACTTTAAACCAACATCTCCAACAATTAGAAAAAAAGCAACAAGAACAGCCTACAGTCACCAGAAAGAAATAATAAAGACTCAAGCAGAAATCAATGAAGTAGAAAATAGATAGATAATAGAAAAAAATCAACAAGACCAGAAGTTGGTTTTTTGAAAAGATAATAAAATTGACAAACAACTGGCAAATTTAACAAAGGAAAAGAGGGAGAGAATACAAAAATATGAATAACAAATAAAATGGGTGATATCACAATGGAACAAACTGAAATAAAAAGGATAATATCAGGATACTAAGAAGAATTATACTCCAACAAATTTGAAAATCTGGAAGAAATGGACAGATTTCTAGAAACAAACCACTCACCTAACACAGGCAGATGTGGAAAAGTTGAGGAGATGCATAACAAAAGAACAAATTGAACAGGCCATCAAACAATTACCAACAAAAAAAAGTCCTGGCCCAGACAGTTTCACTGGAGAATTCTTACAAACATTCAGAGAAGAACTAACACCAATCCTACTCAAACTATTCTAAAACATAGAAAAGGATGGAATCCTCCCTAACTCATTTTATAAAGCAAGCATAACCTTGATACCAAAACAGGCAAAGACATCACTCAAAAAGAAAACTACAGACCAATATCCCTCATGAATATAAATGCAAAAATCTTCAACAAACTCCTAGGCAATAGACTTGAACAATATATCAAGAAAATAATTCATTATGACCAAGTGGGGTTCTTAACAGGTATGCAAAGATGGTTCAACATTAGGAAAACAATCAACATCACACCACATAAATAAAGGAAAAGAACCACATGATCATATCAATTGATGCACTAAAGGCATTTGATAAAATCCAACATCCATTCCTGATCAAAAATCTCAGCAAAATCGGAATAGAAAAGACATTCATCAACATAATAAAGGGCATATATGCAAAACCAATAGCCAATGGAGAGAGACTGAAACCATGCCCCTTGGGAACAGGAACCAGACAAGGATGCCTGCTATCACCACTTCTATTCAACATTGTATTGGAAGTCTTAGCCAGGGCAATAAGGCAAAAAAGGGAAATCAGAGGCATCCAAATTGGAAAGGAAGAAGTCAAACTATCCGTATCTGCTGATGGTATGATCCTATACCCAGAAAACCCAAGAGACTCAGTGAAAAATCTACTGGAACTAATTGAGAGATTTAGCATTGTAGCAGGATACAAGATCAACATCCAAAAATCAGTTGGATTCCTCTACACCAGCAAAGAGATTGCTGAAAAAGAAATAAGGAAATCAATGCCATTTACAACAGCTACCAAAAAAATAAGTATTTGGGAATAAATCTTACCAGGGATACAAAAGTCCTGTACAAAGAAAATTATAAAAAGCTACTTCAAGAAACCATAAGAGAGCTACATAAATGAAAGAACATCCCATGTTCATGGATAGGAAGATTGAACATTATGAAAATGTCAATTCTGTCCAAAGCAATCTATATATTCATTGCAGTCCCAATCCAGATCCCATCAACATTTTTTAAGGGTATGGAAAACCCAGTCACTAACTTTATATGGAAAGGAAAGAGACCTCAGGTAAGTAAAGCACAATTGAAGCAGAAGAAAAAAGGAAGAGGTCTCACACTGCTGGATCTCAAAACCTTCTATAGAGCCACAGAAGTAAAAACTGCCTGGTATTGGTACAAGGACAGACACATAAACCAATGGCATAGAATTGAGAACCCAGAAATAGATCCATTGACCTATGGTCAGCTGATATTTGACAAAGGGCCAAAATCCATTAACTTGTTAAGAGAATGTTAATTTAATAAATGGTGCTGGCAAAACTGGATATCCATTTGCAGAAAAATGAAACAAGATCTGTACCTCATGTCATGCACAAAAACTAACTACAGATGGATCAGAGACTTAAATGTGAAACCTAAAAATATAAAGTTCCTCAAGGAAAAACTAGGGGCAAATTTGGGGGCCCTATTATATGGCATAAATAGACAATTAAGCATAACCTAAAAATCCACAAACAGCAGAAGAAAAACTAGATGATTGGGACCTTCTAAAAATTAAAATCTTATGTGCTTCCAAAGACTTCTCCAAAAGAGTCAAAAGAGAGCCTACGTATTGGGAAAAAATATTTGGCAATGACATATCTGACAAGGGACTTTTCTCTAAAATTTATAGAAAATTCCAACACCTCAACAACAAAAAGAAAAATAATCCAATTAAAAAATGGGCAGAGGACATGAATAAACACTTCACCAAAGAGGATATTCAGGTAGCCAACAAACATATAAAGAAATACTCAAGATCGTTAGCCATTAGGGAGATGCAAATCAAAACAACAATGAGATAACATCTGGCCCCAGCACTAGTAGCATAGTTCAACAACACAGAAAACAACAAATGCTGGTGAGGATGTGGAGAGATTGGGACTCTCCTACACTGCTGGTGGGATTGTAAAATGTTATAACCACTGTGGAAAGTAGTATGGCAATTCCTTCAAAGTTGGAATTAGAAATACCATTTGACCCAGCCATTCCATTACTAGGTATATATCCTAAAAAAATGAGAGCCAGGACATGAACGTCACAGCACTATTTACAATAGCCAAAAGATGGAAACAACCTAGGTGTCCGTCAACTGAGGAATGGATAACCAAGCTATGGTACATACACACAATGGACTACTATGCAACCCTAAAGAATATCTTAGAATCTGCAAAACACCATCTAACATGGATGAACTTGGAGGATATTATGCTGAGTGAAATAAGTCAATCACAAAGGACAAATATTGTGTTAGTCCGTTATTGTAAAAAGTCAAGGCAAGGTTTATCTGTGGAAGGAAATTTTCTTTGTTGGTTACCAGAGGTGGGAGGGCAGGGGAAGGAACACTGTTAGCTAGGTTGAAGTAAGTATTGATTTGGGTGAAGGGAAGGACAGTGTACCAAATGTCAGTGATCAACATGGTGGCATTGCAGAAAAGGAACACATAGAGAGGTACATGCTAGTCTGTGCCCTGACAGAGCCTGGGTACCATGCCCCACACACACCAGTTTCATTTTTGTTTGTTTGTTTTTAAATTATTCTTTTTGCCTTCTTCCTCCATTTTTTTTCTCTTTCCCATCCTTAGCTCTTTTTGTTTTTCCCCTTCTTTTTTCCTGGTTCCCTTCTTTTTCTTTTGTTTCTTCCCATCCCTTGTTTAATCTTTTGCAGTTTTCCCTTTTTTAAAAAAACTGTTCTTTTATTCTTGCTCCTTTCTTGCATTCCCCCCTCACCAGATATTATAGCTTTCTTTTTTCTTCTCTTTCTTTTATCCTTTTTTAATATATTTTGAAATTTTTTCTTCTCATATATTGCATTTCTTTTGTGTGTTTGTGTGTGATTATTCCTGTTTGTTTATGCGGTTTCAGTTTTTTGTTCTCTTGTTTTTATTTTTTTGGTGTTCTTAATATTTTATTTTTTGTCTAACTGAGTGGGAGACAGTAACTGTTCCCACACAACCCAACCACACATACCTGCACCTCCTACAGCCCCACACACTGAGTAAGGGCCACCACTTGTTTTTGCATCAGTTGACTAATAATGACAGTGGCAAACACCAGCTCAACTCACCCTCAGCTCTTCTGTACAAACAGCTAACAGAGATCTGTGCACACATACTCTATCTAACAGACCCACCAAGAGACAGGTGGTGTGCTAACAACTAGTGAATAGAGGAGCAAAGTACCCAGCTCACATAGATAAATCAAGACAAAATAAAAAA
>NW_006921637.1:5665779-5670305 GCF_000298275.1 Orycteropus afer afer | reverse complement strand
GTTGTTATATGCCATCGAGTCGGACCCGACTCGTAGTGACCGGAGGCAGTATCATTACGGAAGTAGATTGGAAAAAAAAAATCTTGTGTGAATCACACCAACATACAACCACAAATTAAACATAATACAACAGCACAACAGTGTCTTGGAGATAACAGACCATCACAGTCCACACAAAAAAGCAGGATAAAATAGTAGAAGCAAGGGACCAGGATACAAATCCAGGAAACATCCCTGAAGAAGAAGTGGAATTCAAAAGAATTATATTTGGGTACCGTCAAAGGATTGAGAAACAGATCAAGGCAAACACAGACAAGATCAAGGAAAAACTGACAAATTAAAGAAACACAAAAACAATCCTAGAACAATTTAGGAAAACAATACAAGAAATTGAAAAAATAAACAAAAAAATTAGAAATGACAAAAAAACAGCAAATAGAAATACAGAACATTAATACTCATATTTCAGAAATATAATACATTGAATGAGCAAAGGAGTAGAATTCAATCAATGGAGGACAGAATTAATAAGATTGAAGATAAATTCCTCAATACTACTTTGTTAAGGAATCAGACAAAAGATCAAAACAAAATGAAGAAAGCCTACAATTCATGTAGGATACCATCAAGAGGAATAACCTATGTGTAATCAGAATTCCAGAACAGGAAGAGACAGATAAAACCACAGAGAAAATAGTCAAAGATTTGTTGGAAGAGAATTTGTCTAGTATGGTGAAAGAATATATGCATTAAAGAAGTTCAACAAGCCCCAAATAAAATAGAGTGCCCCCCAAAATCACTAAGACATATCATCATCAACCTCAACAAAACCAAAGACAAAGAAAGATTCCTGAAAGCAGCACGAAACTCTAAAACTCACTGCCATTGAGTTGGATCTGACTCATAGCAACCCTCGTTGGGTCTCTGAGGCAGTATCACTATGGAAGTAGGTTGCCCAACCTTCCTTCTGAGGAGTGGTTGGTGGGTTTGAACTACCATCCGTCTGGTTAGCAGTCAAATGCCTTAGGCACTATGCAGCACAGAAAAAATGACAAGTTACCTACATAAGGCAACCAATAAGACTAAGCTCTGATTTCTCAGAAGAAACCATGCAAATGACAAGGCAATGGGTTGATATAGATATAACCCTGAAAGAAAACAATTTCCAACTAAAAATTATATACCCAGCAAAATTGTTCCTCTAATATGAGGGTGAAATTTGCACATTTCCAAATAAGGGAATTTTTTAAAACCAGACCAATCTTAAAAAAGATACTAAAGGGAGTCCCTCAGCCAGAGAACCAACAACAGCAAACAACAACCAATGTTTAACACACATGATGACATAACCCAGAAATCAACCCAGTTATGGAAGTATACAAAGTAAAAATAAGCTTACAAGACTGTAAACAAGGAACGTGAGACATCAATTGATAATTGAGGACAACTACCAACCAAAAAGAGGGAATAAATAGTGTGGTTACAGAACTTCTAAATGGTGAATAAGTCAAGACAATTTTGAGATAGAAGAGACTGTTTTAAACTTGGGAAGAAAATTATAAATCACAGGGTAACACCAAAGAAAAATAATAAACTTTCACATCAAAATAAAAAAGAGAACAAGCATAAATATTTAGCAAATACTAAAAGAATAGAAATGAAGGAGATGATAACATGATTCATGAACAAAATGAGCTCAGCACTGAAAATTATATGGAACAAAGAAATCAGTAACACTACACAAAAACATATAACAAAATCTTATCAGTTAATTCATACTTGTCAATAATTACACTGAATGTAAATGGATTAAATGTACCACTCAACAGATAGAGAATTACAGACTGATAAGAAAATATGACTCATCAGTGTCTGTCTACAAGAGACTCACCTTAGAAGCAAAGACAAAAATAGACTAAAAATCATCCAAACGAAAAAAAAGAAGAAGAAGAAGAGGAAGAAGAACATCAAGCGAATGGCAACCCAAAATGAGCAGGAATGGCAATATTAATTTCTGATAAAATATACTTTAAGACAAAAATAACATAAGAAACAGGGAAGGACATTATATAATGATTAAAGGATCAAGTAAACAAGAAGTCATATCTACGCACCCAATGAAAGAGCTCCAAAATACATAAATCAAACTTTAACAGAAATGAAAATACTCCAGAGATGTAGTAGGAGACTTTAATATATAACTTTCAATGAAAGATAGAACAACTGAAAAGAAACTCAACAAAGATAGCAGAAGAACTAAACAATACAGTCAACCAACCTGACCTTACAGACATTACAGAGCACTTCACCGAACAAAAGCAAAATAGACATTCTTTTCTAGCACACATGGAACATTATCCAGGATAGACCATATGTTAGGGCACAAAACAAGCCTCAATACATTTAAAAACACTGAAATACTGCAAATCATGGGAGCTCTGGTAGTGTAGTGCCTAAGGCACTTGAGTGCTAACCAGAAGGCTGGCAGTTCAAACCCATCAGCCACCCCTTGGAAGGAAGATGAGGCAATCTACTTCCATAGTGATACTTCCTCGGAAACCCAAGGAGGGGTCGCTATGAGCCAGGTCTGACTCAACGGCACATAACACAAACAACTGCAAACCATCTTCTCAGATTGCAATACTATAAAATTAGAAATTGGCACTATCAAGACCAACAAGAAAAGAGCAAACATGTGGAAACTGAATAACATCCTCATCAAAAATGGGTAATAGAAGAAATAAAAATTGAAATTAAAAACTTCCTTCAATAAAATGAGAATGAAAACACAACATACCAAAATCTTGTGTCACAGCAAAACCAGTGATCAGAGGGCAATTTATAGCAGGAGATGCACACATCAAAAAGTAGAAAATCTTAAAATCAGCACCTTAACCCAGCATCTCCAACAATTAGAAAATGAACAGCCAAAGAGGGGTGGGGGGTAAAGTGCCTACAGCCACCCAAATAAATAAATAAATAATAAAGATTCAAGCAGAAGTAAAAAGAAACTAGAAAGACAAGAGAAAAAAATCAACAAGGCTAGAAGTGGGTTCTTTGAAAAGATTAATGAAATTGACACAACACTGGCAAACTTAGCAAAGGAAAAGAAGGAGAAGATGCAAATAACACAAATAAGAAATGAAATGGGTGGCATTATAACAGAACAAACAAAAATAAAAATAAGGTGATCAATACTCAGGATACTATGAAGAACTGTACTCCAAAAATTTGAAAACCTAGAAGAAATGGATAGATTTCTAGAAACACACAACTTACCTACACTAACACAGACTGAGGTAGAAAATTTGAGCAAACCCCTACAAAAGAAGAAATTGAACAGATCATTAAAAAAAAAAAAAAAAAAATTACTAGCCGAAAAAAAAAAGTCCTGGCCCAGGGGTTTCACTGGAGAATTCCACCAGTCATTCAGAAGAGAGCTGACATCAATCCTACTCAAATTGTTGCAGAAAATAGAATATGATGGAATCCTCCCAGATTCATTATTTGAAATAAACATAACCCTGATACCAAAGCCAGGCAAATATACCTCTAGAAAGGAAAACTACAGACTAATATCCCTCTTGAATATAGATGCTAAAATCTTCAACAATATCCGAGCCAACAGACTCTAACAACATATCAAAAAAATAATACATCATGACCAAGTTGGATTCATACCAGGTATGCAAGGATAGTTCAACATTAGATAACAATCAGTATGGTCCATCACATAAGTAAAATAAAGGAGAAGAATCACCTGGTCTTATCAATAGATGCAGAAAAGGCATTTGATAAAATCAAATACCCATTCCTGATTTTTAAAAAAGCTCTCAGGAAAAAAATAGGAATAGAAGGAAAATTCCTCAGCATAGTAGAGGAACCAGACAAGGAACAGGAACCAGACAAGGATGCCGTCTATCTCCACTTCCATTCAACATCATATTGGCAGTCCTAGCCAGGGTATTAAGGCAAGAAAGGAATATCAAAGGCACCCAAATTGTTTAGGAAAAAGTAAAACTATCCCTATATGCAGATGATATGATCCAATATATGAAAAAAACAAGAAACTCTGCAAGAAAATTACTGGAATTTATTGAAAGGTATAACATAGTGGCAGGATACAAGATCAACATACAAAAATCACCTGGATTCCTTTACAGTGGCAACGAGGTCTCTGAAATGGAAATTGTTATGCTATGTGCCATCAAGTCGGACCCTACTCATAGTGACCCCTCCTTGGGCTTCTGAGGCAGTATCACTACGGAAGTAGATTTCTCCATCTTCTTTCCAAGGAGTGGTTGGTGGGTTTGAACCCCCGCCTTCTGGTCAGCAGTCAATTAGAGAAATCAATAACATTTACAATAGCTACTGAAAAGATAAGATATGGGAATAAATCTTACCAGGAACACTTTGTGAAAAGAAAACTGCAAAACACTGCTTCAAGAAACTATGAGACCTATAGTCAGCTGATCTTTGACAAAGGCCCCAAATCCATTAAATGGGGAAGAGAATGTTTGTTTAAT
>NW_006921637.1:5643307-5661924 GCF_000298275.1 Orycteropus afer afer | reverse complement strand
AATGACATGAGACAAAGTATATGTGAACTGCTGTATGAAAAGTGAATTTACTCTGTAAATCTTCACCCAAATCCTAATAAAAAAAAAAAGAAACTATGAGATCTACCTAAGTGGAAGAACATACCATGCTCATGGATAGGAAGATTGAACATTGAGAAAATGTCATTGTTACCTAAAGCAATCTATATATTCAATGCAATCTCCATCCAGATTCCCTCAGCATTCTTTAAAGACATGGAAAAACCAATCACTAATTTTATAAGGAAAGAGACCTTGGATAAGCAAAGGACTACTGAAGAAAAACAGCAAAGTAGGAGGACTCACAGCCCTGGATCTCAAAACCACCACCACAGTAGTCAAAACAGCCTGATATTGCTACAGCAACAGACACATAGATCAGTGAAATAGAACTGAGAACCTAGAAATAGATCCATCAAGCTATGGTCAGCTGATCGTTAACAAAGGGCTGAAATCCATTAAATTCACAAATGGTGCTGGCAAAACTGGGTATCCATTTGCAGAAAAATGAAGATCCATATCTCACACCATACACAAAAACTAACTGCAGATGGGTCAAACACTTAAATGTGAAACTTGAAACTATAAAGTGCATCAAAGAAAAAATAGGGGGAAACTTAAGGACCCTAATTTATGGCATACATAGACTATCAATCATAAACCAAGATGCACAAACAGCAGATGATAAACTAGATGACTGAGATGTTCAAAAAATTAAAATCTTATGGGCATCAAAATACATCTCCAAAAGAGTAAAACGAGAACCTACAAAATGAGAAAAAATATTCGGCAGTGACATATTGAACAAAGGATTTATCTCCTTAATTTATAGAGAACTCCAAAACCTGAACATCAAAAACGAACAGTCCAGTTAAATCTGGACAGAAGACATGAACAGACATTTCACCAAAGAAGATGTAGAGGCAGACAGCAAACACATGAAGAAATGTTCATGATCATTAACCATTAGAGAGATGCAAATCAAAACAACCATGAAGTAGCATCTCTCCCCAGCATTAATAGCAGAGTTCAACAAGACAGAAAATAACAAATGCTGCTAAGGATGTGGAGAGTTTGGGACTCTCATACACTGCTGGTGGGAATGTAAAATGATACAGCCACTGTGGAAATCTGTACAGTGATTCCTTAAAAAGTTGGAAATAGAAATACCATTTGATCCAACAATCCCATTACTAGGTATATCCTAAAGAAGTGAGAGCTAGGACATGAACAGATATATGCACACCCATGTTCATCGCAGCAGAATTCACAATAGCAAAGAGATGAAAACAACCTAAATACCCATCAACCAAGGAGTGGATATACAAATTGTGGTACATCCACACAAGGGAATGCTATGCAACACCAAAGAACAATATAGAATCTGCAAAACACTGCATAATGTGGATAAACTTGGAGGACTTTATGCTGAATATATAAGTCAATCACAGAAGGACAAATATTGCATTAGTCCACTATTGTAAAAAGTCAAGGAAAGGTTTATACATGGAAGGAAACTTTCTTTGTTGGTTACTGGGGATGAGAGGGAATATTCCTAAATAGGTTGGAGTGGAGGGGGATATATATATCAAAAAAACAAACCAAACTCACTGCCATTGAGTCAATTCGACTCACAGCGACCCCTCCTTGGGTTTCGAAGGTGGTGTAACTACAGAAGTAGATTGCCCAACCTTCCTTCCAAGTAGTGGCTGGTAGGTTTCAGCTGCCAGCCTTCTGGTTAGCAGTCAAATGCCTCAGGCACTATGCCATTATTGTTATCCTTTCCCAAGTATTCCACCACCATTAGCATAAACTCAATGCCCTGAAAACAGAAGCTTCCCCTTCCTCCCTTTCCCCCTCCCTCCTACCCCTGGTAATCACTAATAACCTTTGATTTATATTTATTTGTTTGTTTGTTTGTTGTTGTTATGTGCCATCGAGTCAGGCCTGACTCATAGCGACCCCTCCTTGGGTTTCTGAGGCAGTACACTACGGAAGTAGTTGCCCATCTTCCTTCCGAGGATATATATATATATATATAAATCATATGTATATAATATATATAATCAAATATATAAATATATATATATGCACAATATATAAAAATCATTATATGTATGTTATATATAATATATACATATATAATAATCAAAGATTATTAGTGATTACCAGGGGTAGGCAGGAGCTCTGGTAGCGTAGTGCCTAAGGCACTTGACTGCTAACCAGAAGGCTGGTGATTCAAACTCACCAGGCACTCCTCAGAAAGAAGGTTGGGCAATCTACTTCCATAGTGATACCGCCTCTGAAACCAAGGAGGGGTCACTATGAGTCGGAATGACTGGATGGCACATAACAACAACAACAATCGGGTAGGAGGGAGGGGAAAAGGGGAAACTTTTGTTTTCAGGGCATTGAGTTTATGCTAATGGTGGTGGAATGTTTGGGGAAAGGATAGCAATAATGGTGGCACAATATGCAAAATGTCATCAGTGTTCCTGAGCTGTAAAGGTGCAAGTTGTTATGATGGCGAATGTCTTGTTATGTATGTTTTCACCACAATAAGAGTGGGGGGGAAGGAATCACAATTGGCAGACAGCAGGTAGTGCCTACTTTTATTGGCAGCTTTCAGTACATCTTTTTCCTTCCCAGAACTTTAGTCTCCTCAAATTGATTGATGCTTGGTGCCCTTGCAGAAGTTTTTATTCCTAACTGTATTTCCACTGTGCTGCCAGTTCCACTTGAAACTCCCATTCTGCAAAAGTTGCAAGAGTCCTGACTGTGGCATTCATTGGAATCCTATAGCTTTTAAATTCAGTGTGTTACAGAGATTCATCTCTCAAAGATGTATCTGTAAGGTAAAGCATAAGTGCAATTTCCTAACCATTAATGCTGTTGCCTCTGTGTCTTTGAATGTTAACAAGAAACAATACAATGATTGATTATGGACCATAAGACATGTTTAGAAAAGTATTAAATGAATAAGGAAGTAAAGAGTGAAGCCAAGAAAAGTATAGCCCACTTGCCTCTCACATGACTTACACTCTCTATTACTTCTTACTCTAGTATGCCTTCTTCTTCTTGGGTACACTTTCAGTCTTTGTCAGTATTTCCACTCAGTCTACTTCAGACCTCCCTTGAGCCTTTTTCACTGGTTAACAAACTTCCTTTTATAAGCAATGAAACAGAAGCTATACGTTCCCTGTAGTGTGGATGAAGTGGTAGGGACGTATAGATTGAGTTTATCCATGTGCAGAGTACATATCAACATACAAAAATCAGTCGGATTCCTCTACACTAACAGAAAACTCTGAAAAGGAAGGAATAGAATAAAGGGGAGAAAGGAAGGAACAGTATCAGTGTAAGCTCTGGTACTTTGTTGTTTTTATGTGCCGTTGAGTCAGACCCAACTCATAGCGACCCCTCCTTGGTTTTCCTAGGGGTATCACTACAGAAGTAGATTGCCCAACCTTCCTTCCGAGGAGTGGCTAGCTGCAAATATCTGTGATGGAGGGCTTGCAGCATTTGATCCGCCAGAGTGCACCTCAGGCTGAGGGTGGGGAGGGTGGAGTGTCAGGTGGGGGCCACGGGTGAGAGAGGGGAGGTAGGCTAGGCAGAAGACCAGGTGGGGGAGGGGCAGTATGTGTTAGCTTGACTGGCCACCATATGGGTGGGACAGCGACACCTTTGGTTAGTGGGTGGTCTTTCAGGATAAAGAAAGTGATTACACCTCTTTGGTCACTAGACACCAGTGTGGGTGTGAGTGCAATCCTAAGCAAGGTCAGCTGGTTATCTGGTTCCTGCCCTGCTTGCTGTAATACAAAATGGACATTCTGTTTTTCTTCACTTTCTTCTTATTATTGATATTTAAGCTACTTCTTTATTCTTTCCTTTGAAGCTCAGAGTTCTAGAATTGACATCCATATCTGTCTCCCTTGGTTTCTCAGACTCATTTATAGAGGGTCTGGGTAGTATACCTGCCTAGTCCTCAAATCAGAATCTCTATTGGGATTGATTTCAGATTTGGAAATTCCTTTTTGTAGATTTTTTTTTTTTTTTAAACATGCATCACTCTAACTTAATGGAGAATGTGTGTGTTGTTCCATATTGTAGTAAATAATGTATATAAGTGGGAGCATTTATTATACAAACATGGTCACAACAAGAGGCCATTGATTGATGCTTGGTGCCCTTGCAGAAGTTTTTATTCCTAACTGTATTTCCACTGTGCTGCCAGTTCCACTTGAAACTCCCATTCTGCAAAAGTTGCAAGAGTCCTGACTGTGGCATTCACTGGAATGAGTGAGTTGTGTGAGGGTCTGGGACGTGTGAAGTTGCATACCATCGACTTGCTGTGGCAAACTAAATTGTAGCCCACAGACATTTTTTTGTCTTGGACCTCATTCCAAACCCGCTGCCATCTAGTTGACTCCAACTCATAGCTGACCCCAGTGGGTTTCCAAGACAGTGTATCTTTACAGAAGATTGCCCCATCTTCCTTCTGCTGGGTGGCTAATGGGTTTGAACTGCCAATCTTCTGGTTAGCTGTCAGATGCCTTAGGCACTGCACCACCAGAGCACCTTGGACCTCATTCAGGAGGACTTAAATACCAGAAAACCAAAAGGCTTAGATCTAGTATGGCATAGCCCCAGACTGGCTGTTCTAGCACAGTGTCAAGGCTATTGTAATTAAAGTAGCCAAGCAAGAAGCCAGATTGCTTAGTAAACTATTACCAATGTAACCATCCCATTAGACACATACTCCTACATGCCCTACTGGTGAGAAGTTGGGACAGGAAACCCAGCAATTATGGAGCAGGAGTAAAATAATATTTGTATGTGCAAGCTTCATCACAGCATCTTAACTAGATCTGTGAAGTCAACTTTTTCAGTGGACTTTGTTATAGTCAATTTTAAGCCCTACAATTTAAAGACCAGCACATATGTCCAATTTATTGACATTTTGCTAGATTCTTCATGGTTTATAATGAGTTTTAGTATGATTAGGAAATTTAAAACTATGAGCTCTGCTTCATGATTCATCTGGGAGTTCGATTGACTGAACTTGAGTGAATTATTCACTTACTGCCGTCAAGTCGGATCCAACTCATAGCAACCACTCCTTGGGTTTCTAAGGCAGAATCTCTGTGGAAGTAGATTGCCCAGTCTTCCTTCTGAGGAGTGGCTGGTGGGTTTGAACCACCAGCCTTCTGGTTAGAAGTCAAATGCCTTACTACACTACCAGAGCTCCCAATTATTCACTACTTCATTAAAATTCAATAGTACTATAGGTACTGTAGGTTTCCATCTGATGCCTTAAACTGTCTCTTGTAAAACAACAGCTTTGTAGTCAGTGCAAAGGGAGGTTTTCCAAATGTGGCCTGCACCAAGAGTACAGAGATACCAATGAGATGTAAATTTTACATTTCATTTTCCATTAACAAAAATTATTTATATAATCATCATCAGAAGAAAACAGCTTTCCGTAAACATCTGCATGATTATGGTGATTCTTAATGGGAACACATTCCTGGCATAAAAATGTGTTACTGCAGAGAGAAGTCCTGTGGTTTTTAAATGAGTGTTGCCATTGCTTGAAGATAACATTCTACTAAATGGAGATTTAGTTAACTTTTTTAAAAGAAGAACTGTCTTAAATCGAGACTAGAAATTTATTTACTTTCTTTCATACTAGAACCCAAATCATGTAATTTATTGGAACAGATGGTACAAAAGAGATGGGTTGTGTGAGATAGATGCATTACATTTTAGTAAAGCTGATTTATAAAAATGCTACTAAGTGAACTTTAATAAAATCATGGACTTAAAAGGGTTTTACCTAATCTAGTTGGCCCAGCTAATGCATGTTCCTCTACAAAATCCCTGCCAGAAAACTGTTCCATTCCTTGCAGCTTCTGCTTGACACTCTAGTCTTATGAACATGATCTCTAGGAATTTAGTCATAACTAAGTTTGCAAATCATTTTCTAATGACCTTTTAAAAAAAAAAAAAATACTGTGTTTTTTAGTGAAAGTTTATACAGCAAATTAGGTTTTCCTTTAACAAATGTCTGTATGTATTATCAGTGACATTGGTTACACTTCCTGATGTGACAGGATTCTCCTTATTTCCATTCTGGTTGGTCTGTTTTCATTAATATAGTTTCCTTCTTCCTCCATACCTTCTCATCTTTGGTCTAGGATAAATATTGATCCTTAGATCTCATGTAGATGATTGTTTGGAGAAGCATAGTACTCATGAATGATATTATTTATTTTGTGAGCCACTCTGACTTTTGGCTGAAAGGTGACCCTGGTGGTTTAAATTCCAAGTTTAATGGGTATCCCAAGACTATTGTCTCAGGGGTTCCTCTAGTTTCTACTAGTCCAGTAAGTCTGGCTTTATTTTAGGAATTTGAGTCTTATTCTATATTTGTCTACCATTGTATCTGGGACCATCTAATGTATCCCTGGTTGGAATCTAATTGCCTTTTAATGGTTAAATAAATTTTCATTTTCAGATTCTATTTCCAGACAGCTCTTATCATCAGAACACCCTTCCCAAATAACTGGCTAAAAATTAACTCCTGTTGGCCCCAGTTTTTTAGAAATGGGCTGCCTTACTCAGAACCAGTCTCATTCCTTTTTCACATTTTTTCCTTAAAACTAAGCATTCTTCTTTTCCCACTTCCTTATGTTTCATGAACATTATTTGATATACTTTTACCATCCTCCATGTTATGTTCTAGGATACTCCAATGTGCCCATTTCTTGCTTTAAATACCATGCCCAAAATTAGCTACAGTATCTCGGGAGCATTTGGAGAATGAGGGGCCAGATGGACTCAGGAGCTTTTCAGCTCAAAACATTAATCTTTAACCATTTTGAGATATGTACCCCTTTTGAGAACTTAAGCTCTAGAATATCTCTATCGAAAAATGCATATGCATGTAAATGTACAATTTTACATATAATTTCAGAGTATTACTAGGACTCCAGTAGCTCATTCATAAACTCTATATAGTCTGGGACAGTGGATTAAGAACACTGATTCAGTTGTATTAAGACTGTGCCTCCCCAGAGTTTTAATAACTACAGATAAAGGAAAGAGTTTATTTTTAAGCAGGATATATTTTAGAAGTCTGATTTCAAAACTACTTTTCAATTATAATTGCATGTATGAAATGTTTTCAGAATCCAGTTTCAAAACAATTTATTTAGTTGGATTTTTCCTGAACTGACTTGTTTAGACTTGTTAGCCCCTTCAGAATGAAGTGTTCATAGGATTTTAAAAATAGTCCACCCAGTCTCATGCTGAGCTAAGTTCTCTGTTGGATGAAGAGTGTTGCTTGACTTGATTTGGGAGTGACTCAAACGTAGTGGAAGGTGAAATAGACAGTATGTTTGACCACTGGCCTTAATGCGTGTTTTTAAATGCTTGTTTTGTGGAATTTATGTTGTCTTTGAACATATTGAAATGACAAGGGAAAAAAAATGACAAGCTTTCTAAATGTCCCATTTAACCAGGTAATTGGGAAAATATTTTAAAAGCAGTGCTCACTGCTATGACTTGATGTGCTTTAATCTTCATGTTTCTTCCTCTTCTCTGTGTATCTGTGTCTTAATTGACTCTGCCTTGTCCCCGTGCTGTGCCCTTTGAGCTCGGCTCTGAGTACACACCCTTATTTGCCAGTCACTTCCATAAGAATACTGTATGAGTAATATTTAAAGACCAGCACATATGTTTTTTGGTAAAGTATAGGCTTGCATTTCAATACTAATAAGGATGTTGGAATAAGGGATGGGGGTAGGTCCATCCTGACAAAGCCAGTGTCTTATGTAAAGTTTTTTCACAGTGATCTCCCACTGCTGTGGCCCTTAGCACCTTAGCATACATGAAACTTCTATTTCAGCCTGACATTGATTTGAAGACCAAATACTGATGTGTTGGAAAGAATTGGTAAGTTTTTATAGAGCATGGTGAACTGCCCCAATGTATGGCATACACAATTGAATTTCACTTCCATGACAATTATGCCGTAGACTTTAAAGTATCTATATCTGAAGTCTCACGCTTTTCCCCATTTTAGGGAAAGTGGGGGCAGGTGGTGGTCATGATGCTGTTTAAAAATTTGTTTTCTCTTCCTTTTCATCTTAGTTGCTGTTTTCTCCCTATAGGTTATGGCCATGCCGTGCCTTTGTCAGATGGGGGTAAGGCCTTCTGCCTCCTGTACTCTATCATCGGCATCCCTTTCACCCTCCTGTTCCTGACGGCGGTGGTCCAGCGCATCACTCTCTACGTCACCCACAAGCCTGTCTTCTACTTCCATACCCGCTGGGGCTTCTCCAAGCACACTGTGTCCCTTGTGCACGCATTTACCCTCGGGTTTATCACCATGTCCTTTTTTTTCTTCATCCCGGCAGCTGTATTCTCCTTCCTGGAGAGTGACTGGAACTTCCTTGAATCTTTTTATTTTTGTTTTATTTCCCTGAGCACCATTGGCCTAGGGGATTATGTTCCTGGAGAAGGTGACAATCAAAGATTCAGATCAATCTATAAGCTTGGAATCACATGTGAGTATTCGAGTCACAAACTCTGCCGTCCTGTCTCAGTTTTACCATTCATTCCAAGCTCTACCTTGCCTTTTAATAAATTAATCATTTGTGAAAGCCCTGACTGCCTTTTCATTGGTAAAATCCTGTTGCTCTCAAGTCTACTCTGATTCATGGCATTCCTATGTGTGTCAGAGCAGAATTGTGTTCCTTAGGATTTTTGGTGGTTGATTTTTCAGAAGTAGAACACCAGGCCTTTCTTGTGAGATGCCTCTGGATGGACTCATGCCTCCAACCTTTTAGTTAGCAGCTGAATACATTCATTGATAAGTATTCAGTTTTTACCTTCTTCCTATAAGTATTGTATTATATCATAATTCTCTTCAAGCTATTTACACAAAAATCTTATTATTGCAATGAGGGTTTTTTTTTTTTTAGGTGCTTTACAATTACTGGAAAATGTAAGAGGCATTATAAATTACAATGTAAAAAGGCAACATTTAGAATGTTTTTGATTTCTGACTTTTAATAATAATAATAAAAAAAACTTACTCTGTAAGTATTTTTAAGTTCAAGAAAACTAGGATATAGTTAGCCTAATAGTACCAATCGTGTTCTTTAATTTGCCAGAAAAATATTCAAACAGTGACTTATCTCATGTGTCTATCTTGTTTTTTTTTGGAGAAGCTAGAATACGTTTACCATTTTCTGAGTTTTATATGTGGAAAAAACTTAGAAGCCCCTTGACTTATAACTTTAAAATTAAAAAGTTAAAATAATATCATGGAAAACTTAGTAATTCATTTTTAAGAAACTGATCTTTGTGTCTCCCATTTCTATCTGTCTGTGGATGCACAAAGTTATAATGTACATACAATGTTCATTTCTGCCTCCTCAAGAATTTTTCTACTCAGCTCATGTTATTTCTTCTAAGAGGCCAAGCAGATATCCTAGGCAGTCTGATGTTCCATCTAGCTCTGCCTTGTAATCTTTATCCCCCAGAATGCTTAATTGAACTCTGTGTATTTTAATATTTCCATTAAATTGTGGGATCACCCAGAGCAAATACTTAATTCATAAATCCCCAATGCTTTATGCAGTGCCTGGCTACAGTACATGTTCAATAAATATTTGCCTAATGGTTACAAGGATGATTTCATGTTTTCTCTATTTGCTATAATTATTGTTGTAATTATTGAATGTTCGTATACTAGTTCATTGAATGATTACATCATAATCTAACCAGTTAGCCTCTGTTGTTGGCTGCTTCCAATTGAGGGTATTATAAATAACTCTGTAGTGAATATGTTTCTATGGTTTTACATTTTTCCTTCTTTGACAAAACTTTTGCAAGAAATAGGATTACTGACCCAAAGTGAATATACCCTCTTATGAGTCATAGGAAATATTGATAGTGTGCTTTCCAAATGGCAGTACTTGTGTACTTTGCCAATTATATGGGTATAACTGTCTCAACACTCCTGTGGTGGTATGTGAATTTGATACCACAATAAACATTATTGTAATTTTATTTTCCTGTAAAAAAAAAAAAAAACCTGACTGACGTTGAGTCAATTTGAGGAGTGGCTGGTGGGTTTGAACCTCCAGCCCTCTGGTAAGCAGTCAAATGCCTTAGATACTACGCTACCAGAGCTCATATTACCTCCTTACTATAATTTTTCATTTTTTAAAGACTTAGGGAAGCTGAACATTTTCTGGAAATATGCTTGCTAACTATACTTCTTCTCTTGTGTAAATTGTTTTCTCATAAATTTACCGAACATTAGCTCCCTCCATTTCTCATATAATAATAAATCCTTGAATATTATTTTATCACTAGCTAGAAGCAATGTATTCGTTTCTTAAGGCAATTTACCTGAAGTTAGTTCATCCTTTGAGTTTTAAGAACTCAAGTGTGTACTATTGAATGTTCCAAAGATGTATCAATCTCTGGGTAGAATAAAATCCTACAGTTTTTGCCTAAAATTCCATAGGTATTTTTGTCAGCACTTAACAATTTGAGAAAGTAATGGATAAAGGAAAATGAGGGAATTTGTCAATTACTCTCACTAATGATGTCACTTGTTTCTAAAATAAGGGAGCACATTGTATGGACTATATTATTATCAAAACCTAGTAGCCAAATACTGAGGATATGAGAAATGTGTCACTTTGCATTCTTGAGATAATCAGCATCTTTATTCTCATTATATTGCCAATTCTAGCTTTCCTAATTCAAGGATTTTCTGAGCTCTTCCTCATTTTACTGCTGGGACGTGATATTGGGGTTTCTGTTATTCTCAGAGTTTTCATTTTCACTTTGTTCTGTTCATTTCAATGGTGGGTAATTTTTTTTTTATTTCCTGGTAATGATTTTAAAAATGTTGGAACTAACATATAATTACCATTACCACACCACAAATTCCAAGAAATAGCTCTGGTTCAACAGTTATTGTTCATCTGAAGAGTAGGAAATTGGAAGAACTATTCATTTATCAAAGTGAATGATCCATGTACCAAAAAAGTGACTGTCACATAATGGAGATCTTAGATTTGCTGCTAGATTTAAGTGGAAGTGTCAACAGTCACACAAAGACCTTTTTAATTTATATGTCAATTCTTTAAGGACATTTCATTTAGTTTAAACTGTAGTTTCTATGACTGAACTGTTCTGTAGTAGAAATAATGATAAAAGCAGTTAGTGCCTTAAATAGTGCTGAGCTTTGTTCTGAGTACCAGTCGCTGTCAAGTCAGCTCTGACTTATGGTGACTCCATGTGTGTCAGAGTAGAACTGTGCTCCCTAGAGTTTTTAATGGCTCCTTTTCAAAAGTAGAATGCCAGGCCTTTCTTCCTAGTTGCCACTCAGTGGACTTGAGCCTCCAACCTTTTGGTTAGCAGCTAATAAGCATGTTGTTCTGAGCATTCTATGATAAATAGAAAACTTTCCTAATATGTCACTAGCTATTTGAAAACCACTGATTATAATATGGGAGTGGAGAGCCCTTACATCAAAAGGTCACTGCAGCTGGACAAACTCTGAAACCATTACCCTTTAAATCTTTACATATTAATCCTTGCCAAAAACATCCCCTGAAGTCTTCTTTAAATCAAACAATTGCTTAGCTTAATTACTAAAGAATGTCTACCTTGAATATTGTGCTTTTTTTAAGGAACTATTTATATCAGATCAAATTGACAGCAACAACTCAAAAAGTTAGTTAGCTAGGACATTTAGGGGGCAGTGAGTTTATGTTAATGATGGAGGAGCAACTCAGAAAAGGAAAGTGAGAATGGCTGCACAATACAAAGAATCAATGTCACTATATTGTACATGTAGAAACTGTTGGTATACAGAAAATGTTCTGTGTATGTTTTAAACAACAACAAACAATAAATTTCTTTAAAAGGAAGTACTACTAAAGAAAACAGATGATTTCATTTGAGTAAGTATAGTGTTATTTGTCTTTAACAGTGCCTTGCCTCATCAGCCCCAGCTATTATGTTTTATCTCAAAATTGTAGCCTGTAGTTCTCGATAATCCCAGTTGTTAGTAGGCTGTGTCACTCTTTGTTGTATGCCTAGGTTGCTCCACTTTGAGTCATGGGTTTGTGAACATTTATAGATATCAGAAAGGTGGCAATGCATTTATTCATCAGCAGATTTTTCTGTGTATGGAAGGGGAGGGGAGGAGAGTCACTATTGTGATTTGATTTGTCCATGAGGAAGTCATACTGTTGTCATGTTTCTCACACAGGTTACTTGATCCTTGGCCTAATTGCTATGCTGGTGGTTCTGGAAACCTTCTGTGAACTCCGTGAGCTGAAAAAATTCAGAAAGCTGTTCTACATGAAGAAGTTCAAGGGCGAAGACCAATTGCACATTTTGGAGCATGACCAGCTCTCCTTCTCCTCCATCTCAGACCAAGCAGCTGGCCTGAAAGAGGATCAGAAGCAGAACGAGCCCTTTGTAGCCTCACGGCCACCCGCCCACTCAGATGGCTCTGGAAATAACTAAATGTAGGACTTTGCTACCTGGTGTTAGAGGATCAGTGTCAGGGCAGTTAGAAGTAGGCTTAATTTTCTTCCTTTTTATGAGAATGTAAAAGCCATGATGATACTATTTTAATAAATATCTACTGTTTGCAGTATTTTAAAAAACAAAAAGCAAACAAGCAAAAATACAGAACAAAGGAAGCTTTTACTCTGGAGAGATGGACATCTAGTATCTGAGGAAATGGGATATTTACCTATCATTCATATGTGATGAAATGATCTCGATTTTACTATAGGCCAAGAATACTGGATGTTGTTCTGATATGGATAGAAGTGGGTTTTATATGTACTTTTAATTGGGGATTTTGGGGTTTGCATTGAAATCATTTAACTGTTGGCTAAATAGCAAAATTTATATTTAAAACCAAAAAAAGGCATAGACATATGTTTTATAAGTAAGTTTATGTTTATGGTTTGCATGTGCCTATCCAAACGGATTTATTTTCTAGATCTAAGTTATAACCTACTATTTATAATAAATAGGTAACCATTCAACATGTACATATAAAGTATAAATATGTTTATATCCTGTACATATGTTTTAGGTCAACAGATCCCAGTGTACTTCTTAATCCAAGATTGTAGATATATTTTCTTTGGTTTCTCTTGTACTAAAGAAATACAGATTTGCGGTAATAAAATAAGGGGAATAATACTCCCAAGAGTGAATAACTATAACATTCTGCTACAATAAATATTTCTATCCTTTTGCAATAGTATGCCTAAAATGCAATAGATGCCTAAAATGTTGGTGAACATTTCTTTGGAGTTGAATTGTGATGAAGACTACAATTTGTATGACAGTTAATAACACACTTGGATTTGAAAGGATTTTGTGATTTACAGCCACCTAGTGTTAAGAACTTTAACATAAAAAATCCCCAAAGGAACAGATTATGTTGAATTAATTTGAAAACTTTATTTATAAGTGGAAATAAATAAAAATCATACCTGCGTACCTCCTTTAATTTATCAAGAAAAATGTTCTTCCATGTAGATACTATGTGTATACTCTTTTGGAATCCATCTCATCTCCCATGAGGAGCTGCCCAAGAAGTGGTGCTTGATGTCTTTCTGAAAATTAGTGCCCTGCCAATGAGCCATGCCTTCTAAGCACACTGATCATGGGGTAGAATTCTCCCACATTAGGTAGTTCACTTGGTAACCTTGTATGCTTTCTGTACTGAAGGACCTTTTACAGTATGTGGCACAATAAGCAAACTGTTACCAGCCCTGTCCTGCTCACTGCAGCCTTATACTTTGAACATTGTAACCCTTGACTATTGCAGGCCCTTCTTTATTGTATAAAATCACATCTTGTCTCATATCAGCAAAACGATATGATTCCCTGTCAGTGTACCCACATGTACTGCCACCACCCATCTGTCAGTAGATTCATATATTGCTATGATGATGAACATGTTCCAGCAGAACTTCCAGACTAAAACAGGAAGAAAGGCCTGGTAATATACTTCCTAAAATCAGCCAATGCAAACCTTTGTAGATCACACCAGTCTGATCCTTTGTCCATGGGTCACCATGAGTCAGAGGCTACTTAACAGCAGCTTCTAAGAAGAAGGAAATGCATTATTCTGCACAACCCCTGGTGTGCACCATCAGATCTTTCCCAGTGTCTAAATCCAAACATGTCAGTCTGTTATTCCGGGATGTGGATTGGGCTGCCTCCCAAGCATATTTCTTTTTCTGACACTTCATTTCATACTCAGTGTGTCCCAGGCAGGGTAGATAATTGGATAGAGATGAATTCACAGAATAAGACATGCTTCGTGAACATGATTGTATATGGGAAGTTCACAGTGATCACACTGTTTGGAATACTAAGAGGCCTGAAATTGTAGAGAATGAAAACCAGAGAAATAGTGGGTCACACTTGTATTTTATATTTTATGATATTTTATTTATTTATATTTTATATTTATGTGTTTATAATTTATATTTATATTTTATTCCATGCAGGACTGTTTGCTTTATTACAAGTGTTGTTAGCAACCATAGAGTCGGCCCCTGACTCATAATGACCCCATGGACAATAGGACCAAACTGTTGTGATCCATAGCATTTTCACTGGCTGATTTTCCAGGCCTTTCTTCCTTGTCTGTCTGAGTCTGGAAGTTTCACTAAAATCTGTTGAGCATCTTAGCAACATTCAAGCCACCACTGAACCACTTCTTTAAAACTGGGAAAATGATGAAGAGTTTAAAGGAAAAGTTCTGAATCAGGATGTTATTAATAAGTAATAGAGTATGGTACTTAATTTTAAAAGATTTTCTGATTTTATAGAGAATATTTTAAACCTTAAAGCCCTTCAAACTGTTGTTGCTAATGTGAAGGATGAGGTACAAATATTGGAGCAGATTCTGCCTGTCTACCCCATCTGACAGGAAATATTAGTGAAGTTTCTTGCCTGGTCTCTTGTCTTTGGCTGATGAGGGAGAAGCATGCAGTGTCAGCCAGGAGTGTTGCCGGCACAGAACAGAAACAGGATCCCTTGGAGAGGTGACAAGAAGGCAGATCAGGACAGCATACGTATGTAAGACTTGACATTTGGAATCCTTTAGTTGGAGGTGAGGGACTGCAAAATTGGAGGTGAGTGTTGTCTATAAGCTAAAGGTTACAACTGCTAGACTTGAGCATTGTAGGTGGAGTTTATAATCCTAGGGAATACCTTCAGGACAGAAGAGCAGCAGAAGTCACTATCATTCAGGGAGGGTACTTTGTGTGAATTAAGAGGTGACGTGTCTAATGGGGATGTTGGTTTCCAAGCAGCACATGTACCCACCATAAGAAAGGACAAAGCATCTTAAAGTGGGGTTCCTCACCCTCCCAGAAATCAAAGGAAGTGTAGGCCAAGGAATGAGAGACTGCTCCACAAGAATTTTATAAAGGACATTCGTGGAACAGGGAAAGCTTGGCCTGGAGGACCCCATTTCTGAGATCTCGTTCTTTCTCTATTAATCATACCTCAAGACATTTGAAAAGAATTTGTTCAAAAGAAGAGTAAGAGAAAAAAAAGTGACACTTTCTGAGCACATGTGTTTGGTGTAACTTTAGGAAAAAGGTCAGTGATTATTAAGAGAATCATTTTTTTCTTGGCTAAAAAATAGGCTCATACTTTCTATGAACTAGGGTTATGGGCCTTTTGCAAAATTATTTATTTACAAATCTGGACACCATAAGATAATTGAAATAGTTAATATAAAACCTTTTTAACCCTTTAAAGTTATTAGCAGTACGCTGGCTTCTTAGAAAAAAGAGCTAATATTTGTTTCAAATAAGAGTTAAATTGACAAAAGCGTACATGGAAAGACAATAGTATGAAAAAACAAAGTAGTTGCTGTTGAGTCGATTCTGAGTTGTGGTGCCCCTGGATGTGTCAGAGTAAAACTGCTCCATAGGGTTTTCAATGGCTGATTTTTTGGAAGTAACTCACGAGGCCTTTGTTTGAGGCTCACTCTAGGTGGACTCTAACCTCCAACCTTTCGGTTAGCAGTTGAGCGTGTTAACTGTACTATTCAGACTAGTAATATCTAAGCTTATTCAAAATTCAGAAAGCATAGCTTCCTGATTTTGTGGCTAACATTCACCCTGTGACTCCTTGTCAAAATCCTCAATATGATGAGAAAAGATGTGGAAAATACTGATATCTTCATTTCCAGAAAGCAGTCCCTTTGGGTCGTAATTTCAGAAATGTGTACATGGTCAAACAGATCATTCTTTGGAAAATTTAGTAACAAAAGTTTCTAGAAACTTAGAAGGAAAAATTAAAATAATAGAGTATTTACCATTTATTTGACAATAGAAAAATGTTAAATTTGTCTCTAATATATTTAAAGTTTTTCCTATATCATTTATTATTCTCCATGATATTTTACATTATGAATATTTGATACACAGAAGCTTTTTGAGCAAGGTAAAACATGAAATTATTTGCTGAAGATGATTTTCCTAAATCCTCACTTATCTGATTTGCTTTCAGGCAACCTCAGGCTTCTAGAACCAGTAAAGAGCTTAGAAGAAAATAAAAATGCTCTTAAGTACTTTTCATGGTCTGGCACTAAAGCATAATTAATGTAACTAAGCCCTCCCTTTGCTTCACTCAGTTTATTTACACTTGTATATTCTTGCTAAGAAAAATTGCCACATATCCAGTGAACATGACAAATACCTCTTCCTCATAGCAAGTTTTCTCCACTTTAAGCCAAAGAGCAGGTCAATATGACTCTGAAGCTATGAATACTTACTTGTGGCAAAAAGTATTTTCCACCTTGGTCAAAATTTGCTGGCACACTTGAGCAGCTTGTCAGTCTGAGTGCCCTTTGGCACCCCATTGAGAACTCCTGTGTTAAATTGTGTGTCATATCAAGACAGTTCTGAGTCATCTACCCTATATGACAGAATAGAAATGCCCCCTTTTTTAAATACCTGAGAAGAGCAGAAGGCATTGCTGAGAGCCTCATAAGAAAAGAAGCAGACACCCTCAAGGGCAGAAAGCTCTGCCTTCTAGAGCCATCACTCAAACCAAACCAACCCAACCCTATGTCATGGAGTCGATTCTAACTCATAGTGACCCTATAGAACAGAGTAGAACTGCCACACAGGGTTTTCAAGGCTGTGATCTTTACTGAAGCAGATTACCACATCTTTCACCTGTGGAACCACTGGTGGGTTTGAACCACTGACCTTTTGGTTAGCATCTGAGTACTTAACCACTGCACCGTCAGGGCTCTCACAGGCAGAGGCAAATAGCCCCTGCAGTCAGCACAGTATTCCTTTTGATGTTATCAAGAGCACTTAATTTTTGTGACTTAAACTGTGTTTAATATGCATGTTCTTAAGGAGATGGAATAAACTAAGATGTATTTCCTTTCAAAATGATTAAATTTTTTTGAAAGCCTTACTTTTTAAATGATAACTTTTATTGCCTAGAAAATTCACTTAGTATCCTAAGTGAATAAGCGTCTCATTTTCAGCATATGAAGTAGTATTATAATGTCTAACCTGATGTTATTCACATGTGAAGACACACTACTGTATCTTCTGTTAATAAATAATACCTATATTACTTATTTCTAGTTGAAGGATTAGCTGAGTTTTGAGTTTTTTTCTTCTTCCTGCTTGCATGATTTATGTAAATGATCTATATCAGAATTTTTACAAATATAATTCAGCAGTTAATTTCTATACTTCTGTGTTTAGCAGTGGCTAGAAACCAGGAATCCTTTAGTCACCAGGTATTTACCCTTCAGATGAGTCTGGGTACACAGAAACAGCAGCATATTCTACCTGAAACTGTTGTTACTCTCTGTAGATGCTGTTGGTTTAAATCGATGCATTAATTTGGGAGAAGCACCTTTTATGTGCTCACTTGCATAATGAAAGCCTTCTTCTCTGCCTTTGTTAACCGACTTGGGTATACGTACATGATACATGACCTTTTTGAACAGTATGACCTTAAAACTGGAACCAAGCCTACTGACACACATCCAACAGTGATCAAGCTGGATTTTAAAGGCAACTGCAATTTATAGCACTTGAGATAGCTGGCAGAACTCTTACAAAGCCTTTTTGTAATAGTCTATCATATCCCCCCCCATGTGTTTCCACCTGAGTTTTGGATTTCCAAACCTGTAATCTTTATGGAAGCAGATTGCCACATCATTCTTTTGTGGAGCCACTGGTAGGTTTGAACCAGTGACCTTTTGGTTACCAGCTGAGTTCTTAACCACAGTGCCACGAAGGTTCTCACCTCCCCACCCCACTCCACCCCAAAAAAACCCCAAACTCACTACCATTGAATCCAACTCATAGCAATCCCCATTGGGTTTCCAAGGCTATAAATCTTTACAGAAGCAGACTGCCTCGTCTTTCTTCCACTGAGTGGCTTATGGGTTTGAACCACCAACCTTTTGGTTAGCAGCGAAGCACCTTAATGACTACACCACCAGAGCTCCTTAGGGTTCTTTTTTTTTTTTTTCT
>NW_006921637.1:5641212-5641782 GCF_000298275.1 Orycteropus afer afer | reverse complement strand
TCAAGTCAGCCCCGACTCATAGCGACCCCTCCTTGGGTTTCCGAGGCAGTATCACTACGGAAGTAGGATTGCCCAACCTTCCTTCCGAGCTTTTCACAATAGTTGTACCAATTTACAGTCCCACCAGCAGTGAATGAGAGTCCCAATCTCTCCACAACCTCACCAGCATTTGTTTTTTTCTGCTGGAGCAAGATGGTATCTCATTGTTGTTTTGATTTGTATCTCTCTAATAGCTCATGATCATGAGCATTTCTTCATATGTTTGTTGGCCGCTTGAATATCCTCCTTGGTGAAGTGTCTATTCATGTCTTCCACCCATTATTTAATTGGATTGTCTTTTTGTTATTGAGGTGTTGAACTTATCTAGTCCCTTGTCATATATATCATTACCAAATATTTTTTCCCAATCTGTAGGTTCTCTTTTGACTCTTTTGGAGAAGTCTCTGGAAGCACATAAAAGTTTAATTTTTAGAAGGTCCCAATCATCTGGTTTCCCTTCTGCTATTCCTGCATTTTGAGTTATGCTTGATAGTCCATTTATGCCATATATTGTTGTTGTTGTTGTTATGT
>NW_006921637.1:5638296-5638847 GCF_000298275.1 Orycteropus afer afer | reverse complement strand
CTGGTTTTGGTATCAAGGTTATGCTTGCTTCATAAAATGAGTTAGAGAGGATTCTATCCCTTTCTATACTTGGGAATAGTTTGAGTAGCATTGGTGTCAGTTCTTCTCTGAATTATTTGTAGAATTGTCCGGTGAAACCATCTGGGCCGGGACTTTTTTTAGTTGGTAATTTTTTGATGATCTGTTCAGTTTCTTCTTTTGTGATGGGCCTGTTCAACTTTTCCACATCAGTCTTTGTTAGTTTAGGTAAATGGTGTGTTTCTGGAAATCTGTACATTACTTCCAGATTTTCAAATTTGTTGGAGTACAGATCTTCATAGTATCTTGATATTATCCTTTTTATTTATGTTGGTTCTGTTGTGATGTCACCCATTTCATTTCTTATTCATGTTATTTGTATTCTCTCCTTCTTTTCCTTTGTTAAATTTGCCATTGATTTGTCATTTTTATTGATATTTTCAAAAAACTAACTTCTGGTCTTGTTGATATTTTCTATTGCCCTTTGATTTTCTGTTTCATTGATTTCTGCTCAAATCTTGATTATTTCCTTT
>NW_006921637.1:5618649-5636937 GCF_000298275.1 Orycteropus afer afer | reverse complement strand
TTGTAGTTGTCCTCACTTGCCAATTGATGTCTCTGGTTCCCTGTTTACAATCTTGTAAGCTCATTTTACTTTGGATATATCTATAGCTGTGGTTTCTGGATTATGTCATCTTGTGTATCAATGGTCAGTTGTTATTTGCTTTCTTTGATTCTCTGTTCGAAGGACTGCCGTTAGCCTCTCTTGTAAGGTTGGTCTGGTTTTAACAAACTCCCTTAGTTTCTGTTTATCTGAAAATCTCCTAATTTCACCATCATATTTGAGGGACAATTTTGTTGGGTATATAATTCTTGTTTGAAAATTTTTCTCTTTCAGGGTTTTATATATACCATCCAAAATTGCCTTCTCCCTTGCATGGTTTCTGCTGAGAAATCAGAACTTATTCTTACTGGCTGACCTTTGTAAGTAACTTTTTGTTTTACCCATGCTGCTTTCAGGATTCTATCTTTGTCTTTGGTTTTGGTGAGTTTGATGATGATGTGTCTTAGTGATTTTCTTTTGGGGTCTATCCTGTTTGGGGTTCGTTGGACTTCTTAAATGGATATATTCTCATCTTTCATCATATCAGGGAAGTTTTCCTCCCACAAATCTTGGACAATTTTCTCAATGGTTTTATTTTCCTCTTCCTGTTCTGGAATTCTAATGACATGTAAGTTATTCTTTTTGATGGTATCCCACATGAACCTTAGGCTTTCTTCATTTTGTTTTGATTTTTTTTTCCTGATTGATCCTTTCCAAAGAAGTATTCAGGTATTTGTCTTCTATCTCATTAATTCTGTCTTCCATTGCATCTGTTCTACTCCTTTGCCCTTCCAATGTGTTATCTATTTCTGACAATTTAGTATTAATCTTCTGTATTTCTGTTTGTAGATTTAGAATTATTTCTAATTTTTCATTTATTTTATCATTTTGTTCTTGTATTTTCTTCTAAAATTCTTCTAGGTATTTTTCTGTGTATTCTTTGGTCTGTCTCTCAATCCTTTGAAGATACCTTAATATAATTCTTTTGAATTCCTTATCAGAGAGTTCCCATGCTGCTGCTTCCTGAGGGATGTGTTCTGGATCTGTTTCTACTCCTTTATCTTGCTTCACTGTGTGGACTGTGATGGTATTTTATCTGTGAGACATTGTGGCATTGTTGTTTTTAGATCTCTGTTAATTGTATGTGAAGACCAGCCAAGGATGATTCAGGCTCTTCTTGTTGGTTGTCTATTGTTGGTCTATTTGTGGAGAAGGAGGTGGTGGCTTTCACTCAGTAAGTGAAGTTGATGGAGGTGGTGTTGTAGTTGTGTATTATGGGGACTGTTGCTGTCTCCCACTAAGATAAAAATTACAATTGAATAACCATCAAAAAACTAAAAGCACATGGACAAAAAATATACCATGTAATCACACAGGAACAGTGACAAAAAAAAAAAAGAAAAAGGGAAAAGAAGAAGAAACAAACAAGAAAATCTGCAATATCTGGGGATAGGCCACTAAGAGAAAAATAAAGTAGAGAAGGAGAATAATGAAGAAAAAAATGGGAAAAATGCAAAAAGAAAAAACAAGGAATGGCGTTAACCACGAGAAGAAAAGGAAAAAAATAAAAAAATCAACCAGGAACAGGGAAAAGAAAAAAAGCTGAAATCTAGGACCTGGGAGGGGAAGAATAAAGAATAATAGTAAAAAGGACAAAAATATTATTAATAATAATAGTTTTAAAACAGACAAAACAAGCAAACTAAAAACCAGAAAAAAAGAAAGAGAAAAAGAAAAAGACAAAAAATGGGGGAGAGCAGGGCACGGCACCCAGGCTCTGTCCAAGCACACAGACTAGGATGGAGTTCCTGCAGGTCCAGAAGGTGGGTGGGAGTGGGGGATGGCCATACCTCCATTCACCAAGCAATTGGGGGGTATAAGAGTAACAAGAAGAATGTCACACCTTTTCAGTCCTGCAGGTCCGGAGTGTCCTTGGGGTTACTGGCAAGCAAAACCTGTTCTTAAGCCCCTGTGTGTAATGGGAGAGTGCTGTCTCTTTAAATGTCCAAAATGGTCAAGCCATTTGTAAACATTCAAAATGGTGGAGCTCTCCGGACAGGTAAAAGCCCACAGCTCAGCCCGCCTTCCTCTTCGCTGCTTCTCCTTTTATTCACCAGTCACCCGAGCGTTTCTCCGTGCAGTCCCTGGCTAGTAGGGCTGATTTTTAGGTTAATTCTTAGGTCCTACCAGACTCAGAACTCTCCAAGCTGTCTGTCCTGTGCCATCAGGTTCGTTCAGGATCCCTGCCAGACTGCAGCTCCATATGTCTCCTATTTTTGTATTTTCATGAAAATTATTCTGCTAGTTGGGGTTACTCCAGTTCTATATCCTTCCCTTCAAGGCTCAGGGGTCCTGGATTATCTTCTGTATCTGTGTTAATTGGTTCCCCTTTTCTTTGTTGAAGAAGGTCTGTGCAGTCTTTCTGCTTGGTCTGTCATCTTACCAGAACCAAGAAATTTAGTCTTGAGCCATTGTCAAGTCCTCCTTAGGATTCTTACAGGCAGGGACAAATAGGCCCTGAGGTCAGCACAGTGCCTGAAAACTTATCTGTCATAATACAATTCGGTAAGTATTATTTAATAATCATTATGCAATAGAAATTAAAATGTTTCTGCATCCATCTTGTTTATTAAATAATGCTAATATTATTAACTAAAGTATTTTTGGGGGTAGTGAGAAACAACAGTTAGAGGAAGCAAGTTACACAGGACTTCTTGGCAGAAGTGTTTGACCAAGTAAGAGGATAGTGGAATTTGATTGTAATTGATCCTAAGGGAAATAGTAATGAAAGTGTTAGGAAGGCTGGCCCACTTGGTGGTGTGCAGTCTAGACCAGAGGGAAGGAACACTGGGGCTGGGAAGAACAGCTAGGACCCTGTTAACAGTCATGAAAGCAGGTATTAATTAAATGTGGACTGGAATGGAAACAGGAGAAAGCAAAGAAGATAAATAATGCCTAAGACAGCTTTAAGGAATAATTAAAATGTCTTCCTGACACATAAAAATTATGATGAAGAAATAGGCAAAAATTTCCAACATAAAACTAAAATAATAGTGCTAGAGACCAAAACTGTAACATTTTTCAAAAAAAAGTTCAGGAGGTAGGAAGGGGCAGGAAAGATGGGCAAATGGAAAAAGAGGGAACCCAGAAAGAGAGTGTCAAAAAATTGTTACATTGAAGGGATTGAAATTAATGTCACAAAAAAATATGTGTATAAATAGTTAAATGAGAAACTAGTTTGCTCTATAAACTTTCACCCAAACCACAATAAAATGTTATATATGTGTGTATGTGTGTGTATACACACGCATACACACATATATATAAAAGGAACAAAGTCTGCTTCTGTAAAGATTTACAGCCTTGGAAACCCAACTGAGATTGTTATTAGTCAGAATCAAGTTGGTGTTGAGTTTGGTTTTTGATTTATATATGTACATGTTTAACATTATATTGTGATTTGGGTGAAACTTTACACAGCAAATTGATTTTCTATTCAACAGTTCTACACATTTTGTTTGACATTGATTGCAATCTCAACAATGTAATAGCAATTTTCTCATTTCCTCCCTGTGGTTACCATTTCCCTTTGTCCTTATTTTCTATCACTTCCTGTCTTCTGAGCTTTATCCCTGGACAAATGCTGCCCTTTTGATCTCTTGTTGTTGATTGTTCTTTTTTTTTGTTCTAACACCTTCTTGGTGTTATTTTTCCCCTAATAGGTCTGTCTGTTGTTTGGCTGCAAGTTGAGCCTTGGGAATGAGTTCAGTTCCAGGTTTGATAAGTGACTAAGGGCCACAGTGTCAGGGTTTCCACCAGTCACTATCAGACAAGTAAAACTGGCCTTTTATATTATATTGAGTTTTGTTCCACATTTTTCTCCCAATCTCTCCAGCATCTCCTAATGTGATCTCTTTCAGAGGGGTTGGGAGTGGTAACTGGGCACCATAAAGTTCTTCTGGTCTCAAGGTCATGGAGGCTGAGATTCATGTGGTCCACTAGTCCCTTGGAATAATTGTTTCCAGGGATCTTTGATTTTCTTCATTCTTCTTTGCTCCAGACAAGGAGAGACCAATAGTTGCACTTTAGTGGCTGCTTGCAAGCTTTTCAGACCCCAGTCACTATTCACTAAAGTAGGATATAGAACAATGTCTCTGTGGACTCAAGCCAATTGATCTTGATGCCCCCTACAACTATGGTCCCAAGTCTGTGGGCCCAGCGTCTCACTCCCTCAAGGTGTTTGGTTATAGTTAAGGAGCTTTCATAACTTTGTCCCCTGTCAGCTTTATTATACATGTTGACATTTTACAGTACATACAAATAGGTATGTAGAAATATTGTATGCCAAATTTGTACATGTCTACGGGTATAGTACTGTTTGCCTACCTATACCTGATCATCTGCCTGTTCTGTTAGGCTGGGTTCTCTAGAGAAGCAAAACCAGTAAAGCTTATAGAGAGAGAGAGAAAGAAAGAGGGAGAGAGATTTATCTTAGGAAAATGGCTCACACACTTATAGCAGCTGGCAAGTCCCAAGTACTTGGATCATAAGTCAAGCAGGAGGCATTTCCCAACTCATGCAACTGCAGGGGCTGACGAGCTCAAGGTTGGCAGACAGTATACCAGCTGGTGACATCAACAAATGACAAATCCAAGCTCTCCAGGCCAAATGGTGGATTGTTCACTCATGGACAGTTGTAGGCAGCACAACAGGTCCAATTCCAAAGAAAAGTGTCCCATTTTCCCAAGATGTCCATAAATATATTGGAAACAGGCCACAATCCTAGGGAAACTCCCTTTCAATGGATTGGCTGCTCAAAACATATACATCTGATCTCATCATGGGAATAACCCACATCACAACTACTTAAACCACTCAGAATTGTGGTTCAGCCAAGTTGATACACAACTCCAACTATCACACCTGTCTACAAATGTATCCACATTTATATTAATGTTTGTTATTACTGATTATGCAGTATTTTGTATATAATACTGTTTACTTTTGTTGTCTATAACTCTTGTCCCCCTCTTCCTATCTTCTTCTTCCTTTATGACATTGCACTGATCACCTACTTTTGGTATATTGCCTTTCCCTTCACCCAAATTAATACTTGTCTCTTACCTAGGTTACAATTTTCCCTCCCCTCTCCTGCATCCCTGGTAACCATCAAATAATGTTTTTTTGTTTGTTTGTTTTCTTGTGTAAACCTTTCCTTCACTTTTTATAATAGTGGACTCAGACAATATTTGCCCTTTTGTGATTGACATGTCATTCAGTACAATGTCCTCCAAGTTCATCCGTATTGTGGCATGTTTGACAGATTCTTCATTATTCTTTAATGTTGTGTAGTATTCCATTGTGTGTATGTAGCATAGTTTGTTTATTCATTCATCTGTTGATAGGGACTTAGTTTGTTTCCACCTCTTTGCTATTATGAATAGTTCTGTGATAAACTTGAGTGTACATGTATCTATTTGTGTCCCAGCTCTCACTTCTTCAGCATATATAACTAGTAGTGGGATTGCTGAATCAAATGGTATCTATATTTCCAACTTTTCTTTTTGTGATTTGGGTGAAAGTTTACAGAGCAAATTCACTTTCCATACAGCAGCTCACATATACTTTGTCTCATGATATTGACTAAAATTTCCCACAATGCAATACCACTTCCTCCCCATAGTTACCTCTTCTCTGTGTCCTTCCCTCCCATGCACTCCTGACCCTTGAGTTGTTTCCCTGTGCATACGCAGCCTTTCTATTCTCCCATGACTAATCTCTCCTAGGAGTGTATTTACCTAATGTAAATGTTCACCTCATATGCCTGTCTTTTGTTTGGCTGGAAGCCACAGGAGTGTGTTCAATTCCAGACCTGAAGGACAGCTAGGGGCCATAGACTCAGTGGTTCCATCAGGCTCTATTGGACCAGAAAATCTGTCCTTTTTTTTTTTTTTTATGATTTTGACCTTTGTTCAACATTGTTGCCCCACTTTATCCAGGATCTCCTACAGAGTTCCCTTTTTGAATGGTTGACAGTGGTAGCCAGGCACCATCTAGTTCTTCGGGTCTCATAGTCATATAGGCTGAGGATCTCATTGTATACCAGTCACCTGGACTAATTGTTTCCACGTGTCTTTGGTTTTCTTCATTCTTGTTTGCTCAGATGAGCAGAGACCCTTCGTTGCATCTAGATGGCCGCTTACAAACTTTTAAGATCCCAGTCACTACTCACTAAAGTAGGATGTGGGACAAAGTTTTTGTGTAGTATGTTATGCCAGTTGTGCTTGATCTCCCCCTGTGACTATGGTCCCAAGACCACAGGTCCAACTACTTGCTCCCTCAGGGTACCTGGCTGTGGCCAAGAGGTGACTACAACCTTGTCCCTTGTCAGCTCTATTATACACCTGAGAACTCGTACAGAACATACAAATATATTTGTAGAAACATTGTCTGCCAAATCTGTACATGATTATGGGCACACTCACCTCTGCATGGACATATCTAATCGTCCAGCCTGTCCACCATCTATCCACCTATAGATTAATGTTTGCCATCACTGACAACGTAGTACTTCATGTACAAAAGGGTTCATCTTTGTTGTTTGTACCTCCCATGCACCCCTCCATATCTTCTTCTTCAGTGCCACTGTGTTGATTACTCACATTTGGTACATTGCCCTTTTCTTCACACAAATCAATACTTGTCTCTACCTATCTAACAGTGTTCTCTCCCCTCCCCTTCCATCCCTAGCAACCAACCAAGAAAATTTCCTTCCATATATAAAACTTTTCTTGACCTTTTACAATAACTAACTAATACAATATTTGTCATTCTGTGATTGACTTATTCCACTCAGCATAATGTCCTCCAAGTTCATCCATGTTATGTGGTATTTTTCTGATTCTACATTATTTTTTAGGGTTGCATAGTATTCAATTGTGTGTATGTACTGTAGTTTGGTTATCCATTCTTCTGTTGATGGGTACCTAGGTTGTTTCTTTCTTTAGGCTATTGTAAATAGTGCTGTGATAAACATGGGTGTGCATGTATCTCTTTTCATCCTGGCTCTCACCTCTTTAGGATATATGCCTATTAATGGAATGGCTGGGTCAAATGGTATTTCTAATTCCAACTTTTTAAGGAATCACCGTACTACTTTTCCACAGTGATTTTATCATTTGGCAGTCACACCAGCAGTGTATGAGAGTCCCAACCTCTCCACATTCTCCCCAGCATTTATTATTTCCTGTCTTGTTGAACTTTGCTACTAGTGCTGGGGCAAGATGGCACCTCATTGCTGTTCTGGTTTACAACTTTCTAATCGCTAATAGTGCCTAAGGCACTTGACTGCTAACCAGAAGGCTGGCAGTTCAAACCCAAGAACCACTCCTTGAAAGGATGATAGGGCAATCTACTTCCATAGTGATACTGCCTCGAAAACCCAAAGAGGGGTCACTATGAGTCAGGCCAACTCTATGGCACATAACAACAACAACAACAATCGCTAATGATTGTGAGCATTTCTTCATATGTTTGTTGGCCACCTGAATATCCTCTTTGGTGAAGTGTCTGTTCATGTCTTCTGCCCATTTTGAATTGGATTATTTGTCTTTCTGTTATTGAGGTGTTAGAATTTTCTATAAATTCTAGAGATAAGTCCTTGTTAGATATGGTGTTGCAGAATATTTTTTCCCAGTCTGTAGGCTTTCTTTTGACTATTTTGGAGAAGTCTTTGGAAGCACATAAAAATTTAATTTTGAGAAGGTCCCATTCATCTGGTTTCTCTTCTGCTGTTTGTGCACTTTGGGTTATGCTTGATTGTCTATTTATGCCATATATTAGGGCCCCTAAATTGGCCACTAGTTTTTCCTTGAGGAACTCTATAGTTTTAGGTTTCATATTTAAGTCTTTGATCCATCTGGAGTTAGTTTTTGTGTATGGTGTGATGTACAGATCTTGTTTCATTTTTTTCTGCAAATGGATATCCAGTTTTGCCAGCACCATTTGTTAAACAATTTCTTTCCCATTTAATGGATTTTGGCCCTTTGTCAAAGATCAGCTGACCATAGGTCGGTGGATCTATTATTGGATCCTCAATTCTATTCCATTGGTATATGTGTCTGTCATTGTACCAATACCAGACAGTTTTGACTACTGTGGCTGTATAGTAGATTTTAAGATCCTGGAGTGTGAGACCTCCTACTTTGTTGTTCCTCAATAATGCTTTGCTTATCCAAGGTCTCTTTCTTTTCTGTATAAACTTACTGATTGGGTTTCCGTATATTTAAAGAATTTTGATGGGATCTGGATTGGGATTGCATTTATTGTATAGATTGCTTTGGGTAGAATTGACATTTTCACAGTGCTCAATCATCCTATCTATAAGCATCATCTGTTCTTCCATTTATGTAGATCTCTGATGGTTCCTTGAAGTAATCTTTTATAGTTTTCTTTGTACATAGGTCTTTTGTGTCCCTGGTAAGATTTATTCCCAAGTATTTTATTTTTTTGGTAGCTATTGTAAATGATATTGATTTTCTTATTTCTTTTTCAGTAATATCTTTGCTGGTGTAGAAGAATCCAACTGATTTTTGGATGTTGATCTTGTATCCTGCCACAATGCTAAATCTCTCAATTAGTTCCAGTAGATTTTTCACTGAGTCTCTTGGGTTTTCTAGGTATAGGATCATATCATCAGCAAATAAAGATAGTTTGACTTTTTCCTTAGCAATTCGGATGTCTTTGATTTCCCTTTCTTGCCTTATGGCCCTGGCTAGGACTTCCAATACAGTGTTGAACAGAAGTTGTGATAAATCCTTGTTTGGTTCCTGTTCACAAGAGGAATGATTTCAGAGTCTCTCCATTGAGAATAATGTTGGCTGTTGGGTTTGCATTTTTGTTGTTGTTATATGCTGTCGAGTTGGACCCAACTCATAGTGACCCATCCTTGGGTTTCTGAGGCAGTATCACTACGGAAGTAGATTGCCCCATCTTCCTTCCATTTGGTTTGCATATATGACCTTTATTATGTTGAGGAATGTCCCTTCTATTCCTGTTTTGCTGAGACTTTTCATCAGGAATGAGTGCTGGATTTTAATCAAATGCCTTTTCTGCATGAATTGAGATGATCATGTGGTTCTTTCCTTTGTTTTATTCATGTGGTGGGTGACGTTGATTGTTTTCCTAATGTTGAACCATCCTTGCATACCTGATATGAACCCCACTTGGTCATAATGTATTATTTTTTTGATATGTTGTTGGAGTCTTAGTTAGAATTTTATTGAAGATTTTTGAATCTATAATTTGTGAGGGATATTAGTCTGTAGTTTTCCTTTTGAGGCATGTGTTTGCCTGGTATTTGTATCAAAGTTATGCTTGCTTCATAAATGAATTTGGGAGGATTCCGTCCTTTTCTATTCCTTTTTGGAATAGTTTGAGTAGGTTTGGTAACAGTTCTTGTCTGAAAGTTTAGAATTCTCCAGTGAAATTGTCTGGGCCAGAACTTTTTTTGTTGGTAATATTTTTATGGCCTGTTCAATTTCTTCTTCTGTTATGTGTCTGTTTAAATTTTCCACCTCATTCTGTATTAGTTTGGGTAAGTACTGTGTTTCTAGAAATCCATCCATTTCTTCCTGATTTTCAAATTTGTTGGAGTACAGTTCTTCATAGTGTTCTGATACTATCTTTTTTATTTCAGTTGGTTCTGTTGTGATGTTGCCCATTTGCTTTCGTATTCGTGTTATTTGTATTCTCTCTCTCTTTTCCTTTGTTAAATTTGCTGGTGGTTTGTCAATTTTATTAATCTTTTTAAAAAACCAATTTCTAGTCTTGTTGATTTTTTGTGTTGTCTATTTTCTGCTTCATTGATTTCTATTCAAATCTTTATTATTTCCTTTCTTCTGATGACTGTAGTCTTTTTTTGCTGTTCATTTTATAATTGTTGGAGATGTAGGTTTAAAGTGTTGATTTGGGCTCTTCTTTTTTGCTATGTGGATTTTTTTTGTTATAAGTTGCCTCTGATCATTATTTTTGCTGTGTCCCAAAGATTCTGGTATATTGTGTTTTTATTCTCAGTTCATTCAAGACATTTTTAAATTTCATTTTTTATTTTTTCTATTACCCAGTCATACTTAAGAAAGATGTTGCTGTTCAGTTTCCATGTGTTTGCTCTTTCCATTGATCTTCCTATTGTTGATTTCTAATTTGATAGTACTGTGATTGGAGAAGATGCTTTGTAGTATTTCAATGTTTCTAGATTTATTAAGGCTTGCTTTATGTCCTAACATATGGTCTATCATGGAGATTGCTCCATCTGCCCTGGAAAAGAATCTATATTGTGCTGTTGTTGGGGGAAGTGCTCTGTATGTGTCTGTAAGGTGAAGATGGTGGATTGTATTGTTTAGCTCTTCTGCATCTTTGTTTAGTTTCCAGTTGTTCTATCTTTGATTGAAAGTGGTGTATTAAAGTCTCCTACTATGACTGTGGACTCATCATTTTCAATTCTGTTAAAATATGATTTATGTATTTTGGGGCTCTTTCATTGGGTCCATAGATATTTATTATGGTTATATCTTCTTGTTCAATTGATCCTTTAATCATTATATAATGTCCTTCCTTGTCTCTTATGGTGGTTTTTGTATTTTCAACTTTGTAAGGAAGTATCATAGTGTTTTCAAAAGTTGTTGCAACATTTTACATTCCCACCAGCAGTGTATGAGAGTTCCCTGCATATCATCACCAGTATTTGTTGTTTCCTGTCTTGTTGAACTTTGCTATTAATGCTGGGTGCAGATATTTCATTGTTGTTTTGATTTGCTTCTTTATAATGGTTAATGATTGTGAACATTTCTTCATGTATTTGTTCACCACCTGAATATCTTCTTTGGTGAAATTTCTCTTCATGTCCTCTGCTCATTTTTGCATTGGATTGTTTGTCTTTTTGATGTTGAACTGTTGAAGTTTTCTATAAATTTTAGAGGTAAGTCCCTTATCAGATATGCCATTGCCAAATAATTTTTCCCAATCTATTGGTTCTCTTTTTACTCTTTTGGAGAAGTCTTTTGATGTACCTAAGAATTTAGGTTTTACTTCCATTCATCTAGTTCATCTTCTGCTGTTTGTGCATTTTGGGTTATGTTTGATAGTCTATTTATGCCACAAATTAGAACCCCTAAGTTTGATAGTGTGTGTAAGCCACTTGAGTGCTAACCAGAAGGCTGTCAATCCAAACCCACCAGCCACTCCTCAGAAGGAAGGCTGGGCAATCTCCTTCCGTAGTGATACCACCTTAGAAACCCAAGGAGGAATTGCTGTGAGTCAGGTCTGACTCAAAGGCATGTAACAACAACAACAAGTTTGCCCCTATTTCTTCTTTGATAATCTTTACAGTTCTGGGTTTTACATTTAGGTCTTTGATCTTGAATTAGATTTTGTATATGATATGACTTATGGATCTTATTTTATTTTTCTGCAAATTAATATACAGCTCTACCAGCACCATTTGTTAGACTTTTTTTCCTCCTTTAATGGATTCCAGCCCTTTGTCAAAGCTCAGCTGTCTGTAGATGGTTGGATCTATTTCTTGATTCTCAATTCCATTCCATTGTTCTATTTGTCTGTTACTGTACCAATACCAGGTTGTTTTGACTACTGTGACTGTATAGTAGGTTTTGAGATTAGGAAGTGTGTGACAGCTCCTACTTTGTTCTTCAGTAGTGCTTTGCTAATCTGAAGTCTCTTTCTTTTCCATATAAAATTAGTGACTGTTTTTTCCATGTCCTCAATAGAATCTGGAATAGGATAGTATTGTAACTCTAGTTAGGTTTAGGTAGTATTGACGTTTTCACAATGTTCAATCTTCCTATCCACGAGCATGGTATGTTCTTCCATTTATGTAGGTCTCTTACAATTTCTTATAGTAATGTTTTGTAGTTTTGTTTGTATAGATCTTTTGTTAGGGTCCCTGGTAAGTTTTATTCCCAAGTGTTTCATCTTTTTGGTAGCTATTGTAAATGGAATTTCAGAGATCTCTTTGTTGATGGAGAGGAACCTGACTGGTTTCTGTATGTTGATCTTGTACCCTGCCACTTTGCTGAAGATTCACTTTACTGAATTAGTTTCAGTAGTTTTCTTGCTGATTCTTCAGGATTGTCTATGTATAGGATCAGATCATCTACAAATAAGGATAGTTTTACTTCTTTACCAATTTGGATACCATTTATTTCTCTGTCTTGTCTTATTGCTTTGGCTAGGACTGCCAATGAAATGTTGAATAGGAGTGGTGATAGAAGGCTTGGCTCCCATTCACAAAGAGAATGCTTTCAATCCTCTCTGTTGAGAATAATATTGGCCTTTGGCTTTGTGTTTACACCCTTAATTATGTTGAGGACTTTCCCTTCTATTCCTATTTTGATGAGAGTTTTTGTCAGGAATGGTATGTTGGATTTTATCAAATGCCTTTTCTGCATCAGTTGATATGATTATGTTTTGCCTTTGTTTTATTTATGTAGTTGTTGTTGTTGCTGTTGTTTGCTGTCGAGTCAGCCCCGACTCATAGCAACTCCTCCTTCGGTTTCTGAGGCAGTATCACTACAGAAGTAGGATTACCCAACCTTCCTTCCGAGGAGTGGCTGGTGGGTTTGAACCACCAGCCTTCTGGTGAGCAGTCAAGTGCCTTAGGCACTATGCTACCAGAGCTCTATATATTTCATTTTTATTTCACCCCATTTAACAGGAGAAGGTTATTTGTCAAATGTATCTCTTTCCAAAATTATTCATTTGTCTAAGAGGTCCATTAGACCTTCATATGGCCTTGGTATAGGTTCATACTGAAGAGAACAGTACCCAGGTTCCTGTAGTGAGCTGGTTCTTCAGTTACACCATGAGCTCTCATCAGAGTGAAGATATTTTTACAATCAGTTATCACAAGGGCAATATTTTCCCATGTTATTTTGTAACAATAGTTTCTTCTTACTCATCACTCTTTAAATGAGTGATGATTTAAGTTTATGATCTTATATGTCCAGGTAATAACAAAAAATCTATCAACTAGGAATTTATTTTAACTGGCACTTCTGGACAATGGTAATTAATGGTCACAATTTCCTTCAGATCATGCATAAAGTTCTAGCACCTGAATCATAAAATAAAAATGAAATGTTATCCAAGAGTGGTCTAATTTTACATGTCAGACATGTTAATTTTACATGTCACAGCACACTGATTCTTTAATACTAAGCAGTCTTAGTATTAACAAAATTAAATTCACAACCCTCCCCTCCCATTCTCCAACTATATGGCATAAAATAATAGTTCAAATATGTACTATTGTGGATATTTTTCAAAGTTGCTTTATAGTGCTAAGAATCGTGATATCTTTGATTTTTCTTCTTTCATTGCATATTGGAGAGAATATCTCCAATATGAAGTTAACATATTTTCATCTGCAGATGAACTGAGATGTCAAGAGATTTCAATTTGTTCCTCACAACAGTTCTAGGCCTGTGTATTGTACAATGCCAGACAGGTTACTTATTCTTCCAATATTTTCCATTCATCCTTAAAATGGAACAAATGCCAATCATGTCTACATTTACCATTCATATCATTAGTCAACATTAGTTGAGTACCTACCTATTAGACATATCCACAAGGGCTGAGGTAGAGATAGAAAAATAAAATTATGTCTTTGTTGAAGTGTTAGCATGAAGGATATTACTGAAGGGCTATAAAATTTAGCACAAAGGTGCAGAATAGAGTGAGCTATGCTATATGGGGAAGAGGGATTATTTTCACTCTTTTAACTGTCAGTGTAAAAATGAAATGTGCCAATGAAGCCAAAATTGTTGTTGCCAGAATAACTAACTTACTTGCATTTCAGATTTTGTCCTAGCATCTTATATGAGGGCTGATTATAGAGAGTAGATAGCCTAGCTTGATTGAATTATACAGAGTCCAGTACAATTCCTTGCACACAATGGGGGACTTAGTATACATTTGTTGAATGAATATAGGATCTCTCAGGATCTTGTTCAAAGTTAATTGAGGAAGATTTATTTTCCATCAGGATTTGACTTCCCAAGCTTTTCTTTGTACCCTCAGATCTCCAAGTGTATGCAACTCAGTAGAGTTACACAGGGCCACATTGTCCTCTCCATCCACTGGCCTTGGCTCTCATCAAGGCAGCCCATGGTTCCCACTGAGTCTCTAGATTTGAAAGGACACACATGTATTCCTTTGTGACATAGCACCTAAAATACTAGATTCCATATTTTCAAGTGAGTGAAGGAGAAAGTAAAAAGAGAATAAGAGGTGGTCAAGTGGTAATACTTTGAACCAGACCAGGGAATCCTGAGATCACAAATCTGGATAGAACTTCTGAGTTAAGGAAAGGTCTAAGCTGTATGCAAGTAGGTCAGAAACCAGAGGCTTGATGTCAAAAGCAAGGAATTATGGGACACAAGTACAGTGAGCAGAAAACTTAAACCCAAGTCAAGATCCATCTGTCTCCTCATTTAAGTGTTTAGAAGGTGTAGTGTAGTAAAATACATAGTGTGGCTTTTCTAGCCATAAGTCTTTGTAAATTCTGTGGTGGAATTTGCCATGAGCAACTGAGTAGCTCCTGATTCTAAGCATTATCCACCTGGGGTATTTCTGTTGAGAGTGGCATGAATCAATCTTCTGGGAAGTTTGCTCTCTCTCAGGTGTATAGAATTTTGATGTTGGAATTTGTTAGTTTGGCCATTCTGTCAGGCTCAAAAGGAGCCCTTCTAGAGGCAGAAGAGGTCTCTCTGACTGCTGGCTGTGAAAAGACATTCTGCTGAGACCAATGTGCTCCTGAGAGACACGTGCTGCTGTGAGAGAGGTACCAAGACACATGCACTGCTGAGAGAGACATGCACTGCTGGGAGAGAGACTGAGAGAGACTGTTGGCTGAGACTGAGAGTTGTTTCTGAACTTGAATTGTAGCCTGGTCCTTCCCTAATAAACCCTATAATCTGTGAGTTCTGTGTGACCACTGCAGTGCATTATCAAACGCAGCAGAGAGGTGGTGGGTGCTATGGGAGGAACTACTGGTATCAGGGTTTTTAAAGGGCTGGAGGGAGGCAGCATGTCTGGCCTCGCAGGAATAGGCCTCAGGCTACTGATGGTGATTCTGTCTTCCTCTTGTGGGGTTAGAGGAGGTCAGAAGATGTAGCCTCCTTGCCCCTTTAGCAGAAGTTGTTGTTGTTGTTTTGTGCTGTCGAGTTGGACCTGACTCATAGTGACCCCTCCTTGGGTTTCCAAGGCAGTATCACTATGGAAGGGCAGTGACAAAATTCCCCCAATCCCTGAAAAATGGACTGTTGGAAGGGTATGCCAATAGTTTTTGTGAACCCAGTTTAGGATTAGGAAACTACTTAGGAAAGGGGTAGGATAAACAACTGTCCTGGTTTTCCTGAGACTGAGGAGTTTCCCAAGCACAGAAAATGCTACAACCAGGACAGTTCTGAGCAAACCTGGATGGTTAGTCATCCTAATTAGGAGTCATAGCAAGACTGGATTCATTCATTAAGATCCTAATGTGCCCAACACTATGCTAAACACTTGTAAAACTATAATGAACAAAAATAGACTGATTTCAAGAAGTGTATAATATGATGGTTGATAGAGACATTGACTAACTGTATTTAGTAGTAGATACTGTGATGGACCATCACCTTTCTGGATCAAAGAGTTCCCTCCCCCAACTACCTGGAGCATTGGCTGCTAATGGCTCTCAGTTGAGTATTTCACAGTTATTGCCCTCTGCTGAAGGAAGTCTAAACCAACATTACACCTACTCCTTGGAGAAAGTCTGTATCCAAGGAAGGGTCAATGCAAGTTACATTTCAGTTCCCTGTCCCCATCAGGGCAATATCCAGTGCAAGCCATAGGATGTCTGAGACTTTCGTTGAAACTGCACCATAGTTCAATTTCTTCGTGTTCCTTTCTCTCACAGCTGTTGTTCCCTCCTTTCCCTTCAGCTGTTGTGAGAAGCACAATATACTACTTACAAACACGTTTTAAAGTCTCAGAGTTTGTCTCCCAAGGAAATCACTACTCCCAACATCTAAAATTGCAACTGTGACAGGTGTTATGAAAGAAAGGTGCCTAGTGCTGTAGAAGCCTAATAGAGAGATATGACCTAATCAAGGAGGTCAAGAATGAACAGGAGTTAATGATGCAAAGAAGATAGGGGGGAAGTGTATTCCAGCCACAGGGAACAGCATGTACAATGGTCCTGTAGTGAGAGGCACTATAATGATGATAATGAAGGATGGAGTGTGGGCAAAGCAGAGAAAGTAAGTGGTGGGGGAGGAGTGGGGTGAAGAACAGACAGGCAAACGAATGGGGCTTTGTAGGTCAAGTTAAGGAGGGTTGTCTATTCTAAGAACAATGCGAGGTCATTGAAGGCTTTAGGTAGGGGAGTAACATGATCCTACCTATGTTTAAGAGATCAGATATGCAGAGTTCAGTAGTTATATTAGAGGCATCAGCAAGCAAGATGGACTTGATACTGGGCACTGGTCTAGTGCTTATTTTTTTCCCACTGCCTCAGACCACTATTAGACCCAATTTGGAAAATGACACCTATAAGCAGGGACCAAAGAACTTTAGCTGAAACAAATAGGACGTGGGAACAAAGAGCACAGACAACTACAGGAAGGCAGAGCAGTTTACATTTTTATACTACATTACACTTTTATACTACAATTAATTAGAGGTGGAAAGGGGACTTTGATGAGGGATATCCTCTATTCTTTCTTGAGATATATTTATATCTCCCATAGCCCTTCTTTACCTCTTTGTCTCCTCTCTCTTGCTTTGCTATTTCCCCTCACCTCTTCATTCATTTAACTAATCTTTGTTTTGTGAATTTTAAGTGTCAATAATTACTTAGTGCTAAGCATACTTGTGACCAGAACCAGTCAAGCCCATGAAGCCCCACCATCTGTGGGATGGAGCTGCTTTGCCCACCCACATGCCCACTCATGGAGGAGTCATTGGTAAGCTGTTGCAGGAGGCCTCTGTAGCATCCCTGGATGACCTTCCATTCCTTGAAGTTTTGTGACTTTTCTTCCACCCCATGATAGCACTCAGGCACATTCAGCATGAGTGGATGTCACCACTGTTTTCAGGTAAACATTGAATGAGAAAGGGAGTTATTGGCAACTACATGTACTAAAGGCAGATATAAGGTCTGAATTTGAAAAGGAATAGCTTTAGCCCTGAGACATTGGGCTTTAAAGGCAATCATATTACTGACACATAGGGTTGTTTGGGATGTCCCCCCAACCCTCACTATTTCTAAAAACTGCACTGAAATCTCCTAAACAAGAAAAAGAAAGACAGGCTGGAAGGATATAGCTATTAAGTAAAAATAAGGCAAGTTTTTTTCTGTAGTTGAACATTCTCAAAAGAGTAGTTTTCCAAGAGATGAGTGATTTGACTTTCAGTTGGTAAGGGAAAGAGTAGAAACTTTAACTCTTCTTGCATCTGGAAAGATCTCAGTCTTCTTGGGGAGAAGTTGCTTCAGGTTGGGGTTTGTATATTTCAGACATAGCTCATGAAGAAATGCGGGAGCAAAGGAAATTAGGGTTAAAAAGAAAACTACTGACATTTTTCTCAGACCTATCATAGTCAGTGTTTCATTGATAAATTGGGCTCATTCTGATGTTGTCATTTTTTCTATTATTTTCCAGCCATCTATAGGAAATTTCTAATTCATGTACAAATATTAGTTTTTCAGGTATGAAACAATTGTAATTTAGAAAACAAACAAACAAATAAACTGTTATAGGTTTTTCTGTGTCCCCCAAATATATATGTTGGACAACAACCCCTATATATGTGTATGTGTGATCCTATTTTGAAATAAGATTTTCTTTGCTATTGTAATGAGGCCACCAGGGCTAGGCACAGAAGCAAGACAGACACAGAGGGAAGACACACACTACCTAAAGATAACAAAGGCAGATGTATCTACAAGTCCTAAGGATCTCTGGTGGTGCAATGGTTAAGTACTCAATTGCTAACATATAGGTCAGCAGTTCAAACCCACCAGCCACTCTGCAGGAGAAAAGACCTGGTGATCTTCTGCCATAAATATTAAAGCATTAAAAACCCTATAGTGCACTTCTGCTCTGTCCTATAGGGTCTTTTTTTTTTTTATTAGGATTTGGGTGAAGATTTACAGAGTAAATTCACTTTTCATACAGCAGTTCACATATACTTTGTCTCATGTCATTG
>NW_006921637.1:5592415-5593062 GCF_000298275.1 Orycteropus afer afer | reverse complement strand
TCAATGACATGAGACAAAGTATATGTGAACTGCTGTATGAAAAGTGAATTTACTCTGTAAATCTTCACCCAAATCCTAATTAAAAATTAAAAAAAAAAAGAAGATGGGAGGAATACACAGAGTCACTGTACCAAAAAGAACTGGTCAATCTTCATCCATTTCAGGAAGTCACATAAGATCTAGAACCAATGATACTGAAGGAGGAAGTCAAAGCTGCAATGAAGAATTGGCATAGAACAAGGCTCCGGGAATTGGCGGAATACCCATTGAGATATTTCAAAAAATGGATGCCACACTGGAGGAACTCACTCTGTTATGCCAAGAGATTTGGAACACAGCTACCAGGCCAACTGACTGGAAGAGTTCCATATTTGTACCCATTCCAAAGAAAGGTGATCCCAAAGAATGTGGAAATTATCGAACAATATCATTAATATCACATGCAAGTAAGACCTTACTGAAAATAATTCAAAAATGGTTGCACAGTATATTGACAGAGAACTTCCAGAGGTACAAGCTGGATACAGAAGAGGACATGGAACAAGGGATATCATAGCTGCTGTCAGACGGATCTTGGCTCAAGGCAAAGAATACCAGAAAGATGTTTACTTGTGTTTTATTGACTATACAAAGACATTTGATTGTGT
>NW_006921637.1:5574441-5591685 GCF_000298275.1 Orycteropus afer afer | reverse complement strand
TACAGGCCATGATATTTCCAATTGCCTCGTATGCATGTGAGATCTGGAAAATGAATAAGGAAGACCGAAGAAGAGTTGATGTTTTTGAGCTGTGGTGCTGGTGAAGAATGCTGAAAGTTCCATAGACTGCTAAAAGAACTAACAAATCTGTCCTGGAGGAAGTGCAGCCAGAGTGCTCCTGGGAAGCGAGAATGGCCAGACTTCGTCTCACCTACTTTGGTCATGTTGTCAGAGGGGACAATTCCCTGGAGAAGGATGTCGTGCTTGGTAAAGCAGGGGGTCGGCAAAAGAGGGAAAGGCCTTTGACGAGATGGATTGACATGGTCGCTGCAACAATGGGCTCAAGTATAGCAAGGATCATGGAGCTGGCGCAGAATTGGTCAGTGTTTCGTTCTGCTGTGCATGGGGTCTCTATGAGCGGAAACGACTTGATGGCACCTAACAACAGCAACAACATTATTTGTGCGAAGAAGCCCTTTCCCTGTTATTTCCCTACTCACAGGAAAAATCTCCATGAATGAACAATATGTGAGCAGACAATCTCAGGCCATATGCCAGCAAGTGGTACTGGGCAGTCGCTTAACAAACTTACTCAACAAAGTGGCAGTCACACAAGCATTCAAATTTTTAATAAATACAACATTTCCAAAGGGTGGAAACAGGTCTCTACCCATGAATGGGGAGGACCCCAAGCTGTCTAAATTTATTGCCTTTATACTTCTTAAAAGGGGATTTCTTAAGGTGGGGTTGAGTCACTTGAGAGACAGGACATTAATTATATATTCATATCCCTTCTGTGCATGGTTCTTCCCATAATTCAGTCTGTTATAATTAGATTCATGAGCTGACTACAATGCTAATTAGGTTCTAATGATATGACCATGTCATAAGGTTACTTTGGGTGAAGGGTATGAGGCTTCTGCATATGCCCCAAATTAGGGAATTCCCCAAACCTCACATTCCTGGGTTTGTGGTTATTCTGCTTAATATTAATTAGCTAGGTCTCACAGGCAGTTGTGATCAGTTGGAGGTGTTAGCCCATTAACTTACTTAAATATTCTGCCTCTCTCCCTTTTCTCCTCCCTTCATGTCTGCCCTCCTGTCCTATCTTCCTGCCTAATATTAATATGTACCAAAAAAAAAAAAAAAAAAGGAAATAGTAAGTGTGGTTTGTCATAACTTGAATATGTCATAAGTAAGGGACTACCTCTATATATCAATTATATATAAATATTTCTGTCTATATGTGTGTGTGCAAAAACCCAGCGCCATCGACTCATAGTTGCCCCATAGGACAAAGTTGAACTGCCCCATAGAGTTTCCAAGGCTGTAAATCTTTATGAAAGCATATTGTTTGATCTTTCTCCAGTGGAAATTTCTCTCTCTATATATATCATCTATCTATCTATCTATCACTGAGAGAGAAAAAGATTTACTTCAAGAAATTGGCTCACAAGATTGTAGGGGATAGCAAATCCACAATTGATAGGTCAAGTGAGGGACAGGCTGGAGACTCCTGCAGTCTTATTCATGTGATAGGAAGACTAAAGAATAAAAGAGTTCTGGAGAAATGTCTATTTATAATCTGGAGGCAGAATACACTCTAGGGAAACATGTTTTTTTTCTAACAAGGCTGCTGATTAATTGAGGCCCACCCACAGTATGGAAGGTTTTCCTTTAGGCCAACTGATTTAATCATACATAAATTCTTCATAATTACAACTACAGTAATATTTCAACAGACAAATAGACAGCATAGCATAACCAAGTTGATACATACAATTAATCATCACAAGGTTTTTGGTGAAATGAGTTACTTTAGGTGGCCTTTTGCCTTGGTTCTTTAGAAAAACAACTTGAAAGATTTTTTCCCTAAGCCTTGAGAAGTTATATTTTTCCTAGTTTTCTACCTCAGACTGTTTATTACCTTTGTGCAAATTGATTGACATTTCCTGAGTAAGCTGTAACCAGTTCATTTTGATACATTTTTCTGGGTAAAGTGTGTTCTGTGACTGGTCTGTTTTATGCACTTTGCAAGAATTGGACAGTGTGCTAAGGACTATGAAAATGAAGTGACTGTAGACTACACAAATGAAGTGGCTGTGTTCCACCAAGGAGCTTGATCAGTTCATGGCCTGATGGCAGGGCTATGACTTGAAATTGACAGGGAGGTTGCTTATACATACAGCCAACCCCACAGATGTTTCAGAAAGAAAAAGAAGGAAAGGGGGAAAAAAAAAGGCAGGAGAGGAAAGAAGAGTCAGGAGAGAAGCAGAGAGAGAAAGAGGAGGTGAGGAACTTCCTTAAAGAGTTGTAACATGAGTAAAATGCTATAGCACTGAAGACTGAGAGGCCTGGAAGGAGCCCTGCAGCAGGGTCAGTGGTGAGGACAGACACCTGCTGCTAGGAATGCAGCTAAGAGAGTTAAACAAAGTTACTATACTGGCTATGAGCTCAGTCAGTTAGCAGTAGACAGATAGATGGCAGGGAGGCCTGCATGGCTGAAGACTCCTAAAGGAGTCCTCTTCTGAGGAGACTGAAGATAGGCCTGCGGCTGAAGAGAATGCCTGAGAGGTTGTATGCAGGGTCACGATGCCTGTCCTGAGAAGCTGATCCTGAGGAGGCTGAGAGAAGGCTTGCAAAGCTGAGAAGGGTCATGCATGACTGAGGGAAGGGTCTGCTTGCTTGCACAGCTGAGACGAGCTAAGAGAGTTCTCTTCATTGAATTGCTCTCCACTTCAGAGGTGCTTTCTAGACTTTGGCTACATGCTTCCTAATCCTGATACTGAGTTGTAGCCTGTTGATACCGATCCTGAGCTGTAGCCTGTTGATCCAGTTTCTGAGTTGTACTCTGTTACTTCCTTAATAAACCACTTAAGTGTGAGTATGGTTGTTGAGTTCTATATGGTCATTGCAACAGATTATTGAACCCAGAAGAGAAGTAGAGAGTGCTGTAAATGATAAGTTGGAGAGTGGATATCTGACCTCTGAAAATCAGCTTAGGAGTGGACCTGGTTCTTATCCTTATGGAATCTAGACAAGTTCTTACACTACTATTTGAACATTACAGGGTTCAAAGTGTGGGAAAATCTCAGGTTTTCATAAAAATTAACTAGACCCAGAGAGGGTTTGTAGGAACACAGTACAGACCAGGCCTGGGTTGGGGATGCCCACGTGCTATGGGTATAAGTACACTACAGGGTTAATTGTAGAGTAAATGCTAAAAGGGCAGTCAAAGTCCTTTGAAATGCTGTTCCCCATAACTTCTGCCAATTCCTCCTTAGTATTGGCTTCTTACCAAACAGAATATCAACCACTTGATTTCTTAAACATGGATGAAATCCATTTAGCAAATTCTTTCTTCAAAACCTTCAATGTGAATTTTTTTTTGTTTTTTCCCCTCTCAAATTTAGGTTGTCTTCCCACCTATCAAGAAGTCTGACACTTTCATAATGACAAGGGTTCCTTAATTTAGACTGTGGCAGAATTCTAAGAGATTTTGAATTGTATGCAAGCTTTACCACAGCCTCCATGTTAGCCTTGAGCAGTCAATCTCTCTAAGTTCTATATCCTTCATTTCCAACTTTGCCTTCCCTAGAATTCTGCTTCAGAAAGATGGAGTTGATGTATTTTTCTCTATACCTCCTATTAACAACATCTAAAATCCATGGACATTATATATAAAATAAATATTAGAAGACTCTGAAAGGTGGAGAGAACAGACAAACTCACTATGGAAATTGAACTCAAGGCTCATGATGGCGAGTTCCTTGGGTTTTTGTTAAGCTTCATATCTCCCAGATTTGAAGCTGAAGAAACTGAAAACCCAAAAATGTCAATAGGCACAGACAAGAAAGGCTCCAACTTGTCTTTGAGCATGGTCTTTTGGACCAAAGAATCAAGAAAGGGTGGACTAGCAAGACAGAAAAATTTTAGACCTTATAACCACTCTTCTCTAAAACCCAGAGAAAAGCCACCCCATTCATGCCAGCAAAAACCAAGTGAGAAGTCTAGACTTTAGTCCTTGCCAGGCTGTAACAAGGTGGCCCAACACATGTGCCAGGGTGGAGTCAGAGAAGAGCTGGGACTATCTGCCATGCAGTAATGAACTTCAGCTCTTTGATTCCAACCTCCTAACCCCCACAATATCAGTTGAGCCTGGACTTCCACCCACAGGCAGTAATGAGATGACATTTTCCCCTCATGCTGGGTTGATATAAGAAGAGAAGTAGTAGAGAGCCAGAACTTTCATCCCTGCTCAGTGATAACAAAGCTACCCACATGAGAGTCTGTGGAGATAATGAGAGAAGTAAGAACTCCCACCCTCATCCATCAGTAACAAGAAACTCCCCTCCTCTCTGGTGTCCATGAGGCCAAGAGTTGAACCTGAACTTTTAGCTCCTCCTGTCAGTAATGTGGCAGCACCCCACACCTTCCTGTGCCAGAGTGGTACAAGAGAAAGTCAGTTGAAACAGAAGGCTTAAATAAGACCCAAGATCTTATTACATGATACAAAATTCTCCAGGTTTCAATAGAAAATTGCTCAGACCATGAATCAGAAGGATCTCAAAGTGAGTGGGAAATCAACAGCAATAACCACTATCAATAGATGTCAACACCAAGGTTACAGAGATTTTAAAATTATCTGTCAAAAATTTTAAAGCTGACATTATAAAATGCTTCCACAAGCAATTATGAACACATTGAAAACAAATGAAGAAAAATAGAAAGTCTCAGTAAGTAGAAGAATATCTTCAGTTTGAAAGAGAATATCCACAAAAGAATTATAGCTAAAAGTATATTTAATGGAAAAAGAGTGAATGTTTTCTACTAATTTTGTGAAAAAGATAAGACTATCTACTCTCATCACAGGGCACATGCATTTGACTGCTAACCAAAAGGCTGGCAGTTCAAACCTATCAGCCACTGCTCAGAAGGAAGATTGGGCAATCTACTTCTGTAGTGATACTGCCTTGTAAAACCAAGGAGAGGTTGCTATGAGTCAGATCAGACTCCACAGCAGTGCATGTGTGCGTGCATGCATACTCTCATCAATGGGCAGTAATGCAGGAAAAGGAAGTAAAACTGGAAAGGAGGAAAACTTTTCCTACTTACAGATGGCATGATTGTCTACTTGGAAAATCCCAGGGAATCTATAAAAATCCTCCTAGAACTAATAAATGAGTTCAGCAAAGTCTCTAGATAAAGACAAACATAAAAAGGTAAATTATATTTCAGTATATCAAGCAATGAACAGGCACTGAAATAAAGAATACAATGTCATATACAATTGCTCAAAAAAAAAATGAAATACTTCAGTGTAAATATAACATAACATGTACAAGACTTGTATATTGAAAACTACAAAATGCTTCTAAAAAAAAATCAAAGAAGTTCTAAATAATGGAGAGATACACCATGTTCAGATTGTAACATTCAACATAGTAAAGACAGTAGTTCTCCCTAACTTGATTAACACAATTTCCATTAAAATTCCCATAAGATTTATTTGTAGATATAGACAAAATTATTCTACAGTTTATATGGAAATGCAAAGGAACTAGAATAGCTAAAATAATTTTGGGAAAAAAATAATTAATTACCCAATTTCAAAACTCACTATATAGCTAATTGAGATTATGTGGCATCGGTAGAAAAGCAGACATAGATTAATGAAACAGAATACAGACCCAGAAATAAACCCCACTCATATGTCTGATCATATTTTGAAAAGGGTATAAAAGCAATTTAATGGAAGAAAGATAACAGGTTTTTTTTTTTTTTGAATTATGATTTGAGTGAAAGTTTATAGAGCAAATTCATTTTCCATACAGCAGCTCACATACACTTTGTCTCATGATATTGACTGCAATTTCCCACAATGCAAGAGCTCCCCTCCCACTTCCTTGCCATAATTACCTCTTCTCTGTGTCCTTCCCTCCCATGCACTCCTGCCCCCTGAGCTGTCTCTCTGTGCATACACAGCCCTTCTATTCTCCCATGGTTGATCTCTCCAAGGAGTGATTTAGTAGACTACATGTAAGTGTTCAGCTCATATGTTTGTCTTTTGTTTGGCTAGAAGCCACAGGAGTGAGTTCAATTTCATACCTGAGGGGCAGCTAGGGGCCATAGTCTCAGTGGGTCCATCAGGCTCTATCAGACCAGCAAACCTGGTCCTTTTTTTTTTTTTTTTAATAATTTTGAGTTTTGCTCCACATAATTCTCTCACTCTGTCATGGATCTCCTGCATAGATCTTCCTCCTAGTGGTCGACAGTGGTAGCTGGGCACCATCTAATTCTTCTATTCTCATAGTTGTACAGGCTGAGGATCACATGGTGTAACAGTTGTTTGGACTAATTGTTTCCATGTGTATTTGGTTTTCTTAATTCTTCTTTGCTCTGGACAGGGAGAGACCCATCATTGTATCTAGATGGCTGGCTGCAAGCTTTTAAGATCCCAGTCACTACTAGCCAAAGCAGGAGGAGGAACAATGTTTTTGTGTAGTATGTTATGCCAATTGAACTTGATGTCCCTTAAGATCATAATCCTGAGCCCACAGGTCCAACTTCTTGCTCCCTCTGGATAGCTGGCTGTGGCCAAGAAGTGACTACAAACTTGTCCCTTTTCAGCTCTATTATACACCTGAGAACTCATACAGAACATACAAATAAACCTGTAGAAACATTGTCTGCCAACTCTGTGCATGGTCATGGGTACACTCACCCCTGCATAGACACACATAATTGTCCAGCTTGTCCACCCATCTATCCACCTGTAGATCAATATTTGCCATCACTGACAATGTAGTACTGTATGTACAAAGGATTCATCTGTGTTGTTTGTACCTCCCATGCACCTTTCTGTATCTTCCCTTCCTCATTGCTACTGTGTTGATCACTCACATTTGGTACACTGCCCTTCCCTTCGCCCAAATCAATACTTGCCTCTACCTATCTAGCAGTGTTTCCTCCTCTCCCCTCCCACCCTTGGTAACCAACAAAGAAAATTTCTTTCCATATATAAACCTTTCCTTGACTTTTTACAATAATGGACTAATACAATATTTGTCCTTTGATTGACGTACTTCACTCAGCATAATGTCCTCCAAATTCAACCATGTTATGAGGTGTTTTGCAGATTCTATGTTATTCTTGAGGGTTGCATAGTATTCCATTGTGTGTGTGTACCATAGTTTGGTTATCCATTCTTCTGTTGATGGGCACCTAGGTTGTTTCCATCTTTTTGCTATTGCAAATAGTGCTGTGATGAACATGTGTGTGCATATATATGTTCTTGTCTTGGCTTCACTTCTTTAAGATATATACTTAGTAATGGAATTGCTGGGTCAAATGATATTTCTAATTCCAACTTTTTAAGTAAACTCCATACTGCTTTGCACAGTGATTGTGTCATTTTATAGTCACACCAGCCAAGTATGAGAGTCCCAATCTCTCCACATCCTCACCAGCATTTGTTATTTTCTGTCTTGTTGAACTTTGCTACTAGGGTTGGGGCAAGATGATATCTCATTGTTGTTTTGATTTGCATCTCTCTGATGGCTAATGATTGTGAAGATTTCTTCACGTGTTTGTTGGTTGCCTGAATGTCTTCTTTGGTGAAGTGTCTATTCATGTTTTCTGCCCATTTTTTAATTGGATTATTTGTCTTTTTGTTGTTGAGGTGTTGGAGTTTTCTATAAATTCTAGAGATAAGTCCCTTGTCAGATATGCCATTGCCATTTTTCCCCCCTACTCTGTGGGTTCTCTTTTGACTCTTTTGAAGAAGTCTTTAGAAGCACATAAAATTTTAATTTTTAGAAGGTCGCTTCCATCTAGTTTCTCTTCTGCTGTTTGTGCATTTTAGGTTATGCTTGGTAGTCTACTTATGCCATATATTAAGTCCCCTAAATTTGCCCCTTGAGAAACTTTCTTCCTTGAGAAACTTTATAGTTTTAGGTTTCACATTTAAGCCTTTGAACTATCTAAAGTCAGTTTTTGTGTATAGTGTGAGGTACTGATCTTGTTTCACTTTTCTGCAAATGGATATCCAATTTTGCCAGCATAATTTATTAAACAGACATTCTCTTCCCCATTTAATGGATTTTGGTCCTTTGTCAAAGATCAGCAGACCATAGGTCAATAGATATATTTCTCGGTTCTCAATTCTATTCCATGGGTCTATGTGTCTACCATTATACCAATACCATGCAGCTCTGACAACTGTGACTGTATAGTAGGTTTTGAAATCTGGGTGTGTGAGACCTCCTACTTTATTCTTCTTCAATAGTGCTTTGCTTATCCGAGGTCTCTTTCCTTTCCATAGAAAATTAGTGATTGGTTTTTCCATATCCTTAAAGAATGTTGATGGGATCTGAATTGGGACTGTATTGAATGTATATATTGCTTTGTGTAGAACTGTCATTTTCACAATGTTCAACTTTCCTATCCATGAGCATAGCATATTCTTCCATTTATATAGTTTTCTTATGGTTTCTTGGAGTAGGGATTTGCAGTTTTCTTTGTATAGGTCTTTTGTGTCACTGTTAAGATTTACTCCCAAGTATTTAATTTTTTTTATTGTTGTTGTTATGATTTCCTTAATGCTTTTTAAGCATTCTTTTTGCTGGTGTAGAGGAATCCAATTGATTCCTGTATGTTGGTCTTGTATCCTGTCACTATGCTAAATCTCTCAATTTGTTCCACTGTTTTTCTTTCTCCTGAGTCTGTTTGGTTTTCTAAGTACAGGATCATATAATCAGCAAATAGGGATAGTTTGACTTCTTCCTTACCAATTGGGATGCCTTTGTCTGGTTCCTGTTCCCAAGGGGCATGGTTTCAGTCTTTCTCCATTGAGAATAATGTTGGCTGTTGGCTTCGCATAGATGCCCTTTGTTATGTTGAGGAATGGCCCTTCTGTTCCTATTTTGCTGAGAGTTTTGATCAGGAACGGGTGTTGGATTTTATCAAATGCCTTTTTTGCATCAATTGACATGATCATGTGGTTCTTTTCCTTTATTTTATTTATTTATTATGTGCTGGATGATGTTGATTGTTTTTTCTAATGTTGAACCATCCTTGCATACCTGATATGAACCTCACTTGGTCATAAGGAATTATTATTATTATTGATATGTTGTTGGAGTCTGTTAGCTAGGATTTTGTTGAAGAATTTTGCATCTACATTCATGAGTGATATTGGTGTGTAGTTTTCTTTTTTAGTGATTTCTTGTCCTGCTTTTGGTATCAGTGTTATGCTTGCTTCATAAAAATAATTTGGGAGGATTCTATCCTCTGTCTTTTGGAATAGTTTGAGTAGGATGGGTATCAATTCTTATCTGAATGTTTGGTGGAATTCTCTAGGGAAACCATCTGGGCCAGGACTTATTTTTGTTGGTAATTTTTCCATGTCCTGTTCAATTTCTTTTTTTGTTATGAGTTTATTCAAATTTTCCACTTCAGTCTGTGTTAGTTAGGTTAAGTAGTGTGTTTTTACAAATCTGTCCATTTCATCTGCTTTTCAAATTTTTTGGAGCATAGTTCTTCATAATATACTTGATATTATAATTTTTATTTCAGTTGGTTCTATTGTGGTGTTGCCCATTTCATTTCTTTCTTGTGTTATTTGTTTTTGCTCCCTCTTTTCCTTTGTTAAATTTGTCAGGGGTTTGTCAATTTTAGTAATCTTTTCAAAAAACCAACTTATAGTCTTGTTGATTTTTTTCTATTGTCTTTCTATTTTCTATTTCAGTGATTTTTGCTTGACTCTTTATTATTTTCTTTCTTCTGGTGACTATAGGCATTTTTTTGCTTCTCTTTTCTAAATGTTAAAGATGTTGGGTTAAGTTGTTGATTTTGGCTCTTCTTTTTTGCTGTGTACATTTATTGCTATAAATTGACCTCTAATCACTGCTTTTACTGTGTTCAAATGATTTTGGTATGTTGTGTTTTCATTCTCATTTGATTCAAGAAATTTTTTAATTTCATTTTTTATTTCTTCTATTACCCAGTTGTTCTTAAGGAGGGTTATATTTGGTTTCCATGTGTTTGCTCTTTTTCTGTTGATCTTTCTCTTGTTGGTTTCTAATTTGATAGCATTATTATCTGAGAAGATGCTTTGCAGTATTTCAGTTTTTCTTAATTTATTAAGCTTTGCTTTATGGCCTAACACATGGTGTATCCTGGAGAATGTTCCACGTGCACTGGTAAAGAATGCATATTATGCTATTGTTGGGTGAAGTATTCTGTAGATGTCTATAAGGTCAAGTTGGTTGATTGTATTGTTTCATTCTTCTGCGTCTTTGTTGAATTTCTCTCCAATTGTTCTATCTTTAATTGCAAATGGTGTATTAAAGTCTCCTACTATGACTGTGGAGTCATCTCTTTGTCTTTTCAATTTTGTTAAAGCCTTATTTATGTATTTTGGGACTTTTTCATTGGGCCCATAGATATCTATTATGGTTATATCTTCTTGTTTGATTGATCCATTAATCACTATATGATGTCCTTCCTTGTCTCTTACAGTGGTTTTTGTCTTAAAGTCAATTTTACTAGAAATTAATATTGCTATTCCTGCTCTTTTTTGGTTGTCATTTGTTTCATATTTCTTTTTTCAACCTTTGATTTTTAGTCTATTTTTGTTTTTGTGTCTAAGGTGTATCTCTTGTATTCAGCACATTGATGGGTTATGTTTTCTTATCCAGTCTATAACTCTCTGTCCCTTGAGTGGTGCATTTAATCCATTGACATTCAGTGTAATTTTCAACAAGTATGAATTTGTTGGTGTCATTTAGTTATTTGTTTTTTCATGGTCTTCCTTGTTTCTTCGTTCCATATAATTATCTGTACTGAGCTCATTTTGTTTATGAATTATGTTATCATTTCCTTCTTTGCTGTTTTAGTATTTGCTAAATATTTGTGCTTGTCCTCTTTTTTATTATGATGTAAAGGTTTATCATTTTTGTTTGAAGGTACCCTGTGATTTATAATTTTCTCCCCAAGTTTACGACAACTTAGTTGCAATCTTGCAACTCTCTTGACTTCCTCACCATTGAGGAGTTCTGTTACTGCACTATTTTTCCCTCTTTTTGGTTTGTAGTTGTCCTCATTAGTGAATTGATGTGTCTGGTTCCTTGTTTACAATCTAGTAAACTTATTTTACTTTTCATACCTCCATAACTGGTTTGGTTTTTGGGTTATGTCATCATGTGTATTAATGTTCAGTTGTTGTTTGCTATTATTGGTTCTGTTCAAAGGATTACCTTTAGTATCTCCTGTAAAGTTGTTCTGGTTTTAACAAATTCCTTTAATTTCGTCTTATTTGGAAATCTCATAATTTCATCATCATATTTGATGAACGATTTAGCTGGGTATATAATTCTTGTTTGGAAATTTTTCTCTTTCAGGGTTTTATATATACCATCCCATTGCCTTCTCACCTGCATGATTTCTGCTGAGAAATCCAAGCTTAGACTTACTGGTTGTTCTTTATAGGTGACTTTTCTTTTTTCCCATGCTACTTTCAGAATTCTTTCTTTGTCTTTAGTTTTGGTGAGTTTGGTGATGATATGTCTTGGTGATTTTCTTTTGGGGTCTATCCTGTTAGGGGTTTGTTGGACTTCCTGACTGGATATATTCTCATCTTTCATAATAACAGGGAAGTTCTCTTCCAACAAATCTTGGACAATTTTCTCAGTGGTTTTATTTTTCTCTTCCTGTTCTGAAATTCCAATTACATATAGGTTATTACTTTAGATGCTATCCCACATAATCTTAGTCTTTCTTCATTTTGTTTTGATCTTTTGTCTCATTGATTCCTTTCCAAGGAAATATTGAGGTATTTGTCTTCTATCTCATTAATCCTGTCTTCCATTTATTCAATTCTAGTCCTTTGCCCTCTCAATGTGTTATCTATTTCTAAAAATTTAGTATTAACCTTCTGGATTTCTATCTGTAGATTTTCTTTCATTTCTAATTTTTCATTTATTTTGTCATTTTATTCTTGTATTGTCTCCCAAAATTGTTCCAGAGTTTTGTTTTTGTTTTCCTTATTTTTTTCAGTGTTTTCCTTGAACTATCTCTCAATCCATTGGAGGTACCTAAGCATAATTCTTTTGAATTCCTTATCAGGGAGTTTCAATGCTGCTTCTTCCTCAGGAATATGTTCTGGGTCTGTATTCTGCTCCTTTGTTTCTACTGCTCTATCTTGCTTCTTTGTGTGGACTGTGATGGTTTGTTTTCTCTGAGACATTGTGACTTTGTTGTATTTATATGTATTTGGTGGTTATAAGTTGGAGTGATTCATCCAAGATTTTTCTTTTCTTTTTTTTTGGGGGGGGGATGTTTCTGAGTAAGCAGGGTGCTGTGCTCCTCTGTTTGCATGTTGGCCACACTTGTGCACTCACCACCTGTGCCATGGTGGGTATGATAGAGAATGAAAGTGGCTTCAGATCTCCGTTAACTGCTTGTGAAGAGCAGTTAAGGGTGAGTCAGGCTTTTGTTGGTGGTTTTGTATTGTTGGCCAGCTGGTGCAGAAGGAAATGGTGGGTCTCACTCAGTAAGTGGAGCTACAGGAGGTTCAGGTGTAGTTGCATCATATGGGCATGGTTGCTGTCTCCCACTCATTAGACAAAAACAATCTAAAAACCATCAAAAAAGTAAAAGCAAGTGGACAAAAAGCACACCATAAAAACATATATTAATAATTACCAAAAAGAGATAAAAGGAAAAAAGAGAATAAATTAGAGAAAATATTTAAAGAAATACTTTAAAAAGCTAAAAGAAATATACATAGAAAAAGGGAAAAAAGAAAAAAAAATATGATATCTGTGGAGGAGGGAATAAGAGAAAAGAGGCAGAGTAAGAGAATAATGGAGAAAAAAATGGGAAAAATGCAAACAGAACAACAAGGAATGTGGAGAAACACAGGAAATATAAAAATATGAACCAGGAAAAGACAAGAGAGAAAACACTGAAAACTAGAACCTAGGAAGTGAAGAAGAAAGAATAATAATAAAAAGGATGAATAATAATAACAATAACTTAAAAACAGACCAAAAAAAAAAAAAGGAAAAAAATAATCTGAACAGCATGGGCAGGGTACCCAGGCTCCATCAGAGCCCATTCCCTGGGATGGAATTCCTGCCAGAAAGGTGAGTGAGAGTGAGGGATGGTCACACCTCTGTTCACCAGGATGGTGTGGGGTGTAAGAGTAATAAAGTGTGGTAGGTAAAGTTGTATGTCAAATTGGTTGGACCTGGTTGAGTGGCTGGCCAGCTGGATGTAGTATTTCCCATGATTAGACTGGTAATCAACTCCATGGTGGAATCTACTGGGAGCAGCTGAGTAAGCTACCTTAGGGATATGGTCTGCTTCCCATATATAAGAAACAGTTTTGGGAATGGTGTCTAGCTTATGGCATGCTTGAACCCTACATGTAGCCATGCTGTTGTTCAGCAGCCTGCCATGCTCTGCTGACCTTGGGATTTTCAATGGACTTGAATTAATGGCCTGCCATGTGGTTTGGTAACATCGGGACTGTGCCATTTTATTTGTCAACCTTGGCCTCAGCAGCCAGTAGCTGCCTGAGTGAAGAGATGCCTCTAGCTCCAGTGGGCTGGAAGCAAGAGGGAGAAGTGAAGCCCAAGGTTGAGGGGCTTTCACACAGCCCCTAGAGCCTGGCACTTTGAACTCAGACTTCTAGCCTCCTGAACTGTAAGAGAATAAACTCTTGTTTGTTCAAGAATTCCATTTGTGGTATATTCTTGTCAGAGTAGCACTAGAACACAAGGGAAGTATCACACCTTTCCAGCCCTTTATATTTGGAATGTCCTTGTTATCCCCAGCAAGTGGAGCTATTTTTAGGTCCCTGGAATCTGAGAATGCTGTCACTTTATATATCCAAAATGGTTGAACTGCTTGTAAACATTCAAAATGGTTACTCCCTCTGAACAGCTAAAAGTCCACAGCTCAGGCCTTCTCCCTCTTTGCTACTCCCCTTTTTATTCACCAGTGACCAGTGTAGTCCTCCATGCAGCTCTTGGCTAACAGGGCTGAGTTTTAGGTTAATTCTTAGATCCTAACACAACTTAGCAATATCCAAGCTGTCTGTGCCATTAGGGTTGCTGACAGATGCAGCTCTGTATGCCTCCTTTTTTTGAGTTTTCATGTAGGTTCTTTTATAAGTGGAGTTTAGTCCGCTTATTTATCCTTCCTTTCAAAGGTCAGGGCTCTAGGATTATCTTCTTTATCTGTGTTAATTATTTATCCTTTTCTTTGTTGAAGAAGGTCTGTGTAGTTTGTCTGCCTATTCCACCATATTAGAAAGATAACATTGTTAACAAATGGTGCTGGAGCAATTGACTTCCATAAGCAAAATAACACTAATGAAAATGAATCTCATCCTAAATTTCACACCTTCTAAAATAATTAATTCAAAATAGATTATACATATAAGTTATCAAATTGCTAAATTTTAAAACTAAATATTTGGAATATAGGGCTAAGCATAGAGTTCTTAGATTGTATCAAAAGCACAATTGATAGAGGAAAAGCTAATAAATTGAACTTCATCACAATGGAAAGTTTTGCTCAATGAATGACTATGTTAAGAGGAAAGACTTTCTTCTTAGAAAAATCTTATTATATTTTTAAATGTGGAAATATTATACATAAATAGAACAAGGAAAAGTAGAGCTGATTTGGATATAGAGAATGGGGCTGGAATGCAATGACAGGAGCCCTTTATTTGCTATACACCCCAGCTTCCCTAGGTGTTCCATGAAGGTCCTTTGAAAAAACACTAGGGGTCTAGGGAAGAAGTAGATGATCATGGTGTCAGATTGTCTTAGGCTGAGTTGTGTAAAGATGCAAAACCAGTGAAATACACACACACAAATACACACATACATACATACGTATAACTTGATGGCATTGAGTTTGGTGTTTTGGACATACATATGCTTTAAGAGAGGCCAGGAAATAAGTGGAGAAGTTTGGAACAGCTAAGGGGGATGAACTTGTCTGTAAGTTTGGCATCCTGTGGTGGCTTGCATGTTGTTGTGATGCTGGAGGCTGTGCCACCAGTTTTGCAAATGACAGCAGGGTTACTTATGGTGGATAGGTTTCAGCAGAGCTTCCAGACTGAGACAGACTCAGAAGAAGGAAGAGGCCATCCACTTCTCAAAGAATTAGCCAATGAAAACCTTATGAATACCAGTGAAATGCTGTCTGATATATTACTGGAAAACTTTGTGAATAGCCCTGAAACATTGTCTGATATAGTGCCCGAAGATGAGCTCCTCAGGTAAGAAGGCACTCAAAATATGATTGGGAAAGAGCTGCATCATCAGAGTAGATCCAACCTTAATGATATGAATGGAGTTAAGATTTTGGGACCTCCAATTACTGATGTGGCATGACTCAAAATGAGAAGAAACAGCTGCAAACATCCATTAATAATTGGAACATGGAATGCACAAAGTATGAATCTAGGAAAATTGGAAGTTGTAAAAAATGAAATGGAATGCATAAAGATTGATATCCTAGGAATTATTGAGCTGAAATAGAGTGATTTTGCCCAATCTGAATCAGAGAACAATATATATGATTACTATGCCTGGAATGACAATTTGAATTGCATGACATTCATCATCACAAAGAATGTTTCAATATCTATCCTGAAGTACAATGCTGTCAATTGTAGGATAATATCAATATGGCTACAAGGAAGGCCAGTTAATACTACTATCATTCAAATTTATGCACCAAACACCAAAGCCAAAGATGAGGAAATTGAAGATTTTTATCAACTTCTGCAGTCTGAAATTGACTGAACATACAATCAAGATATGTTGATTATCACTGGAGACTGGAATGCAAAAGTTGGAAACAAACAAAAATCACTGGTGGTGGGAAAATATGGCCTTGGTGATAGAAAAAGTGCTGGAGATCACATAATAGAATTTTGCAAGACCAATGACTTATTCATTGTGAATACTTTTTAACAACAAAAACAGCAGCTATACACATGGACTTCACCAGATTAAGTACACAGGCATCAATTGACTACATCTGCAGAAAGAGGTGATGGAAAAACTCAATATCTTCAGCTAAAACACAGCCAGGAGCTGGTTGGGGAACAGACCATCAATTGCTCATAGACAAATTAAAGTTGAAGTTGAAAACAATTAAAACAAGTACATGAGAGCCAAATATGACCTTGATTATATCCCTTCTGCATTTAGAGACCATTTAAAGAATAGATTTGCTGTATTGAACCAATGACTGAAAACCAGAGGAATTGTGGGATGACATCAATAGCATCATCCATAATGTTTCCTCTTGAGTCAGTTTCGGTAACAGGATTAATGTTCAATCCCTTCAAGAATTTCAATGACAGGGGAGTTCCGGTAAGATGGTGGAATAGGCAGAAAGACTGCACAGACCTATGCAACACAGAAAAGGGGAATCAATTAACACAGACACAGAAGATAATCCTGGACCCCTGAGCCTTGAAGGGAGGGATATAGAAGTGGACTAAACTCCAACTAGTAGAAGAATTCACATGAAAATACCAAAAAGAGGAGTCATAACAGCACAGACAGTTTGGAGGTTGCCGAATGGTGGTAACACCTAAGAATTAAGCTGAAAATCAGCCCTGCTAGCCAGGAACTGCATGGAGAACTGCTCTGGTGGCTGGGAAATAAAAGGCAAAGAAGCAGCAAAGACGAAGGCAGGCTGAGCTGTGGACTTTTGCCTGTCCAGAGGGCACAGTCATTTTGAATGTTTACAAGCAGCTTGACCATTTGGATATTTAAAACAACAATGTTCTCCCAGATTCCAGGGGTGTACGAACATGTTCTGCTTGCCAGTAACCCCAAGGACATTCTGGACCTGGACGGCTGGAAAGGTACGGCATTCCCCTTGTTTCTGTTATACCCCACACCTGCTTGGTGAATGGAGGTGCGGCCATCCCCCACTACCACACACCTTCTGGGCCCACAGGAACTCCATCCCAGTCTGTGTGCTCAGACAGAGCCTGGGTGCCCTGCCCTGCCCTCCCCTGATTTTTTTTTTCTTCTTTCTTTTTTTCAGTTTTTTTAGATTGTTTGATTTGTCTCTTTTAAAACTACTATTATTATTACTACTTGTGTCCTTTTTACAATTATTCTTTATTCTGCCCCTCCCAGGTCCTAATTTTCAGCTTTTTTCTTTTCCTTGCTCCTGGTCACATTTTTTTTTTTTTTT
>NW_006921637.1:5569883-5571040 GCF_000298275.1 Orycteropus afer afer | reverse complement strand
TTTGCTATTCATAAGGTTTTCCCTGGCCAATTCTTTGAGAAGTGGATGGCCTCTTCCTTCCTCCTAGTCTGTCTCAGTCTGTAAGCTGGGCTGATACCTATACACCATGTGCATCCTGCTGGGTTTGAAACACCAGTGGCTCAGCCTCAAAACTCACATCAGCACATCACCATGATATAACAAACTGACAGATAAGTTTGTCTCCTTGTTGGAAACCTCTTGTATGACCCTTTCCTGGGTCCCTGCAGCTGACTACTCCTCTGTCTGGATTCCTGGGTGTTTTAATCCCCTGTCTCCCATTCTCTCACCCTGCTGCTTTGGGCATGACTGCATTCCCTCTCCTCACCTGGATACCTGTGGCTGACTTCTCCTCTGTGCAGTTTCCTGGCTTTTAATCCCCTTTCTCCACCCTGCTGCTGGAAGAAAATATAAAAGAAAATGGCAAAATAAATGAAAAATTAGAAATGATTCTAAATCTACAGACAGAAATCCAGAAGATTACTACTAAATTGTCAGAAATAGATAACACATTGGAAGGGAAAAGGAGTAGAATTGATGCAATAGAAGACAGAATTAATGAGATTGAATACAAATACCTGAATACATCTTTGGAAAGGGATCAATCAGACAAAAAGTGAAAACAAAATGAAGAAAGCCTAAGATTCATGCAGGATACCATCAAAAGGAATAACCTACGTGTCATTGGAATTCCAGAATAGAAAGAGAATAATAAACCCACTGAGAAAATTGTCCAAGATTTGTTGGAGGAGAACTTCCCTGATATGATGAAAGATGAGAAAGATAAGACTATATCCATTCAGGAAGTCCAATGAACTCCAAACAGGATCAACCCCAAAGGAAAATCACCAAGACATATAATCAAACTCACCAAAACCAAAGACAAAGACAGAATACTGAAAGCAGCATGAGAAAAATCAAAAAGTTACTTACAAAGGACAACTGGTGAGAATTAGCTCTGATTTCTCAGAAGAAACCATGCAAGTGAAAAAGCAATGGGATGGTATATATGCAACTCTGAAGGAGAAAAATTTTCAACCAAAAATTATATACCCAGCAAAATTGTCCCTCAAATATGATGGTGAAATTAGGAGATTTCCAGATAAGCAGAAACTAAGGGAATTTGTTAAAACCAGACC
>NW_006921637.1:5565270-5569783 GCF_000298275.1 Orycteropus afer afer | reverse complement strand
CCTTACAAGACATCCTAAAGGGAGTCCTTTGAACAGAGAATCAAAAATAGCAAATAACAACTGACCATTAATACACAAGATGACATAACACAGAAACCACAGCTATGGACATATCCAAAGTAAAATGAGCTTACAAGATTGTAAACAGGGAACCAGAGACATCAGTTGTCAAGTGAGGACAACTACAAACAAAAAGAAGGAAAAGACTGTGTAATTATAGAACTTCTAAATGGTGAGGAAGTCAAGAGACTTGCAAGATAGAATGGACTGTTCTAATATCAGGGAGAAAATTATAAATCACAGGGTAACCTCAAAGAAAAATGATAAACCTTGATATCCCAATAAAAAAGAGGACAGGCACAAATATTCATCATATACTAAAACAACAGCAACAAAGGAAATGATAACATGATTCATAAGCATAATGAACACAGCACAGAAAATAATATGGAACAAAGAAACCAGGGATACCATGAAAAAACACATAACAAAATGACAGCAAGCAATTCATACTTGTCGATAATTACATGTTAATGGATTAAATGCACCACTCAAGAGACGGAGAGTTGCAGATTGGATAAGAAAACAAAACCTATCAATATGCTGCCTACAAGAGACACACCTTAGAGACAAAGACAGAAAAATAGACTAGAAATCAAAGGTTGGAAAAAGATATATCAAACAAATGGCAACTGTAAGAGAACAGGAGTGGCAATATTAATTTCTGATCAAATTGACTTTAAGACAAAAATCACCATACAAGACAAGGAAGGACATTATATAATGATTAAAGGATCAATTGAACATGAAAAATTAACCATAATAAATATCTATGGACCCCATGAAAGAGCCCCAAAATACATAAATCAGACTTTAAAAGAGTTGAAAAGGCAAATAGATGACTCCACAGTCATAGTGGGAGACTTAATACACCATTTTCAATGAAAGAGAGAACAACTGGAAAAAACTCAACAAAGATGCAGAAGAACTAAATAATACATTCCACCAACTTGACCTTACAGACATCTACAGAGAACTTCACCCAACAACAGCACAATATACATTCTTTTTCAGTGCACATGGAACATTTTCCATGATAACCATATGTTAGGCCATAAAGCAAGGCTTCATAAATTTAAAAACATTGAAATGCTGCAAAGCATCTTCTCCGATCATAATGTTATCATATTGGAAACCAACAATAGGAAGATCAACAGAAAAAATGTAAACACATGGAAACTGAACAACACCCTCCTTGAGAAAGACTGGATAAGAGAAGAAATAAAAATTGAAATTCAAACATTCCTTGAATCAAATGAGAATGAAAACACAACATACCAAAATCATTAGTATCACATGCAAGTAAAATCTTACTCAAGATAATTCAAAAATTGTTGCAGCAGTTTATTGACAGAGAACTTCCAGAAATGCAAGCTGGATTCAGAAGATGACATGGAATAAGGGATAGATATCATTGTTGATGTCAGATGTATCTTAGGTGAAAGCAAAGAATAACAAAAAGATGTTTACTTATGTTTTATTGACTGTGAAAAAGCATTGGAACACATAGATCATAACAAATTTTTGTTGACATTGAGAAGAATGGGAATTTCAGAGCACTTGATAGTACTCATGAGAAACCTGTACGTAGATCAGGAGGCTGTTGTTCAAACAGAACAAGAGGATACTGCATCATTTAAAGTCAAGAAGGGATTGCATCAGGGGTGTATCCTTTCACCATACTTATTCAATCTGTATGCTGAACAAATAATCCAAGAATCTGGACTATATGAAGAAGAATGTGGCATCAGGATTGGAGGAAGACTCATTAACAACCTGTGATATGCAGATGACACGACTTTGCTTGCTGAAAATGAACATGACTTGAAGCACTTACTGATGAAGACTGAAGAATAGTCTGCAGTATGGATTACTCCTCAATATAAAGAAAACAAAATCTTCACAACTGGATCGATAAACAGTATCATGATAGATGGAGAAAAGATTGAAGTGGTTGAAGACTTCATATTACTTGGCTCTACAATCAACACCAATGGAAGCAGTAGCCAAGACATTAGACGACGTATTGCATTGGGCAAATGTGCTGCAAAAGAACTCTTTCAAGTGCTGAAATGTAAATATATCTCCTTGAAGACTAAGGTGTGCCTAACCCAAGCCATGGTATTTTCAATTGCTTCTTATGCATGTGAGAGCTGGACAATGAATAAGGAAGACTGAAGAAAAGTTGATGCTTTTGAGTTGTGGTGTTGGTGAAGAATGCTTAGAGTACCATGTACTGCTAAAAGAATGAACAGATCTGTCCTGGCAGAAGTGCATCCAGAATGCTCCTTGGAAGTGAGAAGGGCCAGACTTCATCTCAACCACTTTGGTCATGTTGTCAGAAGGAACTATTCCCTGGAGAGGGATATCATGCTTGGTAAAGTGGAGGGTCAATGAAAAAGTGGAAGTCCTTCAACAAGATGGATTGACACAGTGGCTGCAATGATGGGCTCAGCTATAGCAAAGATTGTGAGGATGGCACAGGACCAGGCAAAGTTTCATTGTGTTGTGCATAAGGTCGTAATGAGTCAGAGATGACTTGACGTCACCTAACAACAAAAACATATATATATATATATATATATATATATATATATATATATATATATATAGAGAGAGAGAGAGAGAGAGAGAGAGAGAGATTTATCTGAAGGACATGGCTCATGCATTTGTAGAGGATAGCAAGTCTCTAGTCAATGGATCCAATATCAAGATGGAGGCTTCTCCTGACTTATGAAGCTGCAGGGGCTGACAAACCCAACATCAGTAGGCAACATAACAGTCTTTTGGCTTTGGAGTCTGACAAATCCAAGATGGACAAGTAAAATGAGAGATTTGGCTCACAGGCTGGGAAGGAAACCATCCCAAGATTGGCAGGCCATATAGAGGGGTCATTTGTTCAAGATAAGAACTGGAGATGATGATGAGACAGATGCAGGATCAAGATACAGCAGAAAACCAAAGATCTTTGCCAGCATGTCTGTATATATTGGAAGTAGGTCACAAGCCTGAGGATACTCCCTTTCAACTGATTGGCTGCTGACAGTGATCTCATCATGGAAGTGATTACATTATATCAGATCTCATCATAGGAAATGACTACATCATAACTGGTAAACCACTGAGAATTATTGCCCAGCCTAGTTGGTAGACAACTTTAGCCATCACAGGAAAAGATCAAAGTAAATACAGCAGTGGAAAGGCTGGATTGCTCATACACATTAGAAATGGAGATATTTAGAAAATAGATATGGTCATAGAAAATTAATACATTTAATAAAATTATTAAAACACAAAAGCTCTTTAGAGAAGATAGTGAATCTTTCCACATTCCTGCATGGTCAGGGCTTTCTGAACAAAAATTACTGGCAACCTCAGTTAAAGGATGATTTAGAAGTTAGACAATGTGTATTGTGTATTGCTCTGGGAGTATTTAAAATCCTCCCTTGGAACCATTTGCTTATATTCAAAAGGGTAATAAAAACCTAATGGCTTTCTCTCCTCTCCCCAGATAGTACTTGTTTTCATTCCAGAACAAACAAGTCCCTCACCTCACCTCATCTTGCCTCGACTCACCTCTTCTCTCTGTCTCTCTCCTCCCAGAGGGGAGGAAGGGTGAAGGACAGACCCAGCTGTCTATATAAGCTCACAGTTTGATAATTTCAGAGTTTCTCTGCTGTGGTGGAATCCCTCATGTGCAAATTCTTCCAGATCTCATTGTATCACTCCATGCAGAACTGAGTCATGGAGAGCCAATGCTGCTAAGAAGTTCTGTGAACAAATGGTAGATTCTCTCATCAAGAGACCTAGTGTTTCCTATCCAAATAATTGGACCAATAAATAAATCAGTTATAAAACTTTAACAGCTAATTGTTTTTGTGAGAAAGGTCTTATTTTCTGACAGTAATACTGTTTTTTAAATATGTATATATTCACCTTTGAAGGTTAATAATAAAATTCTCCACCTATATATGTCAGGAGCTCTGGTAGCATAGTGCCTAAGGCATTTGATTGTTAACCAGGAGGCTGGCAGTTCAAACTCACCAGCCACTCCCCAGAAGGAAGGTTGGTCAATCTACTTCCATAGTGATACTGCCTCGGAAACCCAAGGAGAGGTCACTATGAGTAGGGTCCAACTCGAGGGCACATAACAATAACAACAACAACAACATATTTATGTTCTTACTGACTGCACATTTAATGGCACCTAAATTCTCAATGTATATCTTCTTCTATTTTCCCATTGTTTCTTTCAGAAGTGACACAGTCATGTTTGACATTCCCACACAACAGATCTACGCTTAAATTGTTGTTGTTGTTAGGTGCCATCGAGTCATTTCCGACTCATAGCGACCCCATGCACAGAAGAACAAAACACTGCCCGATCCCGCACCAGCTCCATGATCCCTGCTATACTTGAGCCCATCATCGCAGCCACTGTGTCAATCCATCT
>NW_006921637.1:5564338-5564945 GCF_000298275.1 Orycteropus afer afer | reverse complement strand
TCCTTGCTCCTCAGCACTTGAAAGAGTTCCTTCACAGCTGACCTGCCCAGTGCTACACGTCATCTAATGTCCTGACTGCTGCTTCCATTGACATCGATTGTAGAACCAAGCACCATGAATTATTTGACAAACTCAATCTTATCTCCATTTATCGTGATGATGCTTATTGGTCCAGTTGTGAGGATTTTTGTTTTTTTATACTGAGATGTAATCCATACTGCACACAGTGTTCTTCAATCTTCATCAGTAAGTGCCTCAAGTCATCCTTACTTTCAGCCAGCAAAGTTGTATCATCATCTTATCTCAGGTTGTTAATGATTCTTCCTCCAATCCTGATGCCACATTTTTCTTCATTTAGTCCAGCTTCTCGGATTATTTGTTCAGCATATAGATTGAATAAGTATGGGGAAAGGATACAACCATGATGCACTCCCTTCTTGATTTTAAACCATGCAGTGTCTCCTTGTTCTGTTCAAATGACAGCCTCCTGGTCAAGGTACAGTTTCCTCATGAGTACAATCAAGTGTTTGGGAATTCCCATTCTTCTCTCAATGTTATCCATAATTTGTCAGGATCCACACAGTCAAATGCCTTTGCATAGTCAATA
>NW_006921637.1:5541119-5563486 GCF_000298275.1 Orycteropus afer afer | reverse complement strand
TGGACTTGTTTTAATTGTCTTTAACTTCAAGTTGAACTTGCATATGAGCAGTTGATGGTCTGTTCCACAATCAGCTCCTGGCCTGTTTTTGGCTGAAGATATTGAGCTTTTCCACCTCCTTTTGCCACAGATGTAGTCAGTCAGATTCCTGTGTGTTCTGTCCAGTGAAGTCCACTTGTAGAGCTGCCGTTTGTGTTGTTGAAAACAGGTGTTTGCAATGAATAAGTCATTGGTCTTGCAAAATTCTACCATGCGAGTTCCAGCTTTTCTGTCACCAAGGCCAAATTTTCCAGCTACTGGCGATTCTTCTTTGTTTCCAACTTTTGCATTCCAGTCACCAGTGATAATTAACACATCCTGATTGCATGTTTGGTCAATTCAGACTGGAGAAGTTGATAAAAATATTCAATTTCCTCATCTTTGGCTTTGGTGGTTGGGGCATAAATTTGAATAATAGTCATATTAATGGGTCTTCCTTGTAGGCATATCAATATTATCCTATCACTGACAGCATTGTACTTCAGGACAGACCTCGAAACAGCCTTTGTGATGATGAATGCCATGCCATTCCTCTTCAAACTGTCACTCCCGTCATAGTAGATCATATGGTTGTCTGATTCAAAATGGCCAAAACCAGTCCATTTCAGCTCACTAATGCCGAGGATATCAATCTTTATGCATTCCATTTCATTTTTGACAACTTCCTATTTCCTAGATTCATACTTTGTACATTCCGTGTTCCAATGATTAATGGATGTCTGTAGCTGTTTCTCCTCAATTTGAGTGGTGCCATGTCAGCAAATGGAGGTCTCGAAAGCTTTACCTTATCCACATGAGTAAGGATGGATTTACTCTGAGAGCCTTCTAACCTAACTGGAGTATTCATAAAGTTGTGCGGTAATGTATCAGACAGCGTTTCTTTGCTATTCATAAGGTTTTCCCCGGCCAATTCTTTGAGAAGTGGATGGCCTTTTCCTTCTTCCTAGTCTGTCTCAGTCTGTAAGCTGGGCTGATACCTGTGCACCATGTGCATCCCACTGGGTTTGAAACACCAGTGGCTCAGTCTCAAAACTCACATCAACACATCATCACGGTATAACAAATCAACAGACAAGTTTGTCTCCCTGTTGGAAACCTCTCCTACCACCCTTACCTTGATCCCTGCAGCTGACTCCTCCTCTGTCCTGGTTCCTGAGCCTTTTAATCCCCTTTCTCCCATTCTCGCACCCTGCTGCTTTGAGAGTGCCTGGGATCCCCCTCCTCACCTGGATCCCTGCAGCTGACTGTTGTTGTTAGCTGTTATCAAGTTGCCCCAACTCATGGAAACCATGCACATGGGATAGGACCATAGGGATCCACAGGGTTTTCATTGGTTGACTTTTGAAAGTAGATATCCAGGCTTCTCTTCTCAGGTCATTGTAGTTTGGACTCTCTGCTGAAACCTGTTCAGCATCACAGTAATATGCAACCCTCCACTAACAGATGGCTATGCATAAGGTACATTGCCCAGGATTCAAACCTAAGTCTCCTGTATGGAAGGTGAGAATTCTACCATTGAACCACCACTACCCTCATCTGTACCTATAGTCCTATACTGGGACAGAAATTTTCTACTAGTGGGTCCTGGTATTCTTTTAGGAGTTCTGGTAGTATAGTAGTTAAGACATTTGGCTGCTAAATGGGTTGCTCAAAAGGTTGGCGGCTTGTATCCACCAGCTACTCCATGGAAGAAAGATGAAGCTGTATGCTTCTGTAAAGATTTATAGCCTTGGGAACCCAATGGGGGTCGCTATGAGTCAGAATCAGCTCGATTGCAGTGTTTGGTTTTTGGTTTTTGGTGTTGTTTCTGGAGCTGCTTTTAACACTTGACATCCAAAAATAACCATAATCTGTAAATTCTTTTATTTGTTCTTTCAGTATTTAGTAAAAATACAAGTGTGCTGTTGGATGAATAAGAATAATCCCTGTAAACCTTCTCCTGAATGTCTTATCAGCACAATCCCAGGTCCCATGCTTAGCACAGTGCCCACCACATAGTAAGGACTTTTTATACATTGATGTTAAATGAGTGAATACATGCATGTATGCATGCATGAATGAATAAATAGGTCTCAAGACTATATGTCACCTGTCCAACTTTAACTTTATTTCCACTTCAGGTTCAATTTGCTTCCTGTTTTATATGCTGTCATGTAGCTGGCACCAGTTCAGTGCCCATTTGTCCTGACTGCAGTCAGCTGGTGTTCTAATAGTCTAATCCTCTTCCTGTGCCAGCTTCCCTCTCAGAGTCTATGCTGGTGCCATTTACAGCTCTGTCCCTGCTGTTTCTAATTTTCTATTCCTTCCTCCTCCTTTCGACTCCAACACCTGTTTTGTACCAACATGATATTCATTTCTAGAGTCTTTCATTGTCATTTCAAAGCTACTCCCTTGAGTAATGTTCAGTCTCAATATTTTTCCTTATCTCCTTCCACTACAGGGTTTGGCTATCTCTCAGACCATTTCTTTTTCACCTGGATGGATTTTTATATTTATTATTAACTGATTTTGTCAGGCCATTGAACAGGAACTGTCTCAGATCCTGCCTTATTTCTTGTACTTGGCAAAAGTGAGCTGAATATATGCCCAAGACAGGCAAGATATGTGGAAAGCAAACACTTCATAATGAGCCAAGTAGTCAAGTGGGGAATGGGGAATTAGCATTTATTTTATTGACAAATATTTATTGATAACATTATTTAGGCTCTTGGGACACATCAAAAACAGAATGGACAAAAGTCCTTGCCCTAATAGAGCTTACATATAAGGGTATGCTTACTACATGTGAGGCTCCATTTAGATAATTTAGACTCATTTAATACTCCCAACAACCATATGAAGTAGGTACTTTCCCCGACAGCTTTTCTGAGTCTTTATTCTCTCATCTGTAGTGTGAAGTTAAAACCTGCTTCATAAGATAAAAGCCAAGAAGGGCATTCATCATTTGGTGGTACAATGGTTAAGGCATTTGGCTATTAACCAGAAGGTTGGTGGTTCAAGCCCACTAGCTGCTCCATGGAAGACAGATGAGGCAATCTGCTTCTGTAAAGATTTATAACCTTGGAAACACAATGGGGGTCACTATGAGTCAGAATCAACTTGATGGCAGAATGGTTTTTGTTTTTTCACTATGTGCCTGGAATTTTGGTTGATGCTTTATAAACTTTTCCTCCTCAACCCTAAAATGGATGTTTTTCTTCTCAAGTCAGGTGACAAACATAATTATCAGAAAGAAAGAATAACTAGACTAAACCCCCAAAGCTAGTAAGTGACAGAGATAAATTAAAACCCATTTCAGTCAGTTTCCATATAAAAATCAAACCAAACCAACTGCAGTCAAGTCAATTACCACTCATGGTAACTCCATGTGTGTCAGAGTAGAATTTTATGTCACAGGGTTTTCAGTGGATGATTTTTCAGAAATAGATTGCCAGGCCTTTCTTCTGAAATGCCTCTGGGTAGATTTAAACCACAAAACTTTTGTTAGTAGCTGGGTGCTTAACCATTTGCACCACCCAAGAACTCCCTGGTTCAATACTCTAGTTCAGAAAAGGCTTTCAGTAGATGTTACTGTTTATTGATTATCAATTATGTAAAAGTGACAGTACTGAAAAAGATTAAAAACTGAGCTCTGGTAGCATAGTGCCTAAGGCACTTGACTGCTAACCAGAAGCTGGCAGTTCAAACCCACCAGCCACTCCTCGGAAGGAAGATGGGGCACTCTACTTCTGTAGTGATACTGCCTCCACAACCCAAGGAAGGGTCGCTATGAGTCAGGTCTGACTTGATGGCACACAAAAACAACAACAAGATAAAGTTCCTACTATAAACAACTTCACAATCTAGTTGAGGTGATAAATTTCATCCTAAATGTTACACTTAAAGTGATTTATTAAATTATGGAAAGGTAGGATTCCGTTTGGATGAGAAGATTTAGAACACATAGGGATTTGTCTTCTGCCCTTGGCATGATATGTATTGGTTTTCAGGTACTTTTAAAAAATGATAGCTAAGAGACAATTAGGTTTATGGTTGCAGATGTCGGGAAAGAGATGCAGGTAAATATATAAATACTTAAGCTATAGGAAATAGGAAGGGGATGGGATTATCCTGGTGGCATGAGGAAAATCAGCCCCAAACAAGAGAACTCACTAGACAGATATTTAAGGTAATGGTACTCAAACCTGAATATGTAAGAAAATGGCCCAGGGTAGGACTCCCCAATCTTTTTTCACTGCATAGCATCACCAGACCAATCAAAATAATAAAGCAATGAAGTTAATGAATGAGGTCTTCCTGCAGCCCAGCATCTGCTGTGGGCCTGGCCCACCAACCTCTAAAAAGTCGAGACTGTCTATATTTTGTTGAACTCCTTCTTGTCACACTGGTTGGGAAGCTCTCACCTAAAAAGTCTGCTAAAAAATCAGATTCTTAGGCCATCTCCCCAGTGATGCTAGCTAGTTGATCCAGGAGTATGAATTTTTAATAAGCACCTGCAATGATTCTGATACAGATTGGGTGAGGATCTCTTTTCTGGAAGCACAATTCCAAGGGTTTGATCAAGGAAGAGGAAGATTCGGTTCTCTGAGAAGTAATGTCCAGAAAAGTAAAAGAACTAGAAGGGCATGGTGTCATGAAAGTCAAAGCAAATAACGTGTTTCAAGAACCAAGTGGAGGTTAACAGTTGTGAATGTGGCCACAAAACTAGGGAAGATATGAACTGAAGCATGTCCATTCAGTTATCAGCAAAGGAGTGTGACTCAGAGACTTTGGTGAGTGCAAATTCATAGGATCAGTGAGTAGCACATAGAAAGTTGAGAACCAGAGACTGCAAGTAGAAAAGTAAGTCTTGTAAGGTTAAGATGGTCTCTTGGTAGGCAGGAAATGAGGTTTAGGAAGTTTGTTTAATTGTTTATAAAGATGGAAACCTCTTGATTATGTTAAGTGCTTGAGATGGAATGAGTAAGAAAAGAAGAAATTATAAAATAGGATAAATATGGAATAACTTAATAGTGAGATGTCTCTGAGAAAATAAGAGGAAATGGGGGTGTTGCTTAAGCTAGAGAACAGCTGTAATCATTTTAGGAACAAATTTAAAACTATATTTCCCAAAATGAGTAACAATCAGAATTTCTAGGGAGTTTCAAAAAAATAAACTGTCCCCCTTTCCTCCTAACCTTGGGATTTTAATTGAATAAATATGGAGATTTTAAAACATAAAAATATGTTAACTTCTACTGTTTAAAATATTGAATGATGCAGGAAATATCAAATGAATATGGAAAGAATACAGTCACTGTACTAAAAAGAAATGGTCAATGTTCATCCATTTCAGAAAGTGGCATATGATCAAGAATCAATGGTATTGAAAGAAGAAGTTGAGGCTGCACTGAAAGAACTGGTAAAGAACAAGGCTCCAGGAATTGATGGAATACCCACTGAAATGGTTCAAGAAATGGATGCAGAGCTATAGGCACTCACTTGGCTGTGCCAAGATATTTGGAAGACAGCTACCTTGCCTGCTGGAAGATATCCATATTTGTACACTTCCAAAGAAAGGTGATTCCACAGAATGTGGAAATTTTCAAACAACATCATTAATATCACATGCAAGTAATATCTTATTGAAGAAAATTAAAAAAACTTTTGCAGCAGTATTTTGACAGAGAACTTCCAAAAGTGCAAGCTAGATTCAGAAGAGGGTATGGAATAAGGGATATCATTGCTGATGCCAGATGGGTCTTGGCTGAAAGCAAAGAATACGAGAAAGATGTTAACTTATGTTTTATTGACAATGCAAAAATGTTCGATTGTGTGGATCATAACAAATTATGGATAACATTGAGAGAATGGGAATTTTAGAACTCATGAGGAGCCTGTACATAGATCAGGAGGCTGTCATTTGAACAGAAAAAGGGGATACTTCATAGTTTAAAATCAGGAAGCAAATGCATCAGGGTCGTATCCTTACACCATACTTATTCAATTTGTATGCTGAGCAAATAATCTGAGAAGCTGGATTATATGAAGAAGAACGTGGCATCAGGATTGGAGGAAGATTCATTAACAACCAGATGACACAACTGTGCTTGGTGAAAGTGAGGATGACTTGAGGCACTTACCAATGAAGATTAAAGACTATAGCCTGCAGTATGGATTACATCTCAATATAACGAAAACAAAAATTCTCACAGCTGGTCTAATAAATAGCTTCATGATGGATGGAGAAAAGATTGAAGTTGTTGAGGACTTAATATTACTTGGTTCTACAATCAACACCAATGGAAGCTGCAGTCAAGACATCAGATGGCATATTGCATTGGGCAAATCTGCTGCAAAAACCTCTTTCAAGTGCTAAAGAGCATAAATATCTCCTTGAAGACTAAGATGGATCTAACCCAAGCTGTGGTATTTTCAATCTCCTCTTATGAATATGAGATCTGGATAATGAATAAAGAAGACCAAAGAAGAGTTGATGCTTTTAGGTTGTGGTGTTGGAGAGGAATACTAGGAATACCATGGACTGCTAAAACTACTAACAGATCTGCCCTGGAAGAAGTGCAGCTGGAATGCTCCTTAGAAGCGAGAATGACCTGATTTCATCTCGTTTACTTTGGTCATGTTGTCAGGAGGAACCATTCCCTGGAGAAGGATATCATGCTTGGTAAAGTAGAAGGTCAACGAAGAAGTGGAAAGACCTTCAATGTGATGGACTGAAACAGTGGCTGCAATGATGGGCTCAGGTATAGTAAGGATGGTGAGGCTGGCATAGGACTGGGGTAGTGTTTCATTTTGCTGTGCATGGGGTCACTATGAGTCAGAGATGACTCAATGGCACCTAAAAACAATATTATTTAAAAGCCTCCAAAGAAATCTGATACTTAGCCACTTTTTAAAACTATTCACTTAGTGTGTATTAACTCATGGAAAAGCACTTTCTCTTAATCTTTCACAGGAAAGAAAAATATAAACACTTGCTTTGTAGGTGAAAGAAAACAGCAGGGTCAGTTAACTTGTCTTCCAACAACTTTCAAGAACCAATACAAATCTATTTCCAATCATAGCCACAAATTTTATTACTTTGGCGTACCCATGACCTTGAGCATGTTGTGTTTTTTCACTTATATTTGTATGTGCACAGGAGGTTAGAAAAATCTATTTAAGAAAATATAGCCCAGTTGTGGATTTATCCTTAATTTAAGTATAGAAACATAAATTGTAATGCAGAGTTGCTGAGACACCAGGACAGGGAATTGTTTCAGAGAAGTAGTTTATTAGCACTCCTGGGCGAGGTTCTTGTGCCCTAGCATCAAGGCCAGAGAAGTCGACCTCCGGGCAGAGGGGATAGATTATTATAGACACAGGGAGGACTTAATTGGGGACACTAAGGAAATGGCAGGGTCCAATTAGCTGCTGGCACGGGTCTGCACTTAATTAGCATGAGGGGTCTTCACAGGAGGAAGTTTGTCATCACGTGGGACTTTCCAACCTGGGCAGGTTTTGTCACCTCCATTGTCTTATCAGGCTCTCTCATCAGGGCCTGACACCCAGAGGAAGCTGCTAACTGAAATGTTGGTGGCTTGAGTTTACTCTGGCCTAACATAAATCAAGCATGGGATCAGGATAAAGATGATAAGGAAATTTAAAAAACCCACGGAATTTAGCATCTGGAGCAAAGCTGCTCTTGTTGAGATTTGGTTTTATTTCCAGTTCTGCTACGACATTAGTTTTCTGATCTGTACAATTGTGAATAATAAAATTAAATGACATAATAGATGCAGTGGCATTTGCTATAAACATGCCTTAGAGACACAATTATGGTGCTGGCCAATAGCCTCAATGAAAATTTTATCACTCTAAATAATTTGTGAAATTAGGTTACAAGTTTTGAAAGGACTTGGCTTTTGTGTGTGTGTGTGCTTGGGTGAAAGTTTACAGAGCAAATTCATTTTCCATGCAACATTTCACATACACTTTGTCTCATGACATTGGCTGTAATTTCTCACAGCGCAATAGCTCTCTTCACACTTCTTCCCCATAGTTCCCTCTTCCCTCCTGTGTACTCCTCCCCCTGAGCTTTCTCCCTGTGCATATGCACCCCTTCTATTTAGGACTTGGCCTTCTTGATGACATGTCAATCCCACTACTTCCTGAGCAAACAAACAAAACCACTGCTATTGGGTCAATTCTGACTCATAGAAAGCCCATTGGATTTCCAAGGTTATAAATTTTTACAGAAGTAGATTACCTTCTCTCCCTCCTTTGGAGCAGCTGGTGGGTTTGAACCACTGATGTCTGGTTAGCAGCCAAATGTCCTATCAGACTGAAAATGATGTGGAAGAATTTTCTAGTAGTTTAATATTTTATTGATTCTGGTAACATGGTATGCATATGGCATTAAAAAATGTGTAGAGTTACATCTTAGATGGTTGCTTGAAAGCTTTTAAGACCCCAGTCACTACTAACCAAAGTAGGTTGTAGAACAAGATTTTTATGTACTATGTTGTGCCAATTGAGTATGATGTCACCTGAGACTGTGGTCCCGAGTAGGCAGACCTGGTGTTAGTGGTAATGCAGTATTGTGTATGCATTAGTATTTGCCTCTTTGGCTGTATCTTATGGTCTCCTATTATCTGAATCAAAGAAGAGTGAAGAAAATCAAAGGCATCTGGAAACAATTAGTCCAAGGATAAGATGGACCATGAGGACCTCAGCCTTCATGACCCCAAGACCAGAAGAACTAGATGGTGTCCAGCTACCAATGCCAACCACTCAGAAAGGGATCAAAAATGGAGGTCATGGATAGAGTGGGTGGAAAAATTTGGAAGAAAATTAAAAAACACAAAAATGACCAGAATTACGGGTTGGATAAAGTCTGATGGAACCCCCAATACTATGGCCCCGAGTTACCTTTCAGGCCTAGAAATGGACTCACTCCCACGGATTGGCTGTCACACCAACAGCAAAAAGAACTACATGCAGAACACCTACCCCAGGGCAATGCATCCACCTACTCTAGGGAGATGCACCCCTTAGAGCTATCGGCCATTAGACACCAGAGGGGCAGCATTCACATAGAGGGAAAGCTTGACAGACAGGAATGCATAGTTAAGAAGGGCACGGGGAGGGAGGAGTTACAGGGATGGGAGGGGAGGAGAGTCTGTTGTGGTTGGGGATGGTGATGGGGTGTGAAATCAAATGTGCAAGAACTATTGAATGTAAAACAAATTTGCTTTGTAAATTTGCACCCATAGCACAATAACATTTTTTAAAAAAGTGTATATAAAACACCAATTCTAGCCTACCTTGTCTGATTTCTTTAGTTATTGATATCAGGGAATCTCTTTCCTGATGGCTATGAAACAAAAGTATTTTCATAAGTCACTTTTTAACCCTCCTTCTCTTAATTGCCACTTAAAATATATAAAATATGTCCAAAATTGATGTCTTTACAACTCCATGGTCCTTTCTATTTCAATAAATAGCATCATCATCTCTTTTTGGTAATGCCAAAAGCTAAGGATTTATCCTTTCCCATTCTGATACTTTATACCATTTTTGTCTTCATTCACTAGCTACAAACATACTGGATTCTTTTTAGTTGCTCAAATATGCCAAGTCATTTTTCACTTCCAGGTTTTTGAACTAATGTATTTTGTTGATGCTAAGACATATAATTTAACACATTTTACTATTTCTGGAATCAAATATGTCTTATAATCATTGATGATTTACAATTCTAATTACAGTATTTTTTTCTTTCTTAGAGGTTCCTGGGTGACAAAACCAGTTTGTGTCCTATCTACTAACTAAATACTTGATGGTTAAAACCCACCCAGCAGTGCCATTTCTTAGATAGGTCTATCAATTTGCTTCCATAAAGAATGTAGCCAAGAAAACTCTATGGAGATCAGTTCTACTCTGCAACACATGAGTTGCCAATAGTCAGAATTTACTTGACAGCAGTGTGTTTGGCTTTTTTTTTTTTTGGTTAGAGGTACAATAGTGGTGCTTTAAATCCAATAGAAAAAAATAACCCTTCCCCCACATCTTTGTGTGGTTGACTCATTCCTAGTCTTCCTTTCTCAGCTCCAATTTAGTTGCCATCCATTCCAATAGACACCTAATACTACCTTACTTGAAATTCCCCTTCTCTCCTAACACATCAGGCTGCTTATTTCCTTTATAGTATTTTTTTTTTTTAATCATTTTAATAAATCTAGTTGTTTACTGGGAGCTCTGGTCACATAGTGCCTAAGGCACTTGACTGCTAATCAGAAAGCTGGTGGTTCAAACACACCAGCCACTCTTGGAAGGAAGATGGGGCAATCTACTTCCGTAGTGATACTGCCTTGGAAACCCAAGGAGGGGTAGCTATGAGTCGGGTCTGACTCGACGGCACATAACAATAACAACAACAGTTGTTTACTTGTTTATTGTTTGTCTCCTCTATTAGAATATAAGCTCCACAAAAGAGGGATTTTATCTTGTTCTTGGGTATTGCTGTTGTTGTTATATGCCATCGAGTTGGACCTGATTCACAGTGACCCTTCCTTGAGATTCCCAGGCGGTATCACTACGGAAGTAGATTGCCCAACCTTCCTTCCGAGGAGTGGCTGGTGGGTTTGAACCGCCAGCCTTCTGGTTAGCAGTCAAGTGTCTTAGGCACTATGCTACCAGCTACATCCCTGGATCTAGTAGGTGCTCAATGAGTATTTATTCAAAGAATCTCAGGGCAAGAACATATCTTCCATAGGAGATTATGCGGTTCTTCCCCACTATCCTAGTGCCTGAAATGAGCAACTTTCTTCATGCCCCTTACCCCTCCATAACAAGAAATTTCTGTTTAAATCTCTCACCAACAAAACAGTAGAAGGACTTCCACCTGTAATGGATACTATCATGAAGAGAAATGTTATAAACCAAAAAAACAAAAACAAAAACAAAAAACCAAACTCACTGGAGTTGAGTCTATTTGACTCAGAAACCCCTCCTTCAGTTTCTGAGGTGGTATTGCTACAGAAGTAGATTGCCCAATTTTCTTCCTTCTGAGGAGTGGCTGTTGGGATTGAACCACCAGCGTTCTGGTTAGCAGTCAAATGCCTTAGGCACTACACCACCAGAGATCACTTAGCAACAAAACCACTATTTGAAATGTTACTATGTATAAATTTAATTTTGGAAAGAAAAATAAGGAAGTCTCAGGTCTGAGGTACAGGTAGTGATTGTTTTTGTTGTTGTTAGGTGCCGTGAACTCAGCTCTGGCTCATAGTGACCCTATGTACAACAGAATGAAAGCACTGCTCAGACCTGTGCCAGCCTCACAACATTTGCTATAGCTAAACCCATTGTTGAAGCCACTGTGTTGATTCATCTCATTGAGGGCCTTCCCCTTTTTCATTAACCCTCCACTTTTCCAGGCGTGATATTCTTCTCCAGGGAATAGTCCCTTCTGACAACATGACCAAAGTAGGTCAAATGAAGTCTAGCCATTCTAGCTTCCAAGGAACATGCCAGTTGCACTTTTTCCAGGACAGATTTGTTAGTTCTTTTAGCAGTCCATGGTACTTTCAGCATTCTTCACCAACACCACAACTCAAAAGCATCAACTGTTCTCTGGTCTTCCTTGTTCACTGTCCAGCTCTCACATGCATAAGAGGTGATTGAAAATACCATGTCTTGTGTTAGGCACACCTTAGTCTTCAGGGAGACATCTTTACTCCCCTCTGCCCCTCATATTTATGCACTCCCGTTTGTCCTGCATTTCCTCAGTTTGAATGTTGGTCCTCTGGTGTACCATGGTCTATTGTTCTAAGGGATGTATTACCACAGAGTATATGGGTGCATCATCCTGAATTGAGTGGTCTGTGTGTATATCTTGTTAACTATTGGGCTGAGAGCCCACTCCTGGGAGTGAGTTTCATTCCAGGCACAGAATGTATACCAGGGCCATAATATTGGGAGTCTTACCAGATTTCGTCTGACCAGTAATTCTGGTCATTATTGAGGTTTTGGAATTTGTTCCACATTTTCCCTCCCACTCTATCTAGGATGTCCAGATTTGATGCTTTCCTGAGTGGTTGCCACTGGTAGCCAGGGACCATCTAAGGGACCATCTAGTTCTTCTGGTCTCGAGGTCCATTGTGTCCTAGGGCTGATTGCTTCTAAATGCCATTTTTTAAAAATTTTTTTGTGTTCTTCTTCACTTCCTACGCTAGGAGACCATTAGCTGCAACTTAGATACTCGCCAATGCAGGATGTGGAGCAATGCTTTTAAGTATTTTGTTGTGCCAATTGAGTCTGGTGTCCCCCAGTACTATGGTCCTGAGGCAGTAGATCTATTGCATCTCTCTCCCATAGTGTCTGGTTGTCTGTGAGGGATTACTCTGTGTCTGTCTTCTATTGTTTCTGTAAGGACTGCAGGTATTTTGTATCATTGGTATCTGTGCAAGATTACCCTCAGCTGAATCTATCCTTGGTCTAGAGTATACTTCTGTTCAGTGACCCCGTCTGATCATCTCAGGTGTTTAGGTGTTTATCTGTATAGCCTAGTGTTTGGTGTTAATGGCAATACGGTATTGTGGACACATTGGTTGGTATTAGCATCTGTTGTCTATCTTTTGTATGCACAATTTGGTGTCTTCCCATTTCCTAATGTTATTTTGGTGGTCATATATCCTTTTCGTATATCCTTCCCCCTACCCATGTCAGCCTGTAGGCCCCAACTAGCCCATAATTAATCCCTCCTCTTTCCTCCCCATCCCAGTAACCTACAAGGTGAGTTCCCTTTCCCAAGCAAACTCTTTGTATTTTTACAGTAATGAACTCATACACTACTTGTCCTTCTGTGATTGACTTATTTCACTCAGCATAATGTCCTCCAGGTTCATCCACATCGTGAGATGATTTGCATATCCCTCCTTGTTCTTTAATGTGGCATAGTATTCCATTGTGTGGCTATACCATAATTTAGTTATCCACTCATCCATTGATGAGCATTTAGGTTGTTTCCATCTTCTTGCTATGGTGAATTCGGCTGCAATGCACATAGGTGTACATATGTCTGTGCGCTATCTCTCACCTCTTAGGATATATTCCTATTAATGGAATTGCTGGGTCAAATGGTATTTCTATTTTTTAAGGAAAGGTTTTTAAAGAAATGCCATACCATTTGCCACAATGGTTGTACCATTTTACAATCCCACCAGCAGTGTACAAACATTCCAACCTCTCCACAACCTCACCAGCATTTATTACTTTCTGACCTGTTGAACTTTGCTATTATTGCTGGAGTGAGATGATATCTCATTGTCATTTTGATTTGCATCTCTCTAATGATTAATGATTGTGAGCAATTTTTCATGTGTTTTTTGGCTGCCTGTATATCTTCTTTGGTGAAGTGTCTGTTCAAGTCTTTTGCCCATTTGTGAATTGGGTTATTTGTCTTTTTGGTGTTGAGGTGCTGAAATTTTCTATAGATTTTGGAGATAAGTCCTTTATCAGATATGTCATAGGCAAATATTTTCTCCCAATCTGTAGGTTCTCTTTTTACCCTTTTGATGAAACCTTTCAATGCACACAGTAATTTAATTTATAAAAGGTCTCAGTCATCTAGCTTCTCTTCTGTCTCCTGCACATTCTAGGTTATACTTGACAGTCTACTTATGCTGTAATTAGGACTCCCAGATTTGTCTCTATTTTATCTTTGATGAATTTTATAGTTTTGGGTTTTACATTTAAGTCTTTGATCCAGCTTGAGTTTCTTTTTGTGTATGGGGTGAGATATGGGTCTTGTTTCATTTTTTACAGGTAGATATAGAGTTTTGCCAGCACCATTTGTTAAAGAGTCTGTCTCTTCCCCATTTAATGGGTTTTGGACCTTTGTCAAAGATCAGTTGTCCAAAGATGGATGGGTCTATATCTGGACTTTTGATTTTGTTCCATTGGTCTATCTGTCTATCATTGTACCAATACCATGCTGTTTTTACTACTGTGGCTGTATAGATCTGGGAGTGTGAGACCTCCCACTTCGTTTTCTTCTTGAGAAGTGCTCTGCTTATTTGAGGTCTCTTTCCTCTCCATATTAAATTAGTAATTAGTTTTTCCATGTCCTTAAAAAATTTTGTTGAAATCTGGATCAGGATTGCATTAAATATATAGATTGCTTTAGGAAGTATTGACATTTTCACAATGTTTACTCTACCTATCCATGAACAAGGTAGGTTCTTCCATTTATGTAGTGTCCTTGTTGTCTCTTGTACCAGTGTGTCATAGTTTTCTCTGTATAGGTCTTTTGTGTCTCTGGTGAGGTTTATTCCTAGATATTTATCTTTTTTGTAGCTATAGTAAGTGGTATTGTTTCCCTTATTTCTTAATCAGAGGACTCCTTGCTGGTGTAGAGAAATTTTTGTATGCTGACCTTGTATCCTGCCACTTTTCTGAATCTCTCTATTAGTTCCAGTAGTTTTTTTTTATTGAGTTCCTTGGGTTTTCTACATACAAGATCATATCATCCGCAAATAGAGATAGTTTTTAATTTCTCTTTGCCAATTTATATCCCTTTTATTTGTCTTTCTTGCCTTATTGCCCTGGCTAGGACTTCCAATACAATGTTAAGTAGAAGTGGTGATAGAGGGCATCCCTGTCTGGTTCCCATTCGTAAGGTGAATGCCTTAAGTCTTTCTCCATTAATAATGATGTTGGTCATTGGCTTTGCATATATACCCTCTATTATGTTGAGGAATTCCCCTTCTATCCCTATTTTGCTGAGAGTTTTAAACAGGAATGGATGTTGGACTTTATCAAATGCATCTTTTACATCAATTGATATAATCATATGGTTCTTTTCCCTTTGTTTTGTTTATGTGGTGGATTACATTGATTGATTTTCTGATATTGAACCACCCTTGTAAACCTGGTATGAGCCCTACTTCGTCTGGGTGTATTAATTTTTTGATATGTTGTTGGATTCTGTTGGCTAGGATTTTGTTAAAGATGTTTACGTCTATGTTCCTGAGTGATATTGGTCTGTAGTTTTCCTGTGTGTTTGTGTCTTTCCCTGATTTTGGTATTAGTGTTGTGCTTGCTTCATAAAATGAATTTGGGAGTATTCCATCTTTTTCTATGTTCTGGAATAGCTTGAGTAGCATAGGTGTCAACTCTTCTCTGAATATGTGATAGAATTCTTCAGTGAAGCCATCAGGGCCAGGGCTTTTCTTTTGGGGAAGTTTTTTTTATGACCTGTTCAATTTCTTCCCTTGTTATGAGGTTGTTCAAGCTTTCTATCTCTGAGTGGGATTGTTTAGGTACGTCTTGTGATTCTAGGAACTTGTCCATCTCTTCCAGGTTCTCAAATCTATTGGTGTACAGGTTTTCATAATATTCTGTCAGTATCTTTTTTTATTTCAGATGATTCTGTTGTGATGGCATCCTTTTTGTTTAAAATTCTTGTGATTTGGGTATTCTCTTTCTTTTCTTTTGTTAGTTCTGCCAATGGTTTATTGATTTTATAAATCTTTTCAAAGAACCACCTCTTTGTTTTGTTGATTTTCTTGTTTTCTGTTTCATTTATTTCTGTTCTGATATTTATTATTTTCTTGCTTGCAGATACTGTAGGATTCTTTTGTTGTTCTACTTCTAGTTGTCGGAGATGATGGGTTAGAGTGTTGATTTTGTTTCTTTCCTCTTTTTTGATGTATGCACTTATTGCTATAAACTGTCCTCTGAGTACTGCTTTTGCTGTGTCCCATAGGTTTTTGTATACTGTATCTTCATTCTCATTTGTTTCTAGGAATTTTTTTAATTTAATATTTTATCTGTTCTGTTACCCAGTAGTTCTTGAGCAAGCAGTTGTTCAGTTTCCATATGTTTGATGCTTTTTCCTTGCTCTTCGTATTATTAATTTCTAGTTTTGTAGCATTGTGGTCTGAGAAGATGCTTTGCCATATTTCAATGCTTTTGAATTTATTGAGACTTATTTTATGTTCTAGCATATGGTCTATTCTGGAGAACGGTCCAAGTACACTGGAAAAGAGTGTGAATTGTGTTTTTGTTGGGTGAAATGCTCTGTATATGTCTATGAGGTCTAGTTGGTTAATTATACTGTTGAGCTCTTTTGTATACTTGTTGAGTTTTTTTCCAGTTGACCAGTCCCTCTTTGAAAGTGGTGTGTTAAAGTCTCCTACTTCTATTGTAGAGTTGTCTATTATCCCTTTTAATTCAGCTAATATCTGCTTCATGTATTTTGGAGACCTTTCATTAGGTGCATAAATATTTATTATTGTAACATCTTCTTTGTCAATTGACCTTTTCAGCATCATATAATATCCCTCCTTATCTCTTACAATGTTTTTCACCTTACTGTCTATTTTATCAGCAATCAATATTGCTACTCCTACTCTTTTTTTGTGTCCGTTGGCTTGGTATATTCTTTTCCATCCCTTAACTCTTAATTTGTTTTTATCTTCGTGTGTATGGTGGGTCTCTCATAGGCAGCATATTGATGGGTTTTCTTTTCTTATCCAGTCTGCCACTCTCTTTCTCTTGATAGGTGCATTTAGTTCATTCACATTGAATGTAATTAGTGATAGGTATGAATTGATTGTTGTCATTCTATTGTGTTTTTTGTTGTGTTGTTTGTGCTTCATTAGTCCTTGTATTTTTCTGTGCTGAGTTCAGTTTGTTGGCTAATTCTTTCTCCCTTTTCTTCTTTATAGTTGGTTTTGTCCTTATTAAACCCAAATGCTTTCCTTCCTTCTGGATTTGCTTAGAAGGATTGTTACTTTTCTCTGTGGTTACCTTGGAGTATATTCTTGTCTCTACATTTTTAGAACAGTGCATACTGCGAAGACATTGTCCTGTTTTCTCTCCATTTGGCAGTCTGTACCTTGAAGTTGTATTCCCTCTGATAGGTCAATTGCTGTTGCTGTGTGCTGATTGAGTTCCTTGGTTTTTCAGGTGCAATATTTTATGGTGTTATTTTGAGTATTTATTTCTGATTTGGTTTTAGTATTGATGCCACATTTCCTGGTTTTGTTGATCTCTGTTTTTGGTTCTCTATTGAAAAGACTTCCTTAAGCATTTCTTGTAGGGTTGGTCTGGTTTTCACAAAAATCTCTTAATTTCTGTTTGTTTGGGAATGCCTTGATTTCACCCTCATATTTGATGGATAATTTGGATGGATATAGGATTCTTGGTTGGAAGTTCTTTTCCTTCAGTGTTTTATATATACTGTCCTATTGCTTTCCTGCCTGCATGGTTTCTTGTGAGTAATCGGAGCTCAGCTTGACTGTTTATCATAAGTAATATTTCTTTTTTCATGGGCAGCTCTCAAAATTTTTTGTTTGTCTTTGATTTTGGAATGTTTGATTATAATAAGCCTCGGTGTTTTTCTCTTGGGATCTATCTTGTATGGGGTTCTATGAGCTTCTTGGATGAATATCTTTTCTTCCTTCATGATATGGGGGAAGTTTTCTGCTAGCAGGTCTTCCACAATTTTCTCGGTGGTCTTTTTCACCTCTTCTTGTTCTGGAATTCAAATTAGTCTTATATTGTTTCTTCTCATGCCATCACATATAATTCTTAGGTTCTCTTAATTTCTCTTAAATATTTTTTTCTGATTTTTCTTCATACAGGCTAGTGTCCAGGGATTTGTCTTCTAGTTGGGATGTGCATTCTTCAGCCAGTTCTAACCTACTCTTTTGTGCTTCTACTGTGTTGTGTAATTCTGTCATATTGGTACTCATCTTCTGCATTTCTAACTGTTGTTTTTGTATGAGTTCTGATTGTGCATTAATCTTATTATTCTGTTCCTTAATGGTTTTCCTGATGTCTGTGTTCTCCTTGTTTCTGTTTGGAGTTACCTTAGGCTTTTGTATAGCTCTATAAATATATTTTCTAAATTCCTTCTCAGATAATTCTATTGCCTCCTCTTCCTCCATGTATAATGAGACCTTTTTTGTGGTTTTGCTTCTAATGCCTTGTCCTGTTTTATTGTTTGATTTGACGTTGTGTGTTTTTTCCTAGATATTTTGAGGTTGTCTTTAACTGTTGGTTATGTGTTGATTTGTTTTGTCTTGGTTTTATGATTTAATATTTTGAAAAAGTGAAGCTGGTGTATTTTATTTTGCTTAATCATTAATTCAGGTATGCTGGGTCACTCTGCAGTTTTCTTTGTGATGTTGGAATCACTGTGTGGAATGTGGATATTGGTTTCTGTTTGTTGTAAAGTGGGTTTAGAGTTTGAACCGGGAGGTTTTATGTAAGCTGAATGTTGTTTCTTCTATTGAATGGGTGAAGTTATTGGCAGAGGAGGTGGGAGGGGAAAAAGGAAAGCTTGTTGTTGCTAGGGGCAGTTTTTAGGGTTTTGGGCGGGCTGCTACTGATGATGTCATACTGTTATTTAAGGGCCCACAGCTCAATTTCAGGAAAGACTCAGGTTTTTATGGGGTCTCCATTCTCCATCAGGCTCAGACACATGCAAAAAACCCACTCCTGAGGTCCCTCCGCGTCCCAAGGCCACTTCCTGGCTCTGCAATCCGCAGCAGGTGTTTCTCCCTGTCTGCCTGCGGCACATGCTCAACCCGCCCAGACTGTGAATGGCTCAGGAGTTTGTCTTTAAGGCTGTCCACTGCCCCGCGATTGGCCACGGGTGCTTTTCTTTCCCGCCCCAACTGCCTGTGGCACCGGTCCCACCTGCCCTGACTGCAATCAGTTCGGGAGTTTGTCTTTCATCCCAGCACTGCTCCGCTATTGGCCAAGAGTGTTTCTCTCTCTGTCCCCGCCTGCCCGCAGCACCGGCCCAACTCACTCTGTCTGAGATCAGCTTGGGAGTTTGTCCTTAGGTCTGCCCACCTGCGGTGCCAAAGACGTGCTCAGTTTCAGCTGTGCTGGAGTCAGGAGAGTACCTGTTAGTAATCTTTGGCCCCAATATCAGTGAAAAAGTTTAGCGCAGACCTCTCAGTGCCACCAAGGTGACTCAAGCCTATTCAGTGGCCCACTGAGGGGGGAGCAAGTCCACCCTCCTGGAGCACCAGTGGGCTCTCTGCTTGGGTTTCAGTGGTTCTGGATGTGTCGCCTTGCACCTAGCTGACCCAAGATACCATTAAATTCAGGTGCTGAAGATAGATCCTTGAGGTGATTGCTGGTATGGTGGTGTGATCACTGGTATGCTGATATGGGTTGCCTTCTGCCTTGACCCAAGGAGGTCTCAGATGGCCGTTCTTGCCTGCTGGTCACTCCCCCAGGGAAGTACTTAATGGCCCTTCTTGGCTGCCTGTCTGCATTGCACAATGTAGATCTTCTTTAGTTCTTTCCCCTGTTCCTTTCTTCTAATTCTACTCTGAATTTGTTGCACTCTGACTCAGTGAGCTGTTCAGAGCACCAAGATCCCTAATTCAAACTGCTGTACCTAGTTCCTCAAGCACTAAGATGCTAGAGGGAAATAGCATGGTGATTACTGATGAGACTCCATTTTGAATCCATCGTCTGATGTCTTGATTGCTGCTTCCATTGGTGTTGATGGTTAAACCAAGTAATATGAAATCTTTGACAACTTCAAACTTTTCTGCATTTATTGTGATGCACATCTCCAGGTGTGAGAATTTTCATTTTTTTTTTTTTATGTTGAGGTGTAATCCATACTGCCAACTGTAGTCTTTATGTTTCATTAGTAAGTGCTTCAAGTCATCCTCATTTTGAGCAAGCAAATAGTGTCATCTGCATATTGCAGATTGTTAATGAGTCTTCCTCCATTCCTGATGCCTCACTCTTTTTCATATAGTACAGCTTCTCAGATTATTTGCTCAGCATAAAGATTAAATAAGTATGGTGAAAAGATTCAACCTTGATGCACTCTCTTCCTTATTTTAAATCAGCAATATACCCTTGTTCTGTTTGAATGACAGCCTTCTGGTCTATGTATAGGTTCCTCATGAGTTCTGGAGTTCCCATTATTCTCAATGTTACTCATAATTTGTTATGATTCACACAATTGAATGCTTTTGCATACTCAATAAAACACAAGTAAACATCCTTCTGGTATTATTTGCTTTGAGCCAAGATCCATCCCACCTCAGCAATGACATCCCTCATTTCATGTCTTCTTCTGAATAATCCAACTTTAATATCTGGATTTCTCTGTCAATATACTGCTGCAACAGTTTTTTTTAATTATCTTCCATAAGATTTTACTTGCATGTGATATTAATGATATTCTTCTATAATTTCCATATTCTGTGGGATCACCTTTCTTTGAAATGGGCACAAATATGGATCTCTTCCAGTCAGTTGGCCAGGTAGCTGTCTTCCAAATCTCTTGGCTAGCCGAGTGATTGTCTCCAGTTTGGCATCCATTTGTTGAAACATCTTGATGAGTGATCTGTCAATTCCTGGAGCCTTGTTCTTTGCCAATTCTTTCAGTGCAGCTTTGATTTCTTCCTTCAGTACCATTGGTTCTTGATCATCTACCACCTCCTGAAATGGATGAACATTGACTAATTCTTTTTAATAGAGTGACTCTGTCTATTCCTCCCATCTTCTTTTGATGTTTCCTGCATTATTCAATATGTTGCCCATAGAATCTTTCAATATTGCATCTCAAGACTTGAATTTTTTCTTTCTTTCTTGTAGCTTGAGAAATGCCAAGCATGTTTTTCCTTTTTGGTTTTCTAACTCCAGGTCTTTGCACATTTCATTATAATAATTTACTTTGTTGTCTCAAGCTACTCTTTGAAATCTTCTGTTCAGCTCTTTTATCTTGTCATTTATTCCACTTTCTTTAGCTACTCTTTATTCAAGAGCAAGTTTTCAAGTATCTTCTGACATCCATTTTGATCTTTTCTTCTTTCCTCATGGATAATGTTCTTGATATCATCCCCCAATTCCTCTGGTCAATGCAAGAAATCTATTCTTTAGATGATCCCTAAATTCAGTATGCATATAATCAAGGTCATATTTTGGCTCTCATGGACTGGTTTTAATTGTATTCAGCTTCAACTTGAACTTGCATATGAGCAGCTGATGGTCTGTTCCACAGTCAGCTCCTGGCCTGGTTTTGATTGAAGATATTGAGCTTCTCCATCATTTCTTTCCACAGATATAGTCAATCTGATTCCTGTGTACTCCATGTGGTAAAGTTCACCTGTACAGTCACCATTTGTATTGTTGAAAAAATGTCATTGGGGGTAGCAAAATTCTATGATATGATCTCCAGTGTTATTTCAATCACCAAGGCTGTATTTTCCATCTACTGGTGATTCTTCTTTGTTTCCAACTTCTGCATTCCAATCACCACTGATAATCAACACATCTTGGTTGCATGTTTTCTCAATTTCAGGCTTCAAGAGTTGGTAAAAATCTTCAATTTCCTCTTCTTTGACTCTGGTGTTTGGTGCACAGATTTGAACAATAGTAGTATTAACTGGGCTTCCCAGTAGGAGAATGGATATTATCCTATTACTGACAGCACTATGCTTCAGGATAGAACTTACCGCTCCATTCCTCTTTAGTTTGTCATTCCCAGCATAGTAGATCATATGGATGACTGATTCAAAATGGCCAAAACCCATCTATTTCAGCCTACTAATACCTAGGATATCGATCGTTATGTGTTCCATTTCATTTTTGATGACTTCCAGTTTTCCTAGATTTGAACTTTGTACATTCCATGCTCTGATTACTAATCAATGTTTGCAGCTGTTTCTTCTCATTTTGAGTTGTGCCACATCAGAAAATGGAGGCCCACAAGCTTTACTCCATCTCCATCTCCATCTACTCCATCTACTTTGAGGAGGCAGCTCCTTTCCAGTCATGATTTGAGTGTCTTCAGACCTGAGGGGCTCATCTTCCAGTACTATATTGAACAATGTCAGGGATATTCATAAAGTTGTACACTAATATATCAGACAGTGTTTCACTGCTTTTCTTAAGGTTTTCACTGGCCAATTCCTTGAGAAGTGGATGGTCCCTTCCTTCTCCTTGAGACTGTCTTTGTCTGGAAGCTTTGCTGAATGGTGGCATAGCCTCCAGCCTCACAGCAACACACAAGCCACCACAGTATGATAAACTGACAGATGAGTGTTGGTAGGTTGTGATTTGTAAGAATAAATAGCATCCTCTAATTTTGTGATGTCTTAATTTGAGACTGGTTGTTTTTTTAAGTCTGATAAAGGACATTTTCCAAAGTGTAAAAATTACTCTAAGAAAGTTTTTTTATTTTTTTTTTTAATTGTGATCTGGGTGAAGATTTACAGAGCAAATTCACTTTCCATACAGCAGTTCACATATATTTTGTCTCATGTCATTGACCACAGTTTACCACAATGCAACAG
>NW_006921637.1:5523990-5537313 GCF_000298275.1 Orycteropus afer afer | reverse complement strand
TGAAGCCCCTGGCTAGCAGGGTGAATTTTAGGTTAATTCTTAGGTCCTACCACCACTTGGGAATTTCCAAGCCGTCTGTACCATCAGGGTCACTCATGTCGCTGCCAGACTGCAGCTCCGTGTGTCTCCTTTATTGGTATTTTCATGCAAATTCTTCTGCTAGTTGGGGTTTAGTCCATTTCTATATCCTTCCCTTCAAGGCTCAAGGGTCCAAGATTATCTTCTGTGTCTGTGTTAATTGGTGTCCCTTTTCTTTGTTGAAGAGGGTCTGTGCAGTCCTTCTGCCTAGTCTGCCATCTTACCAGAACTCCACTCTAAGAAAGTTTTGTTTCTGGGAGGCTGACAAATATAGAAACATTGAATACGCAAGGATCAGATTTGAATTGTTAAGTATTATCCTCCTGTTCCTCATCCCAACCTGAGCCTCAAACATCCAGAATTTCTGAGAGATTGTAGGAACTCAGTTATAAGATGAATTTGAAACTAGGAAATGGGACCGGCGTAGAGCCTTTGACTGCTAACCAGAGGGCTGGCAGTTCAAATGTACCAGCCACTCCTCAGAAGGAAGGTTGGGCAATCTACTTCTGTAGTGACATGGCCTCGGAATCCCAAGGAGGGGTCATTATGAGTCATATCTGACTTGACGCCAGTGAATGTGTGTCTTGTGTAGAGAAGCTGTTAAATGACTGGGCTGGGCTGCAACTAGGAGAGCCAGGAAGAAAGGTGCAATATTCCTAGGTTTCTCTACAGAGATTTGGAAACATAGACAAGCAGAAATTAACAACCAGTTGCTATCAATTCAACTCTGACTCATGGTGACCTCACATGTGACAGAGTAGAACTGCCTTCCATAAGCATTTCAATGGCTAATTTTTTGGAAGTAGATTGCCAGGCATTTCTTCTGAGGTGCTTCTGGGTGGACTCAGAGCTCCAACCTTTTGGTTAGTAGCTAGCATGTTAACTCTTTGTATCACTTGTGGATTCCAAGAAGAAATTAACCTTCCTTTATACAGCAGCCGACCTGTAACTGTTTTCATTAGTCTCTGTTGGTCAAAAAATGTGGAGATGGTACAACTCTCTTTACCACAAAGGTATATGAAAAAGTGTCTCTACTTCAAAAGAAAAAAAAAAATCAAATTCCATATGACAGAGTTAATACTCCATTTGGAGACAAGATTACTTCCTATCATATCTTTATGTTTTTAAAGGTTAATGTAGAGTTGGTGGAGTCCCTGAATTGTGCAAAAATTAATGTACTCAGCCTCTAACCCATAGGTTGGAGGTTGAGGCCTCCCAAAAGTGCCTTGAAAGAAAGCCCTGGAGATTTACTCCTGAAAAATCAGCCACTGAAAACCCTTTGGAGCACGGTTCTACTGTGATGCACGTAGGGTTACTAAGTCAGAGTTGAATTTTTGGCAACTGGTGGTGGTGTTGGCAGTCATTCTTTCTCTTTCAACAAGATATCAGTTTCCAGTGAGCATTCTGGACAGCCTGAAGCATCCCAGGGCCCCCAGACTCCAACAAGCTGGTCTAAGCACAGAGCCTCATGAACCAGAGGATGTATTTGTTTTTCTTTCCTTGGATGATCTATTTTTTTTTTTTTTTAGAGTCATTCTTGAATTCTGGGAAGTGTGAATATATCCCACATTTGAAATTAAAATGCCATAGAAATTTTCAATGTGGGGCCTGCTGTGGTAGTTAAGATTGTGGGTCAGCTTGGCTGGGACTTGTTGAGTGGCTGGGCAGCTGGATGTAGTTATTCCTCATGGTGAGATTGGTAATCACCTCCATGGTAGAAACTACTGGAGCAGCTGAGTATCTGCTTTAGGGATGTGGTCTTCTTCCAGTATATAAGAAGCAACTTTGAGGAAGGTCTCTAGCTTTTTGGCATGCATGAACCCTGCATGTAGTCACATTGTTGTTCAGCAGCCTGACATGCCTAGCCAATCTTGGAACGTTTTCTGGACTTGAATTAATGGCCTGCCATGTTGTTTGGTAGTATCAGGCCTGTGCCTTTTTGTTGACCTTGGACTTGTCAGTCTCAGCAGCCAGTAGCTGCCAGAGTGAAGAAAAGCTTCTAGCTGCAGTGGGCTGGGAGCAGGAGGCAGAACTGAAACCCAAGGTTGAGGGACTTTCACTCGGCCACTAGAGCGGGGCACTTTGAACTCAGACTTAAGGCCTCCAGAATTGTAAGAGAATAAACTCCTATTTGTTCAAGCCATTCCACCTATGGCATTTCTGTTAGAGTGGCACTGAGGTAACCAAAACACCCAACCTGTGTGAACAGTGCTGGGAAGGAAGAGCATTGGCAGGATACACCAGGAGTCCATCTACCATCTATTTGCATCCTGAGCTGGAATACCTGGAGCTAAAAAGTACTTGTTTTTTCTCACTGGATTACCTGCATCTGGGTCTCCAGCTCTTGGAGGTTTTCCTGATAAAACAGTATGTCACCATCACTCAGTTGAGGTAGAAGAAAGCAAGAGGGCTGTGATTATTATTATTATTATTTTTTAGGTGACGTATTTTTCTCTCACCCCATAAGCTAAGCTGATACATACTCCCTTTTTCTACCCTGATATTTAAGCAAGCTAAGGCTCAAAATGGAAAACTGAAGCAGTCATCCTGACTGAAAATTTTCAATGAGTTGGCAATGAATAATGTGACTGCTACTCTGGGCTCTAGTCCTGCATTTTCTGACAACCTTGACTGTGCACTTTCATAAAATTGAGTGAAGAATCTATTCCTAGTAGCTGAATTATAATGCCACTGATCCAAACTGTTCTGGGTTCCTTGGTGCTAAGAGGGGGCACATTTTCTGGGTAATCTTTGACTTTGCCCTTCCCTCCATGCAGTCCAAAACCTGTCTCTAACAGATTGCTCTGCAGGGTCTTATCTTTGTATATAAAGAGCCAGGAATCCTGCAGCCTCAGGTGCAAGATCTTTTAGTTCCATAGGGTTATGCATTGAATTGTGTTCCTCCAAAATAGGTACTGGAGTCCTAACCACTATACCTGTGGATGTGATGTAATATAATACTATTATATTACATCTAATTTAATATAAAGGGTTCCTTTGATAGCATAGGTTTAACATAAAGACTTGAACCTACCTAGGGATGCTATGGAAGAAAGTCCTGGTGACTTGTTTCCTTAAAGATGGCAGCCAAGAGAACTCTATGGAGCACAGTTCTACCCTGTAATACATGGGGTTGCCATGAGTTGGAATTGACTCTTCTGCAACTGGTTTGGAGTTTTTAGTTTAATGTAATGTAATCACTCAGTTGATGAGTTGAGGTCATACCAGTGTAGTGTGGATCCTAAGCCTAATAGCATCTAAGTTGTGAAAAAGAGCAGCATAGATACAGGTCACACAGAAACATGGGAAGACAGAGGATATGTGAGGCTCATCAACAAGCAAAGGAATACCAGGATCACCAGCAGACATCAGAAACTAGGAGATAGGCTCACAGAAGGAATGACACAAGCCAGACCCTAATTTGGACTTCTAGCCACCTGAGAAAATATATTTTGGTTAAAGCCACCTACTTCTTGTACTTCTGTTATAGTAGCTCTAAGAAACTAAGACACATGAGGTATAAAGAAGTGAGATAAGCTAAAAGTCTTGTATTCCTCACCCCATCACTACAGAGATTCCAGAACTGCATGTTTATCATGTAGCTTTGTCTACTCTGAGGAAAAGTGGGTTGAAGGCAGGCTTAAAGAAACCACTCATATTGGTTAAGCCTGGAAGGAGGCACACCATCCTTAATAAACAGATCACTTATAGTATAGATTTAATCATATCTGAATGAGTTAATTCCCTACAAAATCTTGAACTCTTACTCCTCCTTCCCCATTTCAGAAAAGCAGGTAACCAGAGTAGGTCTGAATGAAGACATGTTATGATATCTGAAAAAGTAGAGAAAGCTTCTCTGTGTTTTTAGGTTAATGCCTAAGGAAGACTTTGCTATTAGGCATATCTGTGACTCTCCAGCCTTGGCTGTGTGTATCTTCTTGTCCATGCACATGTCATGGCCAATTCAATGTCCAGATGGTGCACAGCAGTGTGATGAGCACCTGTGCAGCTGTGGGCCAGGGTCGCCGTACCAATCCTAGATAGTCACTGTGTAACTGGGAAAAGGAAGTAGAAAATTTGCAGCACATCAACAAGCCAACTTCATCTCCTTGTTTTCATTTTGTTTGAAGTGAGGCTGTAATGTCAAGAGGATAAAGAAGGTGTATGTCCCTAAAGGGAGGGCCTTGCACATGAAACAGTTGTGGAGATGTATGCAGAGCCAACCATCCAGGCAAAGCCAGAGAGATGAGCAAGCAGGATGGAGCACTCACCCATCCCTTCCCAGACCTGAGAAATGAGCTTAGAGCTTTGTGGTGCATCCTCTCTGAGAGTGTGTGTTGCCTCCCCACATATCACACACGAGCACACTTGCTCTTTAGACCATATTTCCAATGCCCTCGGGGTTTCCACACCTGGAAGTCCTATTGAAACCCTTGGCCTACCCAGTCATATCAGCTGGTCTTGTCTTTAGGGCCCAGATTCAAAACCCCAGATGGTCTTGGAAACTTTACCAGTTAATCTGCCAGTGGTGCTCTAAGCTAGAGGATGCCTCCTCACAAGTTGTTCTGCTTCTAGCTCCTCTTCATTCCTTTTTCTTCTCCACCCCTTCCCCAATATGACCTTCCTAAAATGCACATTTTATCATGTCCCTTTCTAGGTTAGAAAACCTTTGTGGCTCATCTTCTTGATAAAATCTCCTGGCTTGGGCCTGGCTTCATCATTGCTTACCTGAACAAAACCTACAGATCTGGCTTTTTAGTGGCTGACTTTTCCTAGTCTTGTCTTCATATATTTTCTCCCTGGGTCCCTCCTCAAATTCCACTGCCGCCTACACCATAACCAAATGGACCTTATCTGTAGTCATATCAAAGGACATGCCCTTTGTCCCCTTCATGTATGTTTCCCCCCTCCCCTTCCTGGGATGCAGAAGTGTATGAAGTGTTGTGACTCTGCGGTTAGTATTTAAGTCAACTGGGGACCAGGAAGATGCCCTAATAACCAAAAGTCTGTCTATTTCCTCTACAGACACAGGAGATATTTTAATGTTGCTATTGTGGAAGGGCTGTTTGTATCACAAACCTAATCAACTTTCTAAGACTTCAATTCCAAAATTTTTTCTTTCCCACTATCCAAAGGGAGGGGAAAAACCCTTTCAAGAATTTCCACATTGAAATACAACATGTAGTGGAATGATTGGAAATTATTGGAAGTCTCCCAATAATGATTTATCAATGTATTAATGCTATTTTTAGAAACATCATTGAGAAATACCAGTCTGACATTGTTAGAATTGAAAACAAAAAGTTTTATTGTAGGAAGAATTTTATTAAATGGGATACATTACTGCACTCCGGTAGGGCACAATAATGTTCCAAATTGAAGAAAGACAGTTTTTTTTTTTTTTTTTTTTTTTTTTATCAGGTGGAATAAATCAAGAGCTGTGTGCTCTCAGGCATAGGAAGGGTAGAGGACAAAAACTTACAGAAGGCTGTTAAACATTCCTAAACATTTTTCTCAATATCAGTAAACCTGTTTCTTAACACAGAATGACTGAATCTACTTGCATGTTTGGCTCTTCTTCTTATTGTAAATAATCAACAATTTTTATTAGTTATGGGTTTACACAGATTTAGCAGAAATGGAGTGAAGTTTTCAGGGAGTGACAAAAATGAAGTCTAGTTTGGGGAGTTAGGAAATGAGAGCTAAGACTGATTGATTAGCATTTACCGCATCTTTGTAACAGAGTTATGACACAATTTTCCAAACATTATTCACTCTATTTTCTAACATACTGGGACACGTTGACTAAAAACATTCTCCCTAGGACAAGCCACACAGACATTCTCGATAAACATCTTTTAACAAACAATTCCAAGCACAAGCTTTTTCCTTTTGTGTTAAAAGCAGTTAAAGTATTACAATAAGCTGAATTGTCTTTTAAGAACAATATAAGTGAAAATTTCAGGTCTAGCTGCAGCTTAAATAAAAAATGAGATCTCAATTTTAGTTCTGGGGCAGCCATTTAACTGTGCTAAATGCCTCATTGTAAAAATAGTACTAGTGCTGAAACTTGGTTCAGATGTAAAACTCTTCCCTGAAACTGATTATATATATATATACACACACATGTATATATATATATATATATAAATCTACTGAAAATTATTTGATAAGAAAATGAAGTATGATTTTAAATAAAATATGTAAAAGTAGTTTCACAAGGCTGCTAATTAGAGAAGTTTTTTCTAATAATGCTTCCTTATTCCAAGTCTTTCTTTAAAATTTTCAAAATTTTCAATTAAATACAATAACAAATTTAAAATTCTCAAAAAAAGAGAATTTTATTTGAGATATCCTGCTGTTCATATTTTTATAATGTTCAAAATTAAATCTTAAAAAATATGCTAAGCAGATGAATAGATAAATAAAATATATATTCTTAACTATTTCCCAATTCTGCTATAGTAGAAATCCCAAAGTGGGATTTTTTTAAAAATAGAAATTAATTTTCTCATAGTTCTGGATGCTAAAAGTAAAAATTAGGGTTTCAGCTTTACCAATTCTTTCTTTGTCCATAGCCCAAGTATTCTTTGGTTTCATGGTTTGTAGACACCATCACACAGTATTTGTCTTACCCAGTATATGCCCATTTCTGTGTTTAATCTGATCTTTTTATAACTCAGAAGTGATTTTGTTTAGAGGATGTCCTGTACTAATATGCCTTCATTAAGATAACAAAGAAAAACAACAGGATTCCAAACAAGATTGTAGCCAATAGCAAAGAGATTAGGATTCAAACACATGTTTTTTGGGGGCAGATAAACTCAATCCATAGCACATAAAATGAAACATGATTGAGGCATAAAGAGAAATGAAGTTCTGATACATGCTACAACATGGATGAACCTTGAATAGGTTCTGATGAGTGAAATAAGTTAGGTATAAAGGAGAAATTTTGTATAATCCTTACTTATATAAAATATCTAGAATAGGCAAAAGCATAGAGACCAAAGTTTGTTAATGGTTACTCAAAGTTGAGGGAAGAGGACATGAGGTTATTGCTTAAATGGTACAGGGTTTTTGTTAAGGGTGTGTAAACAAATCTTAAAACTAAGGTGCTTGGCGTAATTAAAATAGCTGCCCTAGATCTAAATTAAACTCCATTTTGAATCAAACTGCAGCTTGTCCTAAAATCTCTCCATCTGATGCTTTGAAGAGTCAATTCAGCTTCTTGTAAAAGTCTAACTACCTGTAACCCAAAGGAGCAAGGCTCAAGATTTTAACTTGTGTGAAAAATTGTTTGTTAAAAGATGTTTACCGAGAGTGTTTGCACAGCTTGACCCAAGAAGAAAGCCATGGTCAGCATGTTCCAGGAGGTTAGAAAAGAAACATGATGATATTAAAAAACACTGTAGTTTAACAACCCTCTTTTAAATTTTTGTCATGTAACCCCTGGTACCTGTGAACATGTAGCCCTTTGTTTACTCTATCTTATAAAAACCTCACTCTCTTCTTGCAATGAAGAACACTGTAGTACCCTACCTGAGTGCTAGTGTGTCTTCCAGTACACACATCTCTCTACCTTTCAATAAAAGTTTTTGCTTTCACTTCTAACAGAGTGTAAAATTGATGCTTCACTATAACAAGGGTGATGAAAAAATTTAGAAACAACTAGTGGTGATTGTTGCACAACATGATAAATGCAATTAATGTCACTGAATTGTACATATTAAAAATGATTTAAATGGCAAATATTTTGGCTTATCTATTTCACCATGATGAAAATTTAAGAAAATATATGTTAGAGTTATAAGCCCCAAATTGGATGTGTCTTGAAATAATAATGTTGAACTGTCAAAGTTTATTAGGTAGCAAGAAATTTCCTAAAATATAAGATTTTTATATTATTCAAATTTACACAGCAATCACAAATGCCACAGATGAGAAAACTAAAGATTTTACAAGCTACTACAGTCTGAAATTGATGAAACCTGAAATCAAGATGCATTGATAATTACTGGTAATTAGAATGCAAAAGTTGGAAACAAAAAAGAAAGATAATATAGTTGGAAAATATGGCTTTGGTGATAGAAATGATGCTGGAGATTGCATCACAGAATTCTGCAAGAATTATTCATCTGAGTGATTTATTCATCAGAAATAACTTTTTTAACAACATGAACAATGATTATACACATGGACCTCACCAGAGGGTTTACACAGGCATCAGATGACTACATCTGAGGAAAGAGAATGGAGAAGCTCATCATCATTCTGGAAATGGCCAGGGACTGTATGAGGAAAACACAATCAATTTCTCATCAATTGCAAATTTAAGTTAAAGCTGAAGAAAATCAAAGCAAGTCCAAGAGACCCAAAGTATGACTTTGAATATATCTTGCCTGAATTTAGAGACCATTTCAAGAGTAGATTTGATTCACTGAACATTTTTGACCAAACACCAGAAAAGTTTTGGGACTAGGTTAATAACATCATATCTAAAGAAAATGAAAGATCATTAAAAAGATAGGAAATAAAGGAAATACCAAAATGGATGTCAAAAGAGACTCTGAAACTTGTTCTTGAGTGAAACAAACAGAAGAAATACCGAAGTAAAAGACTTGTACAGAAAATTTCAAAGGGTGGCTCAAGATATAAGATAAAGTATTATAAAACATTCACAAGCTTGAAATTAGAAAACCAAAAGAAAAGATTACTATGTGCATTTCTCAAGCTGAAAGAACTGAAGAGAAAAATTCAAGCCTCAAATTGCAGTACTGAAGGATTCTATGGACAAAAATCTATATGAAGAAGAATGTAGAATGCATTAAAAGAAGATGAAAGAACACACAGAGTTTTTGTACCAAAAGTAATTGGTTGATGTTCAACTATTTCAGGAGGTAAAATATGATCAAGAAATTCTGGTATTAAAGGAAGAAGTCCAGGCTGCACTGAAGGCATTGGTGAAAAACAAGGCTTCAGGAACTGATGGAATACCACCTGAGATACTGCAATAAACAGATTTAATCCTGGAAATGCTTACTCATCTAAGTCAAGAAATTTGGAAGAAAACTACCTGGTCAACTGACTGGAGGAGAACCATATTTATGCCCATTCCAAAGAAAGCTGATAAAAGAGAAGGCAGAAATTATGGAACAATATCAATAATATCACATGCTAGCAGGATTTTCCTGAAGATAATTCAAAAGCAAACTGAGAACTAACAGAAGTTCAATCTGGATTCAGAAGAAGACATGCAAAGGGAGATATCATTGCTGATGTCTGATGGATTTTGATTGAAAGCAGTGCATACTAGAAAGATGTTTACTTGTATTTTATCCACTGTGCAAAAATATTTGACTGTGTGGTTCATAATAAATTATGGATGACATTATGAAGAATGGAAATTCCAGAAACTTAATTTAATTGTGCTCATATAAAACTTTGACACAAAAGGAAGTCATTCAAACAGAACAATTGGATACTGCCTGGTTAAAATTGGGAAAGGTGTGCAGCAGTGTTGTTATCTTTCCACCATATTTATCAACCTATATGCTGAAAAAATAATCCCAAAATCTGGATATCATATAAAGAAAATTGTAACATCAGGGCAAGAAAATAACATTAACAACCTGAGATATACAGATAACAGACCTTGCTTATTGAAATCAAAGATTATTTGAAATACTTACTGAAGAAGGTAAAATGCTACAAGTATGGATTATAGCTGAACATAAAGAAAATTAAAATCCTTACAACTGGATTAATAAACAGCATCATGATAAATGGGGAAGAAATTTAAGTTGTCAAGAATTTCACTCTTCTTGGATCAACAATCAATGCCTATAAAAGCAGCAGTCAAGAAATCAAATGACATTGGGTTCTGCTGGGAAATAACTGTTAAAAAGCAAAGATGTCACTTTGATGAATAAAATGTGCCTGACCCAAGCCATGGTACTTTTAATCGCCTCATATACATGCAAAAACTGGACAATACAAAAGGAAGACAGAAGAGGGAAGTGACACACTTGAATTGTAGTATTGGAGGAGAATACTGAATATTCAATATTCAATATAAGAATATTGAAGAATATTTATGGACTGCCAGAGAAATGAAGAAATCAGTCTTGGAGGAAGTAGAATCTGAATGCTACTTAGAAGCAAAGATAGTGAGATTTCATCTTGCTGACTTGGGTATGTTATCAGAAGGGACTAATCCCTGGATAAGGATATCATATTTTGTAAAGTAGAGAGTCAATGAAAAAGATATCTTCAACAAAATGGACTGACAACAATGATCTCAAACAAAGCAACAATCGTGGAAAGAATGGCACAGGACCAGGCAAAGTTGTATTCCGTTATACATGAGGTGGCTATGAGTCAGAATCTACTTGATGGCACCTACGAACAATAAGAAGATCTGATAAAACAAAAACATTTGAATGAAGCCTCAAATATATTTTAATGTATTTGTAAACATTAATAATTTCTTGCATGAGACTTTGATTTGATTAGTTCCATGTGGAGAGGCAAAGTAGCATATGCCTGAGACAAATATTGCTAATACTGTGTAATCTACAACCAGCATTCCTATCACTAGCTTCCTGATTCCAAATTATGGTGAAGGGTGTATGATCCTGGAGCTACCAGTTGGGGCCTTGGCTTCTTTTTTCTCTAGTTTTGACTGTGGCTGAGTTAGGAATTACTTTGCACAATCTTCTGAAACTCATTTCTGAAGTCCTTTGAGATGGGCCCTTTCAGCAATTTGGTAAGCACCTCTTGTCCTGTAGTACATTCTTTCTGTTTAAAATACTTGGAGGGATTTCTGGCATCTGCATCATGACTGAAACAATGGCTAATCCTTCCCATAATACTGCAAGACAGGTATTGTTATTAGGTACCTTGTGTCAGTTTCAACTCACAGTGACTGTTTTGGTTACCTGTGTGCTGCTCTAACAGGAAATACCACAAGTGGGATGGCTTGAACAAACAAGAGTTTATTCTCTTACAATTTTGGAATCTTTAAATCTGAGTTCAAAGTGCCGGGCTCTAGGGGCTGGGTAAAAGCCCCTCAACCTTGGGCTTCAGTGCTGCATTCTGCCCCCAGCCCACTGAAGCTGGAAGCTTTTCTTCACTCAGACAGCTGCTGGCTGCTGAGGCTGACAAGCCCAAGGTTGACAAGTAAAAAGGCACAGTCCCAATGTTACCAAACAACATGTCAGACCACAAATTCAAGTCCAGATGAAGTCCCAAGATTGGCATAGCATGGCAGGCTGTTGAACAATGACTTGGTTACACACAGGGTTCAAGTGGGCCAAAAAGCTAGAGACCATTCCCAAAGCTGCTTCTGATGTACTGAAAGCAGACTACATTCCTAAAGCAGCTACTCAGCTGCTTGTGGTAGATCCCGCCATGGAGTTGCCAGTCTCATCATGGGGAATAACTACCACCAGTTGCCCAGTCACTCAACCAGGCCCAGCCACATTGACACACAAACTACCACAGTGACCCTATGTACAACAGAACAAAACATTGCCCATAATTGTTGCCATGCTTGAACCCATTTTTGCAGCCACTGTGCCAATACATAGTATTGAGGAGCTTTCCCTTTTTCACAGACCCTCTACTTTATCCAACATGATATCCTCTCAACAAAGATAGATCCCTTCTAAAACATGGCTAAAGTATGAGAGACAAAGTCTGGTCATTCTCACTTCTAAGGTACATTCCAGCTGTATTTCTTGCAAGACAGATTTGTTCATTCTTCTAGTAGTCCGTGGTACATTCAGTCTTCTTTGGCAACACCATGATTCAAATGCATCAATTCTTCTGTGGTCTTCTTTATTAATTTTTCAGTTCTCACATTCATGTCAGGCTATTAAAAACACTGTGTCTTGCTAGAGTCAGCACACCTTAGTCTTAAAAGTGACATTTTTGCTCTTAAAAACTTTTAAGAGATCTTTTGCAGCAGAGTTGCCCAATATAACACATTATTTGATTTTTTTGACTGCTGTGTCCATGGGCATTGATTGTGTATCCAAGTAAAACGAAGTCCTTGACAACTTCAATCTTCTCTCCATTTACCATGATGTTGCTTATTGTTCCAGTTGTAGGGATTTTTGTTTTCTTTATGTTAAGGTATAATCCATATTTAAGGCTGTAGTCTTTGATCTTCATCAATAAGTGCTTCAAATTTTCTTCACTTTCAGTAAGTAAGATCATGTCATCTGAATATGCCAGGTTGTTAATGAGTCTGTCCAACCATGGTGCTGCGTTCTTCTTCATATAGTCCAGTTTCTTGAATTATTTTCCCAGGATACAGATTGAATAAGTATGTTGAAAGTGTACAACCCTGATGCACACCTTTCCTGATTTTAAACCATGCAGCATCTCCTTGCTCCATTTGAAAGACTATCACTTGGTCTATACAGAACACAACTGAGTATTCTTGAATACCATTCTTTTCAAGTTATCCATAATTTGTTATGATTCACACAGTCAAATGCCTTTGCATCATCAGGAAAACATTTTTCTGGTATTCTCTGCTTTCAGTCTAAATCCATCTGACATCAACAATATTTCTGGTTCCACATCCTTTTCTGAATCTGCCTTGAATTTCTGGCAGTTCCCTGTCTATGCACTGCTGCAACCTTCACTGAATTGTCTTCAGAAAAATTTTACTTGAATGTAATATTAATGATATTGTTTGATAATTTTCACATTTTGTTGGATCACCTTTCTTTGGAATGACCATAAATATGGATCTCTTCCTGTTTGTTGCCCAGGTAGCTGTATTCCAAATTTCTTGGCTCAAATAAGTGAGACCTCCAGTGCTACATCTGTTTGTTGAAACATCTCAGAAGATGTTTCAGCAATTCTTGGAGTCTTGTTTTTTGCCAATTCCTTCAGTGCAGCTTGGATTTCTTAAGTGTTATTGGTTCTTGATAATGTGTTACCTCTTGAAATGGCTGAATGTCAACCAATTGTATTTGGTACAGTGACTCTGTATATTCCTTATTCTCCTCATTTTATACTGTATGGATTAAGATATCCTTAGCTTCCATGTTAAAGAGGAATTCATGCTTCTCCTGGCTTCTTTGCTCATGGAAAAACACTTATGGTTATATAAGAAATTCTAGCTTTATGAAGAGCATTTAATAAGAAAATACTTTAATTAAAAGAACTGAAGAAGACAGTCTTGGACTTAAAAATAAGATTGGCACTAGAACATGAAATCTATTTCAA